>NC_060146.1:89367009-89674067 GCF_021461385.2 Schistocerca piceifrons | reverse complement strand
ATGCACGACCACTTGTTGCTGCACAAAGAGGTGCCTCCTTGGTGTCACAGGATGTCAGCCTTTTTCCCTGGCCCTCCAGAACACCAGACTTGTCACCAATCGAAAATGTGTGGGACACGATGATACTACGGGTGCAGTGCTGTGACCCAGTGCCAACCACCACAGGAACTCTGGAACCAGGTGAATCCAGCATGGACGACTACACGACAAGACGCCATTCACGCGTTAGATGCGTCGATGGTATCACGCATGGAACAAGTTATCAGGGGCCATGGTGGACACTGTGCAGGATACATTTTGCAGCGAGGTGACTGAAATGCTGATCATTTCTGCAGAACATATTACTGTACATGTCCTTTGAATATGAACGTCCTATCTCTATTCGTTCGAGGTGTTCTATTTTTTTCTGAACATGAGTGTTTTTCGACAACTTTCTAAGTATAAATATAGATTTCTTGTCTAGCCATGTCCTATCTGGATTTTACAGAATTTTTTTACATTTTTTAGTTTTTCCACATTTTACATATTTTCCCGTTTTTCATATTTTTACATATCCTGTATGTAAATGCACTAGGTGGCTATAATTAAACTTCGGCTACCCACAGAGGTCCGATGCGAGCTGTGATTTTCGTATGGCGATATTCTAATGCATTAATGCGGAACCGATTTATTCAGGAAAAATTTAGTTTCAATTTTGTCCATCGGGTGAAAATCTGGCGCTCTGAACGCGAGAATGATGTATAGAAATGTTACCATATGTAATGGAGTAGGAACGAGACGTGGGCACAGAAGGTCAAACAAGTGAGAAAGGCATACTGTTAATTTTATTATTAATCACCACTTACACAATTTGTTCAATATGGGCATCAGAGACATCGACGAGATGCTAAACAGCGCCAGGTTTGCACCTGGTGCCCCAAATTTGAACTAATTTGTTTTTACATTGTAAATCGGTTCCTCATTAACGCATTGGGATATGTACCAAGTTTCGCTGCCAAGTGATAGTTTCAGCGCACACTGGACCTCCACGAATGGCAGCACTTTCATTATAACGATCCGATACAAGTGTACGTATGTTCTGATTGCTTATATTACCAGGTGTGGTTTGCCTTTTTACCAATCATAATACGTAGTAACAATCCAGCCAAAGCATATGCAAACTATACTTTGTCCAAATATAAATATACAGTTATATGCACTATACATGGGCTCAGAAAACTCAAGTTGTCGATACCCACGTTGAATGACTGAAATTCTAATGCACACTGATGTTTGTGTTTCAGCCCTACATCGCCGTACCGGTATCGGCACATAACGGTAAGTAAACAGCTAACGCAACTAACTGTGGTGTCACCGCCAGACACCACACTTGCTAGGTGGTAGCCTTTAAATCGGCCGCGGTCCGTTAGTATACGTCGGACCCGCGTGTCGCCACTATCAGTGATTGCAGACCGAGCGCCGCCAAACGGCAGGTCTAGAGAGACGTCCTAGCACTCGCCCCAGTTGTACAGCCGACTTTGCTAGAGAAGGTTCACTGACAAATTACGCTCTCATTTGCCTAGACGATAGTTAGCATAGCCTTCAGCTACGTCATTTGCTAAGAGCTAGCAAGGCGCCATTATCATTTGCTATTTATCTTGTGATGCATGTACCGTCAGACCGATGTTCACCAATTATGGATTAAAGTTAAGTATTCCAGAAACTACGTACTTTTCTTCCTACTATAAACTCCTATAACTGTTCCAGACCTCACGCCAGCCTGCGTGAGCCTAGACGCGTGCTTTTCGGCTACCCATCATAGTGGCTTGGCTGTCTTACCAAGTCACAACACTAACAATGCAAATGCTGCATCGCACAGTCTTCAAAATGTTCAAATGTGTGTGAAATCTTACGGAACTTAACTGCTAACGTCATCAGTCCTTAAGCTTACGCACTGCTTAACCTAAACTATCCTACGGACAAACATACACACCCGTGTCCGAGGGAGGACTCGAACTTACGCCGGGACCAACCGCACAGTCCATGACTGCGCCGGCCCGTGTGGCCGAGCGATTCTATGCGCATCAGTCTGGAACCGCGCGACCGCTACGGTCCCAGGTTCGAATCCTGCCACGGGCATGGATGTGTGTGACGTCCTTAGGTTAGTTAGGTTTAAGTAGTTCTAAGTTCTAGGGGACTGATGACCTCAGATGTATAGTCCCATAGTGCTCAGAGCCAGTTTTTTGAGTCCATGACTTCAGCGCCCTAGACCGCTCGGCTAATCCCGCGCGGCATCGCACAGTCTGATTAGGTAGTGTGTGTCAATGCCATATCACATTTGGCATGTTTCTCTTTTGCTGGTATATTATATAACGTTCTATGCTCTGTAAAGTAACATCTTCTCATTGGTGTCGTTTTGTCTGACACATTCTGAAGGGGGTGTAAAGTCGAAACGTGTAAAATTGTAAATTTTATAGAAATAAAAGGTCATCAAGACGTATTGTAGTATTGTCTAGTGCAATTATGATCGCAAACTCTTTTTAATGACCGCTAATCGCACCCAATCCTGATTCTTTAAAGAATCGATCTCCCATGCATAAAACAGCTTCAAACGTCACACTACGTTACAAATGAGTTCATGTGTTTAATATTTGACGTTAAGCGTGTAAAAGCAGAACCGTAATTATGCTGGCTTTGTTAATTTCGGATTACTCACACACAGACTAACGAAAAATTTTAGGACATGTTCGAAATTACGTTTATAGTTTGTTGGAAGTCATCAAATGCTCTCATTGCCAAACAGCGAATGAGTATAGTCTGGGCAATTTGCGCTTCATTTAAAAGAAAGCTAGTGTTTTTTAGTCATTTCAGTGTTTAGGACGTCACATCTTCTGAACTGTGTGTCCTATAATTATATAATTTTACAGGTACATTCGGTGCTATGTGTAAATACCGTCTGCAAAACGAGTAGCAGATAGGGTATGTAGTGAAGAAACAATAAACCTAAAGTGTGTGCCTTATGCAGAAGTTTTACTGCATGGACAGCGAAAATATAGCAAGCAATGATTTTATTTTTCCTTTCAAGATTTTGTTGGCCGTGACAACGAAAGAAAAGTTTCGTAACGGTTTTATACATAAGTCTGTTGCAAGTCGCTCTCTTTGTCAAATGCGGTATCAATACAGGCCAGGTAATTTGCGCGTTGTAAGCTACACTCCCTCGAGATATAAACACGACTTATAAATACAATACATAATACTCGAATTACTGTGTTAAGCCTTTAGAGTAAGGTTTTACATCTTCATGAGTAGAATGTCACAGCAATTTAAATTGTAAATTCGATAATAATTATTACATGAAACACTGAAAATGAAATAATTGTTTCCCCTCAAAACTGTTAGATAGGCACCCCGCAATTGCATTATTCCACAATTTTAGTCGTTCAGTAACACAGATTTTGTCATTCATTGACAAAATTTACAGGATTATTGGAAATGACTGAAGCGATTTCATATGTTCACTGTAGCTACATCGGCTGACATAAAAATGAAATGAGCGTATGGCATCGTGGGCCGGGAGGCCCCTTCTCGGGGAAGTTCAGCCGCCAAGTGCAACTCTTAATTCATTCGGCACCACTTTGGACGACTTGCGCGCCGGTGATGATGGTGAAATCATGATAACACAACATCCAGTCCCCAAACGGAGAAAATCCCCAACCCTGCCGGGAATCAAACCCGGGCCCGCTTGATAGGAGGCGAGCACGTTACCATCCAGCTAAGCAGGCGTACGTTGGTTAACATATTAACACGTAACTCGGCACTCATATAGAAAAACTCCAAAAGTTTCTTGCTGCTGTAGCCGTAATTCAGATTTCAGCTACGAGAGCGCAACACTGAGCAGGAAATTGAGCAACAGCTGGATCTGTCGTGGTGGGGTTGATGATCAACAGTTCACGTCACCGACTACACGCTCTCCCGACCTAACCCCATGCAATTTCTTCGTGCGAGGTGTAAAAGACTCAGTGTACACAAAAAATTCGGGAATTGTTAGTAATTATATCACACGAAAGAATTTTTTTGTCATTTGTTATCTGACTTCCAGTCTGCCCCTCCGTCTGTTAAGACCCCTTTCTCTCAGAAACAGCTAGACGTATCAAGTTGAAATTTATGTCACATCCTAAGGTCTATGATCCTTTGTCAGTATAAATATGTTAAGCTTCTAAACCAATGCAGTCAAAAGATATGGTCATTTACGTGACATGTATTGATACTCGCAAACTCACTCGTCACAACCTATACAGTACTTCCCGTTGATCTACAGTCCCAACATTTGGCAAGAAGCAATGTTTCACAGCAGAAGAACGGAGAAAAAAATCAGAAAATTGTTAATTTGTAATTACAGCACACAAAAACATATTACTTTTGTTATTCGTTACCGGAATACGAATCCCTGAGATCGGCATCTTGCACGTATCAGTATCGATAACAGGCAAAAAAAATTTTTTTTAATCGTCGAGACTCTGGATTCCCGGAATGGATGAATTGTGTCTCCAGACACTTTTTTTAATTAATTAATTTTTTTTTAATCAGACATATCGGGCGACGCAAGTTTTGTTGGGTTCCCATTTTTCTTTGCATGAATTCATAAAATATCGAATGTATAGCAATAGCCATGAATAACCTTACAATGAAAGTGGCGACCGTGACAACATTCTCTGGGGAAGAGCTGATACAACGTCTGTGTGCTCAAATACCTCTGTCGCAACTCTGTCCGCCCCACTCGGCAGCTTCCGCTCGAGCGCGCATCGAGCCATCAAATTCGTTGATTACTGTCGACGCGGTAACATCGCCGAGCGCGCATTATTTACTCGGCCGCCTTGTCAACATCTGGCTCGGCCGTCGGCATCAGCGATCAATTGAAACTCCTCCAAAGACGCCAGCGGCTCCGGCCGCGCGGCCACAAACCCAGCCGCGGCGTCGCAGTTGCTGCGGACGCCACCGCGGCGCTAGCAGCTGCGGCCGCGCGGCTCACCGACGTAGTTGCCACCGTGGCCGCACCGCGGCGCCGCGCGACGCGAGTCTTTTCAATTAGCGCTGAAAAGTCGCGGGCGAGTGGCCGGCGCTCTTGTGTCGCAAGCATCCAGTTTGCGTCGTCTCTTTTCCGCCCGCGGAAGACTTTAACGGTCTGTTTATTCGCTCGCAGCCGCCGCGAAACCGCGTTTTCATTACCGTGCGCGGACGTTGTTTGTCGCTCCGGGGGCAAAGCGCGGACCCTTTCTGTTTGCATTTCTTCCCGAGGCACTTGCAAATATGAAACATTAGAAAGACTTTTTGCTGACATATTACAAACAAAAGCGAGGAAATCTGCCTTAGGGGCGATGTTAAAAGTAGAGGAATATAAGACACCGCGCTATAGTTTTCCTTTTTTCTCCCCACTTGCATCCTGGTAGCCGTCCGGATGTCTTGTATTCTGTTATGAATGCCGCACAAATCTTTTCATTTATTCTTTTCCACAACGATGTCTCTTCAGCACTTGCAGCGGATTTCCGCATCGTGTGTATGACATAATACACTTACGTTTAAGACGGTCCTTCCTTTCAGACGGACCCGTGTTCGACCTTTATCTTAAATTTCTTACTGGCGTCATCTTTCCTCGGAACGTTTAATACGAGTACATATTCCCGTCAGCTACAAGGCAAATTTATTTTTTATTCTTCTACAAGGAACCTCTTCTGTTCATCCCAGCTAAATGTGGGGAACAGTGACTCTTAAGGCGTTGTTGAACAATCTGAACACAGGTTTCAGTTATGTTATCATCCTTTCAGTTCTCTTGAGACACAGACTGGTGAATAGTGTCTACCTACGAAATGCTATCCTCAGTTCCAGAGTTGTATTAAGCAAAGGTGTTATGTTTTTGACTATAGAAAAGCTACACGCACCAGAGTGGCAGTTTCTACGATGAGCTTGATAGCGGAAGCAAGGTTAAAGAAAAATCAATACATGCTTTTAGCATTTGTTGACCTAGGGAAAGCGTTAGACAATGTAAAATGGTGCAAGGTATTCGAAATTCGGAGAAAAATAGGACAAACAATACTGAAAGGCGGTAATCTGCACTACTACCTAAAGACGAGTCGTTATTTAACGTTGTTACCAAAAATATCGAAACTATCTCTGCCCGTAATAACAGCCTTGATACGCCTGGGCATTGAGTCAAACAGAGCTTGGGTGGCGTGTACAGGTACACCTGCCCATGCAGCTTCAACACGATATCACAGTTCATCAGCAGTAGTGATTGGCGTATTCTGACCAGCCAGTTGCTCGGCCACCATTGACCAGACGTTTTCAGTTGGTGAGAGATATGGAGACTGTGCTGGCCAGGGTAGCAGTCGAACATTTTCTGTATCCAGAAAGGTCCATACAGGACCTGCAACATGCGGTCGTGCATTATCCTGCTGAAATGTAGGGTTTCGTAGGGATCGAATGAAGGGTAGAGCCACAGATCGTAACACATCTGAAATGTAACGTCCACTGTTCAAAGTGCCGTCAATGCCAAGGAGGACCGAGACGTGTAACCAATGGCACCCCATACCATCATTCCAGGTGATACGCCAGTATGGCGATGACGAATACACGTATCCAATGTGCGTTTACCGTGATGTCGCCAAACACGAATGCCACCATCACGATGCTGTAACCAGAACCTGGATTCATCCGAAAAAATGACGTTTTGCTATTCGTACACCCAGGTTCGTCGTCGAGTACACCATCGCAGGCGCTCTTTTCTGTGATGCAGCGTCAAGGGTAACAGCAGCCACGGTCTCCGATCTGATAGTCCATGCTGCTGCAAACGTCGTCGAACCGTTCGTGCAGGTGGTTGTTGTCTTGCAAACGTCCCCATCTGTAGACTCAGGGATCGAGACGTGGCTGCACGATCCGTTACAGCCATGTGGATAAGATGTCTGTTATCTCGACTGCTAGTGATACGAGGCCGTTGGGATCCAGCACGCCGTACCGTATTACCCTCCTGAACCCACCGATTCCATATTCTGCCAACAGTCATTGGATCTCGACCAACGCGAGCAGCAATGTCACGATATGATAAACCGCAATCACGATAGGCTACAGTCCGACCTTTATCGAAGTCGGAAACGTGATAGTACGCATTTCTCCTCCTTTCACGAGGCATCACAAGAACGTTTCACCAGGCAACGCCGGCCAATTGCTGTTTGTGTATGAGAAATCGGTTGGAAACTTGCCTCTTGTCAGCACGTTGTAGGTGTCGCCACCGGCGCCAACCTTGTGTGAATGCTCTGAAAAGCTAATCATTTACATATCACAGCATCTTCTTCCTGTCGGTTATATTTCGCTTCTGTAGCACGTCATCTTCGTGGTGTAGCAATTTTAATACCCATTAGTGTATTTATCCACTCCCACTTGCTCTTTCTCACTCACTCATTCAGCCCAACTCATTTTCATTACCTCTTTGTGTCTCTCTGTCATTGTCCCCTGTGTCACAGCCCAAGTCCCCTTCGTTCTGTCCTACTACTACTACTGTCTCGTCTCACTGTCTCCTACTTGCCCTCTCTTATTGCTACCACCTCATTCATTCATTCCCACTGCAGCTGTCTCTTCTCACTTACACTGTCTGTGTCTTCCTCGTTATCATTGTTATAGACTCTCTCTCTCTCGTTATCAGTCGCTCTCACCCACTTCCACTTTCTCCTTATCTTTATTCCTCTCCCACTGGCACTATTTCCTTGACTCTTTTCCCAGCACTGTTCTGTCACTGTGAACTATGTTTCACTGCCACTTTGTCCCTCTCTTTCTCCCACACTGCCATTATCTCTTTCGCTCTATCATGCCACAACCTCTGTCTACAGTCATCTTCCACTTTTTGTTACTTTTCGGTCTCTTTGGCGCTACCACTGCTCCTTCTCTCCGAGCATAAAAAAGCGCGAATATGTTCGCATGCCAAAATTTTTGTGAAAATTTTTAAACGTGCGAGGAAAGTAGAATGAGGCAGCTAGGTACCCCATTTCTCAGCCAGAGTATTTTAATAAACGGGAGCGTGATCGCCTTGTTTTGTGCACATTTTTCCGCAGATTTCCTACTTTCCATGTCACTCATACGCAAAAAACTTAATGTGCGAGTAAAATTTTGATAGTTTACTTATGTGAAATTGAAATAACTCAGAAGTTATTATACGCTTCGGACTGGATTTTACATGCAAAAAAATTCTGCATGTGTTTCAGGGCTACAACATTGGGTTCCCAGAACCATTCTGATGATAATGGTGATATTTTACAGCATATTTCTCCCTAATACGTCATTTTATAAACTATGTTGTCGCTTCACATCGGATATTATGTGCGTATCTCACGTGTACAAGTATGGCAACTTTGAGCACTCTATCTCGGAAACGGATAAAGATATCAAGAAAATTTTCAATGCTGCTCGAAGTCGGGAACTTAGGAATATACCGTAAAAATTACAGGCATTTGTTGTGCATAACTGTCTCGGAACCCGCTGTTAGGTTTTGATACCCAAAAACAAAGTTTTTGGAATGCTTCTCGACAAAAGATAAGCATTTTTGAAAAAGAAAAGATGGTGTTTCTAAATAAATTCCTTGGTAATATACCTTCAAAAATTGAAAAATCTGCTGCTGTTCTTTGTTATTTAGATTTCACCTCACACCAGAATTTGTGTGCATATTTTACATGTACAAGAAGGGTAATTGTGTACCATTGTATCATGGAAACGCATAAAAAAATCAAGAAAATTTTGGAGGTTGTTCGAGAGCGACATCTTAGGTCTATGTCGTAAAAATTTCAGGCATTTGTTGTGCATAGCCGTCATTGTATTGCGCGGCTCGGTTTTGGTACTAGAAAACCATATTTTTCCGGTTTTCTCAGGAACTATCCATGAAGTCAAATGGTACTTCGACAAGCAATTTAAGGTGCTCTACAAACTATGCATAACTGAAAAAGAACCAACCGATTTGCTGCATTTGTGTAAGCTGGAGGATGTGTGTAAAATCCAAAGTTTGACCTTGTACTGTAGGTAGTTACAGCGAGAGGATCCTTTAGTTGAGTATACAAATGGTCCCTAGTCAAAGTGCTATCCAAAACTCTTTACTCTCCCTTTCCTATCACCGACAGAGCTCGATGTATGAGCCCCGGAAAAATCCAGCTTTTATGCCCGGCGTTTTGGAACATACTGGGTAGTACATACTGTCATGTACGTATCGATCTCTACGAAAAACCGAGAGGAAACCAAAAGAGTGGACGACAAGGAATGATGCGGTCGATGTAAGATAGAGACGCAGTCTTTCGCCGCTACCGTTCAACCAATACATCGAAGAAGGAATGATGGATATAAAGGAAAGGTTGAGAATGGTCGTAAGAAAATCAAGGAGAAGATTCACTCACGGCATTGCTATCCTCAGTGAATATGAAGAAGAATTACAGGATCTGTTGGATGTAATGAACAGCTTAATAAGTACAGATTATGGACAGAGAGCAAAAACTGGAGAAAGACAACGGTAATGAGGTGTAGCAGAAATGAGAATAGCGAGGAACATAACATCAAAATAGGGGATCACGAAGTAGACGAAGTAAAGAAATTCTGCTACCCTGGAAACAGAATTATCCTTGATGAACGAACCAAGGAGGACATAAAAATCATACTAGCATAGCGAAAGAGAGTATTCCTGGCCAAGAGCAGTTTAATAGCATCAATAATAGGCTTTTATTTGAGGAAGAACTTTCTGAGAATGTACGAGGGTGATCCCAAAAGTAAGGTCTCATATTTTTTTATAAGTATGTTTGTGTGGTCACACTGTTATAAAGAGTGCTTCACGCGTTGTGTGTAAACATGCGCACGCCGCGCTGAGGCGCTCAGCCTTGGCTTGGCAACCGTTGAGAATGGAGCTCCCGTTGGATGTTACCGCCAAGTGCGAATTGCGGGCAGTTATTCGGTTTTTGAACGCAAAGGACACTGCACCGATTTAAATCCATCGCCAGTTAACGGAAGTGTATGGTGAGTCGTGCATGGATGTCAAAAATGTTCGTAAGTGGTGTAGAGAGTTTGCAGCAGGTCGGACCGAAATTCACGACGAACAAACAAGCGGGAGACCGTCAGTGTCTGAGGAGACAGCGTTGGAGGTTGAACAAAGCATGCGTGAAGACCGGCGGATCAGCCTGGATGATCTCTGCACGTTGGTTCCTGAGGTTTTCCGAAGCACCGCTCACAGAATTTTAACAGAAACGTTGAACTACCAGAAGGCGTGCGCAAGATGGGTGCCACGCATGCTGACTGAGGACCACATGCGGCAACGAGTTGATGATTCCTGCGCATTTCTTCATCGCCCTGCAGCCGAACAGGACAACTTTCTGGACTCAATGGTCACGGGTGACGAAACCTGGGCATACCACTTTACACCTGAGACCAATCAACAACCACGCCAGTTCGTAACTTTCTGAACAGCATGGCGGCGAGCTAGTATGACATGGGAACACAAAAACTGCCACAGCGTCTACAAAAATTCATCGACAGAAATGGTGATTATGTCGAAAAATAGCTAAATGTTCAAGCTGTAAACTGATGTAAACCATTGTAGAAATAAACAGGTCTACGTACTTATAAAAAAAATAGGAGACCTTACTTTTGGGATTACCCTCGTATTGTATAGTAGTGCGTCATGGACAGGGGGAAAACTTGAACAGAAGAAGAGCGAAGCGTTTGAGGTGTCGTGCTCCAGAAGAAGCCGAAAATCAGGTGGAGTGATAAGATAAAGAATGAAGAGGTTCTCCGCTGAACTGGCAATGGAAGAAACATGTGGAAAACAACGACATGATGAAGGGACGGGACGATGGAACATCAGAGAATAGCCTCCGTGGTACTAGGTAAAAACTGCAGGGGAAGACAAAGATAGGAATATATGCAACAATTAATTGAGGAAGTAGGTTGCAAGTGCCACTCTCAGACGAAAAGATTGGTACAGGAGTAGATTTCGTGGGGGCCGCATCGAACCAATCAGAAGAGTGATGACCCATATATATATATATATATATATATAATACCTGGAGTGTAGTCTAGTGCCCAAGTGAAACGTGGTCAGTAAGTGCATACAAGAAGAGAAGGCTTTGAAAAGTGGTGCTACGGAAGAATGCTGAAGATTAGACGAGTAGCCAGAATGAGTAACAAAGACGTATTGAATCTAACTAAGGAAAAAAGAAATTTGTGGCACAAGTTGATTAAGAGAAGTCAAGAACTCCTGAGTTTGATAATGAAGGAAGTGTGGGATGTTAAAATCATAGACAAAGGCTTTATTACAGCAAGCAGGCTCAGACAGACGTAGGTTAGGAGAGCTGTATCATGGCCTCGCGTTTAGCACTGTTGACCGCACTTGCAAGCGTATTTGAAAGACGATTTCTACCAGCTGAGGCACAGGACACGACCGACGAAGCCATCTTCCTTGCAGCAGACGACGATGGAGATGGCGATCTACCTCTACATCTACATCTACATACATACTCCGCAATCCACCATACGGTGCGTGGCGGAGGGTACCTCGTTCCACAACTAGCATCTTCTCTCCCTGTTCCACTCCAAAACAGAACGAGGGAAAAATGACTGCCTATATGCCTCTGTACGAGCCCTAATCTCTCTTATCTTATCTTTGTGGTCTTTCCGCGGCATGTAACTTGGCGGCAGTAAAACTGTACTGCAATCAGCCTCAAATGCTGGTTCTCTGAATTTCCTCAGTAGCGATTCACGAAAAGAACGCCTCCTTTCCTGCAGAGACTCCCACCCAAGTGCCTGCAGCATTTCCGTAACACTCGCGTGATGATCAAACCTACCAGTAACAAATCTAGCAGCCCGCTTCTGAACTGCTTCTATGCCCTCCCTAAATACGACCTGTTGGGATCCCAAACGCTCGAGCAGTACTCAAGAATAGGTCGTATTAGTGTTTTATAAGCGGCCTCCTTTACAGATGAACCACATCTTCCCAAAATTCTACCAATGAACCGAAGATGACTATCCGCCTTCCCCACAACTGCCATTACATGCTTGTCCCATTTCATATCGCTCTGCAATGTTACGCCCAACTATTTTATCGACGAGACTGTGTCAAGAGCTACACTACTAATGGAGTATTCAAACATTACGGGATTCTTTTTCCTATTCATCTGCATTAATTTACATTTATCTATATTTAGAGTGTGCTGCCATTCCATACACCAATCACAAATCCTGTCCAAGTCATCTTATATTCTCCTATAGTCACTCAACGACGACACCTTCCCATACACCACAGCATCATCAGCAAACAGCCGCACATTGCTATCCACGCTATCCATAAGATCATTCATGTAGATAGAAAACAACAGCGGATCTACCACACTTCCATGGGGCACTCCAGATGATACCCTCACCTCCGATGAACACTCACCATCGAGGACAACGTACTGGATTCTATTACTTAAGAAGCGTTCGAGCCACTCACATATTTGAGAACCATTCCCATACGCTCGACCTTAGTTAGGAGCCTGCAGTAGGGCACCGAGTCAAACGCTTTCCGGATGGCAAGGGATATGGTATCCGTCTGATACCCTTCATCCATGGTTCGCAAGATATCATGTGAAAAAAGGGCGAGTTGCGTTTCGCAGGAGCGATGCTTTCTAAAGCCGTGCTGATGCATGGACAGCAAGTTCTCTGCCTTAAGGAAATTCGTTATATTCGAACTGAGAATATGTTCGAGAATCCCGCAACAAACCGATGTGAATGATATTGGTCTTTAATTTTGAGGATCCGTCCTTCTACCCTTCCTATATAGAGGCGTCACCTGCGCTTTTTTCCAGTCGCTCAGGACTTTACGTTGGGCAAGAGATTCGTGATAAATGCAAGCTAAGTAAGCAGCCAATGCAGTAGAGTACTCTCTGTAAAACCTCCCTTTACATCAGAAGACGTAGCAGGCACCATAAAAGCACTGTCCACCAAAAAATACGCCTGGCCATGATAAAATCACCAACGAGATACCAGTAGTAGCAATCAAATTTCTAGCGAATATCTTCAATGAGATCACGAGGTCGAGGAAGTTTCCAAAAGTAGAAGTGATCGCGGTCGCCCGACATGGTAAGGACCCGATTTTCCCCCAGAATCACAGATCCAATAGTTCTCTTTCAACACCGACAAAATTATACAAGTGCTTTCCCTTGATCTCCAAGTGACAGCACTTCGGAAGGGAGCAAATACTGGGTAGTTACGATTAAACTGAAGGTGTTCCGAGTGTTGCAGTGCAGATTTTATGCATCAAAGGATGCTGAAACGTGAGGTACGTTCATTGATCAGAGTGCTCGGAAAGAGGAAGCGGAAAAAACGACTATCTATACACCTACGAATGAACCCTAATTTCTCGTATCTGCCGGCCGATGTTGCCGAGCGGTTCTAGGTGCTTCAGTCCGGATCCGCGCGACTGCTACGGTCGCAGGTTCGAATCCTGCCTCGGGCCTGGATGTGTGTGATGGCTCAAATGGCTCTGAGCACTATGGGACTTAATTTCTTAGGTCATCAGTCCCCTAGAACTACTTAAACCTAACTAATCTAAGAACATCACACACGTCCATGCCCGAGGCAGAATTCGAACCTGCGACCGTAGCGGTCGCACGGTTACAGACTGTAACGCCCAGGACCGCTCGGCCACTCCGGCTGGCTGTGTGTGATGTCCTTAGGTTAGTTAGGTTTAAGTAGTTCTAAGTTCTAGGGGACTGATGACCCATAGGGCTCAGAGCCATTTGAACTATTTTTTTCTCGTATCTTATCTTTTTGGCCCTTATGCGCAGTGTGGTGTCACCGCCAGACACCACACTTGCTAGGTGGTAGCCTTTAAATCGGCCGCGGTCCGTTAGTATACGTCGGACCCGTGTGTCGCCACTGTCAGTGATTGCAGACCGAGCGCCGCCACGCGGAAGGTCTAGAGAGACTTCCTAGCACTCGCCCCAGTTGTACAGCCGACTTTGCTAGCGATGGTTCACTGACAAAATACGCTCTCATTTGCCGAGACGATAGTTAGCATAGCCTTCAGCTACGTCATTTGCTCCGACCTAGCAAGGCGCCATTACCAGTTACTATTAATGCTGTAAAACATGTACCGTCAAGAGCGATGTTCACCAATTATGGATTAAAGTATTTCAGCAGCTACGTACTTTTTTTGCTAGTCTAATTTCCTTGACCTGTTCCAGACCTCACGCCAGCTTGCGTGAGCTAAAAGGCGTGCCTTTCGGCTTCCTCTCATAGTGGGTTGGCTCTCTTGCCAATCCACAACACGCAGTATATATTGGAGGCAGCAGAATCGTTGAGTAGTCAACTTCAAACCGGTTCTCTAAATTTTCTCAATAGTGTTCCTTGAAAAGAACGTCGCCTTGCCTCCAGTCATTCCCTTTTGAGTTTCCGAGGCATCTCTGTAACACTTACATGTTGTTCAAACCTACCAAGCAGCTTTCCTGTCGAGTGCTGTGATGTCTTCCTTTAATCCGACCTGGTACAGATCCAAAACACTCTAGCAGTGCTCAAGAGAAGATCTCACCACCGTCCTATATGCGGTCTTCTTTAAGATGAACCCCACTTTCCTAGAATTCTCTCTATACACCGGATTCGACCATTCTACTTTCCTAATACAATCCTCACATGCTCCTTCCATTTCATATCTCTTTGCAACGTTACGCCCATTTATTGACTGTACCAAGGACGCTATCAATGCTCTATCCGAACATTATGGGTTCGTTTTTCCCAAATTTCTGCATTACAGTTTACTTTCTACATCACACCAACTAGAAATTTTGACTACGTGTGAATTATTGACCTGAGGAAAGAGAGTTGCCGCGACAAAGCACGAACTCTGACTGCAGAATTTTATGCACTACTTTTATTTCCATTGTTTAGGCCGTTAATTGACATGGTCCCTCTTCGCATCTGTTTCTGTCGGCGACATTCTCACGATGCAGTGCTGCTATTGCTGAGGTTCTGGTTTTTCTTCTCAACAGCCATCTCGTTTCGTACAGAAACCTTCAACCTTCTTGACTATAACACTAACGTCCCTCCAAGGGACCAACAGCATACTGACGTTAAAACAGGAAAAATTTCAAATTCTGAGTGCTTACAGCGCCGTATATTCACCTGGTGGCAGAAAGTGGAACTATTTTTATTTTTCAGTACACTCCGCGAGCGCACCTACGATGTATACGGCCAGCGCTGCATCACTCGGAACACCGTCAATTTAATTATAAGCACCTGGCACTACCCAAAGCGCGGATTGGCTTTCAGAGAGGCCACTCTGTGACAGAATCAATGAGTGTGGTTGAGGCAACCACCAGCATTCATTTTCAAAGTTTTCCAAGACTACTGTGGGATGGTACTAACAGATGCAGCACGGTGTGGCATACTTTACAAGCTATTTACTCAAGGGTTCTCAGGGTCAGTAGTGAAACTACTGGAAAGCTTTCTCTCTCCGAGAAGCTTCGAGGTGAAAGTACATAGTGCACACTCTAGTCAACTATTCATGTGTACAGGAGTCCTCCAAAGACCGGTTATAGGGCCGATCATCTACAGCCGATACACCTACAGCCCCGCCCCCCCTCCCAGTCCCCCCTCGGTAAAAGAACGTGCAATACGTGCTTGATAACACATTCTTTGCACTTGGCGGGTAACGCAATGTCGTCACCATATGCATTCAAACCGCATTATAGCATATGCAGAAATGGGCCAAGAAATGATGAATAAGAGAAAACCGAAGCCATTATTCTCACCAGAAAAGTAGGTGAATTACCACCTTGTATCCGACGACCATCAGTACTGTCTTTTCAAAGCAGAAACCTACACTATTATATTGAAGAATACATTTAGAATCAGGTTCTTGAAAAATAATTTAGTCAATGGTACTCACATCGAGTATGTAATTCGATTTGGAACAATTTTAGGAACTAATTCTTCCACAGGATTTTGCATTGTATATTAAAACGCGAGCACGGCGTTTCATTTTAACGGCTTTAATAGCGGGAGAGAAAATGTATGCATGTTGAAAATATAAAGCTTCCTCAAAGCACAGATGATGCCTTAGGCATCTCATTAGAAAAATGATATCTGGATGCAGTTGTACTTCGAATGCCGATATTATGGTGTGAGATTTCATTTTTATAATATGCATATAAAATTTCAGCCCATTTTTAAAACCCCATATTCTGAGGCAAAAATGTATTTAAATAAACATCCTCATGTTAGGATCTTTCAAATAACTTCCCTTTTCTCACAATAAAAATAGAAATAATGTTCCTGCTAGGTACTTACAGGAAAAACTTCACAATATCTGCACTATAATATTACCTCAGTCACTCGGTGGCCCACTGTTTATTGCAACTGTGAAGCATAAGACTTCTGATTCATACTGCATAAATCAATGTCAACTTTCCTCAGAACAGCTCCCTTCTTTTTTCTAAAGTTTCCATTGTATTGTACTGTATGGATGGAACTGAGGACCTAGAAACGACGGAGAGCCTTCGTCCACGCTGTAGCCCTCGGTGGTTCACAACCCCACTGCAGCTACGGCAGTCCACCCACCCCACCGCCGCCCCACACCGAACCCAGGGTTATTGTGTGGTACGGTCCCCACGTCAAGGGACCTTCCCCCCTCCCCCCCCCCCCCCCTTCCCTCACCACGGGAACGTCTCACACCAGACAAGTGTAACCCAAATGTTTGCGTGTTAGAGAATTACGGTGTACGCGTACGTGGAGACAGAGTTTGCGCAGCAATCGCCGACATAGTGTAACTGAGCCGAAATAAGAGTAACAAGTCCGCATTCACCGAGGCCGATGGAAAACCGCCTTAAAAACCATCCACAGACTGGACGGCACACCGGACCTCGACACTAATCCACCGGGCGGATTCGTGCCGGGGACCGGCCCAATAGAGAAACAAGGTAAACTATTTAGACGTGACCATGGACAAACGACTCACAAGGCAGACAAATGCAGCAGATCTCTCGGAAGAAAAAGCCAGGCTACACACTGAAGCATACTGAACAAAAGGAGTGCACTGTGTGTACGTCTAGGAGTGAAAGTGTACTGTAACCTCATATAACCTATATTAGAGAACGCGTGTCTGGTATGAGGACATGTGGCAAACACACATAAAAAAGGACTTCAAACGGTCCTAAATAAGGCCCTAAAGACAAAAAATACATGTAGATTTTCGCTTCCCAAAAACCAACCTACACGACGCCGGAGGAATAGAAAAATTGGTGGAAAAATTTAAAGAGCTTTTGAAAGCATTCCACGCTGTCCACTCACATTAATACGACCACCTGTGAAAAGCCTAAAAAACCATCTTTTGCAGAGCGGACCGCTGCGACACGTGCATGAGGAGAGTCAGAGAGGTTCTGAAAGGTATTGAGTCCAGTGCCATGGCCAGCTGCCCAAGGTTTCTCAACTGAGGTTCCATGGCTCGAGCAGCCCGATCGAGACTGCCCCACAGATTCTCGTTTGGGTTGAAATCCGGGGAGTCTGGAGGCCAGAGGAGTCCGGTACATTCATCCCGGTGCCCTTCGAACAACGTGTGTGCAGTGCAATCGGTGTGACACGTTGCATTGTCCTGCTGGTAGATGCCAAATTTCTGGGGGAAACAAGCTGCACGTAGAGGAGGACGTGATCCCCGAGGATACATGCCTACGTGTGGTGGCCCACAGTGCTCCCCGGAATGACGATATCACCCAGGGAATGCCCAAGTCATAACGTTGCCTCTTCGGTCGACTACTGTTGCAGGATGTTGCTTTCAGACGTTTCACGTCGTACACAGCGGGCATGTGCCCACTGGAGGATAAAACGTGATTCATCTGTAAAGGTCACCCGTCGTCATTCAGCGGGCGTCCACCTGCGGTGCAGGAGTGCGCATTGCGCCCTTCATCGCCTATGAACAGAAGCACGGATTCATAAACCAGCTGCCTGCTGCGGAAGTCCATACGCAGCAGTGATCGCTAATAGGTCGTTGAAAAGACGCTGGTGGTAGCTCCTTGGTTCATATCGGCGGCCGTCATTAACTCCTAAGGCCCATAATGCATCACAGTTACGTCGGCGCCGATTATGATTAGCGCCATTTTGATATGCACGACATACGCTGAAGCGCCAAAGAAACTGGTTAGGCATGCGTATTCAAGTACAGACATATGTAAACAGGCAGAATACGGCGCTGCGGTCGGTAACGCCTCTATTAGACAACAAGTGTCTGACGCAGTTGTTATATCGGTTACTGCTGCTACAACGGCAGGTTATAAAGATTTAAATGAGTTTGGGCGTGGTATTATCGTTTGTCACAATGGAGGGCGCGAAACCGTCTAAAATGTTGAAAACACTAGAGGCACAGTTCGGAGCAACACCCTGAGAAAGACTCAAGTGTGCGCACGGCACAAACAGTTTTTACGAAGACGAGAAGTAGCTGAGACGACGACGTCGGAGGACCAGCATGACTGAGGAGAATATTTCCATTGTCGGCCAACATACTGAAAACGATCGCCGAATAACTAATTGCTGAAATTGCTACTGAGGATGGTATGAGCTACAACAGGGCTCAGGCGATCATTACCTTGGATTCCGAAAGGTGGGTACCCCGTCTTCTCACTGCAGAGCGCAAATTTCATCGTCTCGAGTTGTGTGATAGACTACTGACACGCTAAAGATGATGATGATGATGATGATGTTTGATTTGTGGGGCGCTACACTGCGTGGTCATCAGCCCAGTATTGCCACTTTGGTGATGGTGATGAAATGATGAGGACAATACAAACACCCAGTCATCTCGAGGCAGGTGAAAATCCCTGACCCCGTCGGGAATCGAACCCGGGACCTCGTGCTCGGGAAGCGAGAGCGCAACCGCGAGACCACTAGCTGCGGACGACACGCTAAAGGCGAACCTTTCTCTGCACCAAATTATGCCCGGCAATGAAACGTGGGTGCATCACTACGCTTCGGAATCGAAACTTTATTGTGTTCTGCCTTGAGGCAGGTCTAGTCATCGGGAAAGCCACGTCAGAGAGGTCCACCGAATGAGCGTCTAGGGAAGTGATTCCAGTGATGGTTTCACGTTGCCTTCCACTGATGATGATGAAACGATAATGACGACAACACAACACCCAGTCGGGAAACGAACCCGGGCCCCTTAGGGTGACAGACAGCCTCGCTGATCAAAAATGGTTCAAATGGCTCTGAGCACTATGGGACTTAACTTCTGAGGTCATCAGTCCCCTAGAACTTAGAACTACTTAAACCTAGCTAACCTAAGGACATAACACACATTCATGCCCGAGGCAGGATTCGAACCTGCGACCATAGCTGTCGTGCGGTTCCAGACTGTAGCCCCTAGAACCGCTCGGCCACACCGGCCGGCCCTCGCTGATCATTCAGCTATCGGGATGGCACGAAATCGAAAAAGAAAGAAAAATAAGCCAGCATGGAATGACGCAGAAAGAACGAATATGCACCCATGATAGGCGAATACCGTCTCTCCGCGAGGAGGGTTCTTTCAACGGTGTTTTTGGTTTTACGTAAAGGACTTGTTCTCATAGATTTTCTCCACGAACGTCGTACTGTGAACGCTGCATACTGTTGACAACTTTTCTAGATCTAAGTTCTACATGTACGTGGCTACTCTGCAAATCACATTTAAGTACCTCGCAGAAGATTCATCAAACCGCCTCCACAATAATTTCGTATTATTCCACTCTAGAACAGCGTGCGCAAGAAACAAACACATACACCGAAGCGCGAAAGAAACTGGTATAGGCATGCATTTTGAAATACAGAGATATGCAAACAGGCAAAATATGGCGCTGCGGTCGGCAACGCCTATATAAGACGACAAGTGTCTGTCGCAGTTATTAGATAGGTTACTGCTGCTGCAATGGCAGGTTATCAAAATTTAAATGAGTTTGTACAAGCTGTGGGACACAGAGTCTCCGACTTAGAGACGAAGTGGGGATTTTCCCGTACGACCATTTCACGAGTGCACCGTAAATATCAGGAATCCCGTAAAACATCGAATCTCCTACATCACCGCGGCCGGAAAAAGATTCTGCAAGAACGAGACCAACGACGACTGAAGAGAATCGCTCAACGTGACAGCAGTGCAACCCTTCCGTAATTTTCTGCAGATTTCAATGCTGGGCCATTAACAAGTGTCAGCGTGCGAACCATTCAACGACACATCATCGATTGGACTTTCGGAGCCGAAGGCTCACTCCTTTAACGACTGCACGACACAGAGTTTTACGCCTCCCCCAGACCTTTCGACACTGACGTTGGACAGTTGATGACTGGAAACATGTTGCCTTGTCGGACAAGTCTCGTTTGAAATTGTATCGGCCGGATGGACGTGCACGGATACGGAAACAACCTTATGAGTCCATGGGCCCTGTATGTCAGCAGGGAATTGTTCGAGCTGGTGGAGGCTCTGTAATAGTGTGGGACGTGCGCAGTTGCAGTAATATGGGACCCCTGAAATATCTAGATACGACTCTGTCAGCTGACACATATGTAAGCATCCTGTCTGAGCTATTGCATCGATTCGTGTCCATTTTGCGCAATGCCAGCAGGACAATTCCAGCAGGACAATGCGACATCCACAGGTCCAGAATTGCTACAGAGTTGCTCCAGGAACACTCTTCTGAGTTTAAACTCCTCAGGCGTGAATGTTATTGAGCACATCTGGGATGCCTTGAGAAGTGCTGTTCAGAAAAGATCTCCAGCCCTTCGTACTCTTACGGATTTATGGACAGCCCTGCAGGATTCATGGTGTAGATTCCCTACAGCACTATTTGAGACATTAGTCGAGTCCATGCACGTCGTGTTTCGGCACTTCTGCATGCTCTTGGGGGCACTACACAATATTAGGAAGGTGTACCAATATTTTTGCCTCTTCAGTTTATATCTTTCGGTGCAAGCTCTGACTTTCCTCATTTTGTTGTAGTGATCCTTTCTCCGTACGTAGGTCTGCGTCAACGAAATATTTTAGCATTCGCAGGAGAATGTTGGTGATTGAAACTTCGTAAAGAGATTCCGTCGCAAAGAGAAACGCTTCTGTTTTAATTATGTCCATCGTAAATCCTGAATTATAGCCGTGACAGCCTCTCCCCAGTTTCTCGATAATACAAAGCGTGCTACCCTCTTTTGAACTTTCTCGATGTACTCCGTTAATCCTATCTGGTAAGAATCGCACACCGCGCAGCAGTACTTCAAAGGACGACGCACAAGCTTAGTGTAGGTAGTCTCAGGCCCGTTGCATCTGCCAATAGAACGCAGTCTATGGTTCGCCTTCCCCACAACATTTTCTACGTGTTCTTTCCAAATTGGCAGTTAGTTCAATGATTTGATTGATTTTTCATGTAACCGAAGTTTAACGGATACCTTTTAGCACTCTTGTGGATGACTTCGCACTTTTCATTATTTAGGATCATCTGCTAGTTGTCACGTCATACAGATATCCTTTCTAAATCGTTTTGCAGGTAGTTTTGATCTTCTTATGAATTTGTTAGACGGTGAACGAGGGCATCATTTGGAAATATTCTAAGACGGCTGCTCAGATTGTGTTCTAAATAGTATACAGGGTGAGTCACCTAACATTACCGCTGGATATGTTTCGTAAGCCACATCAAATACTGACGAATCGATTCCACAGCCCGAACGTGCGGAGAGGGGCTAGTGTAATTGGTTAATACAAACCATAAAAAAATGCACGGAAGTATGTTTTTTAACACAAACCTAAGTTTTTTTAAATGGAACCCCGTTAGTTTTGTTACCACAGCTGAACATATAGACAAATACGTAATCAATGCCGTTTGTTGCATTGTAAAATGTTAATTACATTCGGAGATATTGTAACCTAAAGTTGACGTTTGAGTACCACTCCTCCGCTGTTCGATCGTGTGTATCGGAGAGCACCGAATTACGTAGGGATCCAAAGGGAACGGTGATGGACCTTAGGAACAGAAGAGACTGGAATAGCACATTATGTCCACATACTAACACCATTTTATTGGTCTTTTTCACTGACGCACATGTACATTACCATGAGGGGTGAGGTACACTTTCGACGGGCGTTTCATAGGACGTGGAGGACGCATAAATTGTCCAGCCCGTTCTCCTTATCTTACACCTCTGGACTTCTTTCTGTGGGGTCGTTAAAGGAGAATGTGTACCGTGATGTGCCTACAACCCCAGAGGATATGAAACAACGTATTGTGGCAGCCTGCGGCGACATTACACCAGATGTACTGCGACGTGTACGACATTCATTACGCCAGAGATTGCAATTGTGTGCAGCAAATGATGGCCACCACATTGAACATCTATTGGCCTGACATGTCGGGACACACTCTATTTCAATCCGTAATTGAAAACGGAAACCACGTGTGTACGTGTACCTCACCCCTCATGGCAATGTACATGTGCGTCAGTGAAAAAGACCAATAAAAAGGTGTTAGCATGTGGACGTAATGTGCTATTCCAGTCTCTTCGGTACCTAAGGTCCATCACCGTTCCCTTTGGATCCCTACGTAATTCGGTGCTCTCCGATACACACGATCGCACAGCGAAGGAGTGGTACTCAAGCGTCAACTTTATGTTACAATATCTCCGGATGTAATTAACATTTTACAATGCAACAAGCGGCACTGATTACGTATTTGTCTATATGTTGAGATGTGCTAACAAAACTAACGGGGTTACATTTAAAAAAACGTAGGTTTGTGTTAAGAAACATACTTCTGTGCATTTTTTTATGGTTTTGTATTAACCAATTACACTAGCCCCTCTCCTCACGTTCGGTCTGTGGAATCGATTCGTCAGTATTTGATGTGGTTTACGAAATATATCCAGCGGTAACGTTAGGTGACTCACCCTGTATATAAGTAAGAAACCCCAGAGGGTCTATAACACTACCTTGCGGAACGCCAGAATTAACTTCTGTTTTACTCGATGATTCTCCGTCAGTTACTACGAACGTTGACATCTTTGGCAGGAAATCACGAATCCAGTCGCATAACTGAGGCGATATTCCATAAGCCCGCAATTTGCTTGTAAGGTACGGTGTCAAAGCCTTCTGGAAATCTAGAAATACGGAATAATTTGAAATCCCTATTCGGTAGTACTCAATTCTTCGTGTGAGGAAAGAGCTAGTTGTGCTTCACTTGAACGACGTTTTCTAAATCCGTGTTCACTGTGTGTCGCAGGACAGTTCTCTTCGTGGTAATTCATAATGTTCGGACACAATATATGTTCCAAAATCCTACCGAACATCGTCGTTAGTGACATGGGCCTGTAATGTGGCGAATTACTCCTATTGCCTTTCTTGAATAGTGCAGTGATCTGTGCAACTTTCCAGTCTTCGGGTACGGATCTTTCATCAACCTAGTGGTTGTTTGCGATAGCTGTGTCTGGAGATATTGTATAAAAGTACTCTGAAAGGAACTTAACTGGTATACAATTTTTAGTGGAAGACTTGCTTTTATTAAGTGATTTAATCTGCTTCACTACACCGAGGACATCTACTTTTGAGTTAGTCGTGTTGACAGCCGTTCTTGATTTGAATTCTGCAATATTTAGTTCGTCTGCTTTGGTGAAGGAATTCAGAAAGGTTGTTTCGTAACTCTGTTTTTGCAACACTGTCATCGATAGTATCTCCATTGCTATCGCGGAGAGAAGGAATTAATTGTGTCTTGCCGCTGGCATACTTTACATACGACCAGAGTCTCTTTGGATTTTCTGTCAGGTTTTAAGACAAAAATTTCGTTGTGGAAACTATTTTATGCATCTCGCATTGGAGCCCGAGCTAATTTTCGAGCTCCTGTAGAAGTTCTCCAGTCTTGGGGATTCTGGGCCATACAAAACGTGCATATCACCAGAAAAGGCGGGCATTTCCAATCCGGGATGTGATCGTTCTTCGTGACAACGCTCGACCCTACACAGTTGCTCGAACTATACAAAAAATTCAGCAATTGTTCTGGACTACACTGGAACATCCTCCCTATATTCCGGACATGTCGCCCTGCAATTTTCATCTGTTTTGACCTGTAAAGGATACGGTCGGAGGACACAGATTTGACGCAGATGGCGCTGTCCAAGTCTTCGTGCGCAACTGACTTCTGTCGCAGCCACGTTCATTTTACGAATTTCCTATCCACCGCGAAAAATGTGTTTCCCGTTCAGGAGACTATGTAGAAAAGTTAAGTTCGCGTGTACGATTTTTTCCGAAGCTTAAATAAACTTACAAAAAAATATTTGATTCATCCTCGTAATTTAAGTATCAAATAGCCACTTTCTTTAAGGTGCTGATACCAACAGATTTAAAACTCTCCTAATGCACAGCATATAAATGGTTCAAATGGCTCTGAGCACTATGGGACTTAACATATTAGGTCATCAGTCCCCTAGAACTTAGAACTACTTAAACCTAACTAACCTAAAGACATCACACACATCCATGCCCGAGGCAGGATTCGAACCTGCGACCGTAGCAGTCCCGCCGTTCCGGACTGCAGCGCCTAGAACCGCAAGACCACCGCGGCCGGCACACACAGCATATAACCCGACGTGAAATTACGCCTCCACTTCCCCGGTTTCCCACTGCAAAGTGACTTTTCAGTCTTTCCCCGGTCACGCTTAGATGCAATCCTCAGCGCCAGTTCCTATGGAGAGGCCGCTCCTAAGCTCGCCGGAAGCGTGATGCGATTAGACAATGAGAGGCGCTGGCAAAGCGCAGGCGTTCGTTGGTTTCAGATCTTTCAGAACAGAGAAAGCTTCGAGAACGTTCTGCCGGACGATGTAGCCGAGCGGTTCTAGGCGCTTCAGTCCAGAACCGCGTTGCTGCTACGGTCATAGGTTCGAATCCCGCCTCGGGCGTGGATGTGTGTGATGACCTTAGGTTAGTCAGGTTTAACTAGTTCTACGTCTAGGGGGACTGATGACCTCAGATGTTAAATCCCATAGTGCTCAGAGACCATTTGAACCATCTGAAAAAAAAGTTCTCGAATATTTTATGCGGTAAACTACAGCACCATTCGAAATTTCAATGACGGTGGGAAAGTTTGTTCTGCCGTTGAGACTTGGTCCGCCAAATAAGAAAGCCAAACATATTCTCCCTAGCCCGCCGTAGAAGAAAAGAAAGGAAACTGCCCCCGACGTGGGGCTGTGCTGGCATATTCCCATTTTATGTAGGTCGCTAACCGAGGAATTGGTACACTGGAAGGCACGAAGCTGTGGATCACAAATGACTACATAGAAATGTAAAACACAGTCAAATGACCTACAGCATTCCACCTCCACACACACCTGGGCGTGTAAAATTAGTAGGAACCTGACAGAAAAATGTATGTAGAACAGTACCAAGTCAGTAAATGACAAAATTATGGAAGAAGTATGAGAAGAACGTACGTCTTTCAGGGGAACTGGGAGGAGGCCTCTTTTTTTTGGTACCATGAGTCTTCTGAATGGTCTCATGCGACGCGCCATAGGCCTGTACACAGCTCCCCCTGCTGCTGCTGATCACTAGTATTTGGCCTCTTGTTTTTATAAAGTGCCTGTTTATTGTGGAGATCATCGTCTGTGTGACATGTCCTCCTTACTGAGAGCGTGAATCTATTTGGTCCTGTCTTGTTGGTCTGTCCTGTCATTTTAGTCATGGTTGTTGTTTACACTGGCTAGCAAAAGTACCAATTTCAACTTATTCAGTTCTTTCTTATTTTTCTTTATTTTATATATTATTTAGTCTGTCTTTTGCAATTTTTTCTTTTGGTTTATTTTTTGTTATAACATTCTACGCCGGCCGGCGTGGCCGTGCGGTTCTAGGCGCTTCAGTCTCGAACCGCGTGACCGCTACGGTCGCAGGTTCGAATCCTGCCTCGGGCATGGATGTGTGTGATGTCCTTAGGTTAGTTAGGTTTAAGTAGTTCTAAGTTCTAGGGGACTGATGACCACAGATGTTAAGTCCCATAGTGCTCAGAGCCATTTGAACCATTTGAACATTCTACGTTTTGATTTCCTTTTGATGTCTTTGTTACTAATCCAAGACGCGTAGTTTTGGTCGTTTACATCTGAATCGGTTGGAGTCATATTGTACTAGACCACTAATGATTTGATTTGTGGATCGACATGCCTGCATCATATACACGGTCCAGTCACATTAACGTGGCCACCGCTTACGGTCAAGGCCAACGTGTAATAAGGACTCACAGACGGTAGGTTGCAGAGCTAGCAGTGGAAGGTATATGAAGCGTATCAGTGAGGACACAAAAAACAGTACAGTTGTTGTCCTAATTCGGGCAAATATATTATACAAGAACTGACATGTGATTACATTTTCACGCAATTTGGGTGCATAGATCCTGAGAAATCAATACCCAGAACAACCACCTCTGGCCGTAATAACGGCCTTGATACGCTGGGGCATTTAGTCAAACAGAGCTTGGATGGCGTGTACAGGTACAGCTGCCCATTCAGCTCCAACACGATACCACAGTTCATCAAGAGTAGTGACTGGCGTATTGTGACGAGCCAGTTGCTCGGCCAACATTGACCAGACGTTTTCAGTTGGTGAGAGATCTGGAGAATGTGTTGGCCAGGGCAGCAGTAGAACATTTTCTGTATCCAGAAAGGCCCGTACAGGGCCTGCAACATGCGGTCGTGCATTATCATGCTGAAATGTAGGGTTGGTCGAGATCGAATGACTGTTGGCAGAATGTCGGGATACGATAAACCGCAATCACGATAGGCTTCGACCTTTATCAAAGTCGGAAACGTGATGGTACGCATTTCTCCTCCTTACACGAGGCATCACAACAACGTTTCACCAAGCAACGCCGGTCAACTGCTGTTTGTGTATGAGAAATCGGTTGGAAACATTCCTCATGTCAGCACGTTGTAGGTGTCGCCACCGGCGACACCCTTGTGTGGATGCTCTGAAAAGCAAATCATTTGCATATACAGCATCTTCTTCCTGTCGGTTAAATTTCACGTCTGTAGCACGCCATCTTCATGATGTAGCAATTTTAATGGCCAGGTACATAAACTCTGCGGCCGCGAGCTCGGCTCCAGTTAACCACCGGCAATGGAGGGTGAAGCTTTGACAATGGCAGCGACTCGTGCTGGTGAAATGTCAGTAAAATCATCAGATGAACGTCGGCCGAAGAACTCGAGACACAATCAGTTAGGCAGTTTGTTAATTACAGTGTGTTGCGCAAGAGATGACAGTATGTTTCGCTCTGACATTGAAATTCTCCCTAATGAAACGGTGAGTCCATTGTTACCAACTCTCCAAAGCGAAATTAGCTAAACGTCTGTACAAAAAAGCCAGAAAAAATGAAATTGTGCAATTTTATTTTCCAATAATTGCAGTGTGAAAGGTATTTAAGAAGTGGACGGATGTATACGAAAACGCTATAAGGTAGATATTATCGGGTAAGTCTTCACTTTTTGAAGAACAATTGGATCAGATGGTACACACAGACCAGCCAAAATGTCAGCAACGCTGATTTTATTTTGAAGAATTCTTTTCAAATTGAAAAGGTTCTTGAAAAATAATTTAGTCAATGGTACTCACATCGAGTATGTCATTCAATTTGGGACAACTTCGGGAACTAATTGTTCCACATTATTTTGCATCGTACCTTAAAACGCGAGTACGGCGTTTCATTTTAATAACTTTCATAGCAGGAGAGAAAACGTTTGCATGTTGAAAATATAAAGCTTCCGGAAAGCACAAAAGAAGAAAAAGTTTGATGCTTGCCTTAGGCATCTCATTAGAAAAATGATACCTGGATGCACTTGTACTTGGAATGCCAATATAATGATTTGAAATTTCATTTTTACGATATGCAGATAAAATATTAGTCCAGTTTTAAGACCCGATATTCTGAGGGAAAAATGTATTTAAATAAACATCCTCATGTTAGGATCTTTCAAATGGTTCAAATGGCTCTGAGCACTATGGGACTCAACTGCTGAGGTCATTAGTCCCCTAGAACTTAGAACTAGTTAAACCTAACTAACCTAAGGACATCACAAACATCCATGCCCGAGGCAGGATTCGAACCTGCGACCGTAGCGGTCTTGCGGTTCCAGACTGCAGCGCCTTTAACCGCACGGCCACTTCGGCCGGCTAGGATCTTTCACATAACTTCCTTTGTCTCACAATAAAAAATGAAATAATGTTCCTGCTAGGCACTTACAGGAAGAACTTCAGAATATCTGCACTGTAACATTACCTCAGTTAGTCGGTGGCCCCCTGCTTATTGCAGCTATGAAGCATAACACTTCTGATTCATTCTGCATAAATCAATGTCAGCTTTGCTCAGAACAACTTCCTTCATTTTTGTGAAGTTGCCGTACTTTGTCAGCTATGCCGCAACAGCGTTTTCAGTAAGGCTGTCAGCTGTGTGTGTATATGCTGACGGGCCTGGAAGATACAATAACACAACTTTAGTTTGCTTTGTTGTCCTTTTTCATTCCGTCTAACAAAAGATTTTCATGGAATATCGAAGCCTGTTTTGAAGTCTTAGATCAATACAAATAATTTACCTTTATTAAACATGGATTGTAATGCTTTCCTATAGTCAAGAAAATCTCTAGAAAAGAAGCTAAGCGATTGTGAAGAACAACAACACATTTTGGAAGCCAGCTAAAGCACTCGTCAGTAGTGATGTTAAAAAAGAAGCCCTGGTTGGCTCTAAAAAACTGAAATCTGCGAAAACATTCTAGCTGACGATAGCTGCCACACGGCCCAACAGTCAGGAGTGATGGCCTGGAGCGCCCTTTCATTTCATAGCAGGACACCTTTCGTCGTTATCCGCGGCAGCCTTGCAGCATAGCGGTCCGTCGGCGACATTCGACGCCTCGTTTTGTTGGCTTTCAAGGCAAGTCATCCTAGACTTAGATTTCAGGAAGATAATGCCTGATCGCAAACAGCAAGTTTCAACTGATTGTCTTCGTGCCTGCCAAGTCCGATCGCTTGATGCCTCCCCAACTGAGAACGTTTGCAGCATCATAGGCAGGGGCATCCAATCAGCTAAAGATGTTGATGATCTGACGCGCCAATTGGACAGAACTTGGCACGACATCCCTCGGTAGGACATTCAACAACTCTGTCAATCAGTGGGAGGTAGAATAATTGCTTGTGTAAGGGCCAGAGGTGGACCAAAGCGCTATTGATTTGCTCAGTTTGTGGAGATTTTTCTCTTGAATGAATCATCCAATTTTTTTGAAATTATAATCATTTTTCTGTCTGTACACGTAAATCACAGCTACCGAGATCCTTTCCTTTCGGATAATTCGGTCGTCGTTCTTCTGTTTCTTTCTTTTTTTGTCTTAGGGTGTATTATGGTCGTTATTAACCTTTATCAATAAATAAAATGATCCATGAACACTGAATTGATTTCCAGAATGAAATTTTTCCTCTTCAGCGGAGTGTACAAAACCTGGCAGATTAAAACTGCTTTCTTCCAAGAGTGGTAGTTTCGCTAATTACGAGAGAGAATTTCTGATAAGTTTAGTATGTAAGTGAGGATGTACTGATGCAACTAATCTGTGAGGACAGATCGTGAGTTCGCTATCGGTTACATTAGTTGCTGCGGCACTTGCCTGCGAAAGGCGTAAGTCCTCGGTTCGATTCCCGCTCCGGCACAGAGTTTTAACCTGTCAGGAAGCTTTCTACCAAACTTTAATTACTCCGAATCCCATTTCTTTTATCAGGAAACAACTTGAATAAGTGGATTGCCGAGACAGCACACTGAAATAAAGCAAATAAACTCGTCGCTACATGTTCGTCTCGAATTTTAACGTTTCTGCTGCGTTTGGTCACCTCTGTCAAAATCAATTTTCCTTATCAGTGTTTTCCACATATTCCTTTCCTCTCCGATTCTGCATAGAACCTCCTCATTCCTTACCTTATCAGTTCACCTAATTTTCTACATTCGTCTGTAGCACCGCATCTCCAATGCTTCGATTCTCTTCTGTTCCGGTTTTCCCACAATTCACGTTTCGCTACAATACAATGCTGTACTCCAGACGTACATTCTCAGAAATTTCTTCCTCAATTTAAGGGTGATATTTGATATTAGTAGACTTCTCTTGGCCGGGAATGCCATTGATAGTCTGCTTTTGATGTCCTCCTTCGTTTTGATGTCCTTCTTCACTTTCACTCAGGAATCGTATCATTGATATCCTTTCACCTTGAATTTTAATTCCACTCCTGAGCCTTTCTTTTATTTCCATCATTGCTTCCTCGATGTACAGATTGAATGTAGGGGCTAAAGGCTACATCCTTGTCTTACACCCTCTTTTAATACGAGTGCTTCGTTCTTGGTCGTCCATTCTTATTACTCCTTCTTGGCTGTTGTACGTATTGTATATGACCCGTCTCTCCCTATAGCTTACCCCTATTTTTCGCAGAATTTCGAATATCTTGCACCATTTTACATTGTCGAACTCTTTTTCCAGGTCGACAAATCCTATGAACGTGTCTTGATTTTCTATAGTCTTGCCTCCATTATTAACCACAAAGTCAGAATTGCCTCTCTCGTGCCTTTACTTTTCCTAATGCAAACAGATAGTCATCTAGCGCGTTCTCAATTTTCTTTTCCATTCTTCTGTATATTATTCTTGTAAGCAACTTGGATGCATGAATTGTTAAGCTGATTGTGCGATAATTATAGCACTTGTCAGGTCTTGCCGTCTTCGGAACTGTGCGGATAATGCTTTTCCGAAAGTCAGATGGTACGTCGCCAGTCTCATAATTCTACACACCAACGTGAATAGTCGTTTTGTTGCCACTTCCCCCAATGATTTTGGAAATTCTGATGGAATGTTATCTATCCCTTCTGCCTTATTTGACCTTAAGCTCTTTTAATTTCTGATTCTGATACCGTATCCCCTATCTCTTCTAAATCGACTCCTGTTTCCTCTTCTATCACATCATATAAATCTTCGCCCTCATAGAGGCTTTCAATGTATTCTTTCCACCTATCCTCTCTCTCCTCTGCATTTAACAGTGGAATTCCCGTTACACTCTTAATGTTACCACCGTTGCTTTTAATGTCACCGAAGGCTGTTTTGACTTTCCCGTATGCTGAGTCTGTCCTTCCAGCAACAATTTCTTTTTTAATCTCTTCACATTTTTCCTACAGCCATTTCATCTCAGCTTCCTTGCACTTCCGATTTATGTCATTCCTCATCGACTTTTATTTCTGTATTCCTGAGTTTCCCATAACATTTTTGTACTTCCTCCTTTCATCAATCAACTGAAGTTTTTCTTCTGTTACCCATGGTTTCTTCGCAGTTACCTTCTTTGTACCTACGTTTTCCTTCCCAACTTCTGTGATGGCCCTTTTTAGAGATGTCCATTCCTCTTCAACTGTACTGCCTACTCAACTATTCCTCATTTCCTTGCCTTAGGGAACTTCAAGCGTATCTCATCATTCCTTAGTACTTCCGTATCTCACTTCTTTGCGTATTGATTCTTCCTGACTAATGTCTTAAACTTCAGCCTCTTCATCTCAACTATATTGCGTTCTTAGTCTATGTCTGCTCCTGGGTACGTCTTACAATCCAGTATCCGATTTCGGAATCTATGTCTGGCCATGATGTAATCTAACTGAAATCTTCCCGTATCACCCGGCCTTTTCCAAGTATACCTCCTCCTCTTGTGGTTCTTGAACAGGCTATTCGCCATTACTAGCTGAAACTTCTTACAGAACTCAATTTGTCTTTCTCCTTTCTCATTCCTTGTCCCAAGCCCATATTCTCCTGTAACCTTTCTTCTACTCCTTTCCCTACAACTGTATTCCAGTCCTCCAAGACTATGATTTTCATCCCCCTTTACATACTGTATTATCTTCAGCTTGTGACGGCGGCATGTATAACTGAACTATCGTTGTCGGTGTTGGTTTACTGTCGATCCTGATACGAGAGACCCTGTCACTGAACTGTTCACACAAACACACTCTCTGCCCTACCTTCCTATACATAACGAATCCTACTCCTGTTGCACCATTTTATGCTGCTGTTGATATTACCCTATACTCATCTGACCAGAAATCCTTGTCTTCTTTCCACTTCACATCACTGATCCGTACTGTATCTAGATTGAGCCTTTGCATTTCCCTTTTCAGATTTTCTAGTTCCCCTACCACGTTCAAGCTTGTAACCTTCCGAGCTCCGACTCGTAGAACGTTATCTTTCAGTTGAATATTCAGTCTTTTTGTCACGGTAACCTCCCCCTTGGCAGTACCCCCCCCCCCCCCCACCCGAGAGATCCGAAGGGGAGACTATTCCGGAATCTGTTGCCAATGGGGAGGGGGAGACCATCATGACACTTCTTCAATTACAGGCCACATTTTCTGTCGATACACGTTACATGTGTTTAATGCAGTGGTTTCCATTGCCTTCTGCATCCTTATGCCATTGATCATTGCTGATTTTTCCGTCTTCAGGGGCAGTTTTCCACCCCTAGGGCAAGAGAATGCCCTGATCTCTGTCCGCTCCTCCGCCCTCTTTGACAACGCCGTTGGCAGAGTGAGGCTGACTTCTTATGCCGGAAGTCTTCGGCAGCCAATGCTGCTTATTAATCAAAATTTAAGCAGCGGAGGGATTCGAACCCGGGTCCGAAGAGGGTTTTGATTATAATCAAAGACGCTACCCCCATTTCTTTCCTTTGTTGACCTCATAGTGTTCTCTATTGTTCGTTGTATATGTTCAGGGCGGACGTCCAATGACACCCGTTCAGGGTGTTTATTGAGCCGTTCAGTCAGTCAGCTTTTTTTTATGTCGCTAATGACATTGCTATCCTGAGTGAAAGTGAAGAAGAATTAAATGATCTGCTGAACGGAATGAACAGTCTAATGAGTACACAGTATGGTTTGAGAGTAAATCGGAGAAAGACGAAGGTAATGAGAAGTAGTAGAAATGAGAACAGCGAGAAACTTAAGATCAGGATTGATGGTCACGAAGTCAATGAAGTTAAGGAATTCTGCTACCTAGGCAGTAAAATAACCAATGACGGACGGAGCAAGGAGGACATCAAAAGCAGACTCGCTATGGCAAGAAAGGCATTTCTGGCCAAGAAAAGTCTACTAATATCAAATACCGGCCTTAATTTGAGGAAAAAATTTCTGAACAGAAGAGAATCGAAGCATTTGAGATGCGGTGGTATAGACGAATGTTGAAAATTAGGTGGACTGATAAGGTAAGGAATGAGGAGGTTCTACGCAGAATCGGAGAGGAAAGGAATATGTGGAAAACACTGATAAGGAGAAGGGACAGGATGATAGGACATTTGCTAAGACATGAGGGAATTACTTCCATGGTACTAGATGGAGCTGTAGAGTGCAAAAACTGTAGAGGAAGACAGAGATTGGAATACGACAAGAAAATAATTGAGGACGTAGGTTGCAAGTGCTACTCTGAGATGAAGAGGTTAGCACAGGAAAGGAATTCGTGGCGGGCCGCATCAAACCAGTCAGTAGACTGATGACAAAAAAAAAAAGTGACAGAGGGTATCTAGCCCTCTGACCGAACACGCTGAACTACCGTGCCGGCGTCCACGACTCTTCACAGAAAGTGGGGTTCGGTGCCTCGTCTGCTCTGTAAAGTAGGACAGATTGACATCTCTACCAAAAGGGCACAACTCTGGAGCACGTACAAGTGTTTCGGAGCACACCGTTCATCGTACATTCTTGAAGATGGAGCTCCGCAGCAGACCACCCCTACGTGCTCAAACGTTGATCGAACGGCATCTTCAATTACGACTGCAGTGGACACGGGACCATCGAGATTCTACGTGTCGGCTCTTCGGATGGATCACATTTCTGCTACACTAATGGCGGGTCGGGGCGCCACTGACGCAAGCTGGTGGGAGCAATATAGGGGAGCAATGTAGGGGACATTCACTTGCTCTTGCATGGGACCTGTGGTAGTAATCGAAGACACGCTGACAGCTGCGAACCACCTGCATCCGTTCATGCATGTCTTTCCCGACGGCGAGGTCATCTTTCAGCAGTATAATTTTCCGTGTCTCGGAGCAGGAACCGCGCTACAGTGGAGCATTGTAGTGAACTCACATTAATGCGTCGGCGACAAGACTCGCCTGATGTAAATCCTATAGTATCCATCTGGGTCGAACTCGGGCGTCATCACCTTCTACGCAAATCAGCGGCCCGTATTTTCGCGAATTACTTGACCTGCACGTAGACATCTAATGCCACGTACCTCCACGAACCTACCAACAAACAGCCAGGTCCGTGATACGCAGAACTAGTGATTAATTTGCCCCAAATACGGACAAACAAGCTATTGAGCAGATGGTCACAATGTTTTGGCTCATCAATGTTATTATGAAGTGAGCTTTGTAGGGGTTCATCTTGAGGAAGCACTGGTTGCACCAGGAGAGGACTGGGGTGGGTCTCGACGGATTGTTGCGATTTATGGACCGTTCAGTAGAGGGCTAGGAGAGTCGTGCCGTGAGTAAACTGAAGATCGGCTTTGTACGAAAGGTAAAGGAGAGGTGAGATGCTGGGGCCTTGGACCACTTGCTGTTGTCTCCTGGTGCTGCAGTTTTAATGCACAGCACGGTACCGACGAGCTGTGGGTAGCTGAGGAGTAAGCATTCTGGGGTGGTAGTGAAAGTGATGCCAAGTGCCTCAGGGCTAGACTGTAGTCACTGACATGCACTGAGTATTATCTCTCATGACGCAAGTCTCTCACTACGGTCCAGGTTTATGTAAAGGAATTGGGCCGAGGCCGGCCGTAGTGGCCGAGCGGTTCTAGGCGCTACAGTCTGGAGCCACGCGACCGCTACGGCCGCAGGTTCGAATCCTGCCTCGGGCATGGATGAGTGTGATGTCCTTAGGTTAGCTAGGTTTAAGTAGTTCTAAGTTCTAGGGGACTAAAGACCACAGCAGTTGAGTCCCATAGTGCTCAGAGCCAATTGGGCCGACTGAAATGAAAGAAACCGGTTGACTCTAACACGTGGACTGTAGTCGTGGCCCTAATGAAACATTAGTAATTACTTATCAGTGATGGGGACTATGAGCTACTGTAGTGAAACAAGAGTTACAAATTACATTAATTTACTGGTTGCAAATTCCATGATTGATCAGAAAGAACAAAGATTAAATACTCATCACGGGAGGTTGGGTGCAAATACACTGACCAGCCAGAAGATTATGACCACATACCTAACATCCGGCATGTTCACCTATGGCACGGATAAGAGCAGCAGCAATCAGGCCTTGGTAGGTCGCTGGAGGATGTTGGCACTACATTTGCACACACATGGCACAAATTCCAGAGAGAGGGGCGATGAGTTCTGACATATCATTTAATCATATCCCAGATGTGTTCTACCGGGTTCAGATCCGGCAAGTTTCGGGGCCAGCACATCAATTGGAACGCAGCACTGTGTTCCTCGAAACACTCCATTACATTCCGGGCCTTGTGAAATGGCGCATTATCTTGCTGAAAAATGCCACTGCCGTCGGGAAACATCTTCGTCAAGTAGGGGTGTATGCGGTCTACAACCAGTGTACGACACTCCTACGCCGTCATGGTGCCTTGCACTCCATTACACTCCGGGACTTGTGACATAGCGCATTACCTTGCTGAAAAATGCCACTGCCATCGGGAAACGTGATCGTCAAGAAGGGGTGTACGTGGTCTGCAACCAGTGTACGATACTCCTTCGCCATAATGGTGCCTTGCACTCCATTAAACTCCGGGCCTTGTGACATGGTGCATTATCTTGCTGAAAAATACCACTGCCGTCGGGAAACGTGATCGTCAAGAAGGGGTGTACGTGGTCTGCAACCAGTTTACGATACTCCTTCGCCGTCATGGTGCCCTGCACTCCGTTACACTCTGGGCCTTGTGACATGGCGCATTATCTTGCTGAATAATGCAACTGCTGTCGGGAAACGTAATCGTCGAGAAGGGGTGTACGTGGTCAGTACGACACTCCTTTGCTGTCATGGTGCCTTGCACTCCATTACACTCCGGGACTTGTGACATGGCGCATTATCTTGCTGAAAAATGCCACTGCCATCGGGAAACGTGATCGTCAAGAATGGGTGTACGTGGTCTGCAACCAGTGCACGACACTCCTTTGCCGTGATGGTGCCTTGCACTCCATTACACTCCGGGCCTTGTGACATGGCGCACTATCTTGCTGAAAAATGCCACTGCCATCGGGAAACGATATCGTCAAGTCTGCAACCACTGTACGACACTCCTCCACCGTCACGTGATCGTCAAGAAGGGGTGTACGTGGTCTGCAACCAGTGCACGACACTCCTTTGCCGTGATGGTGCCTTCCACTCCATCACACTCCAGACCTTGTGACATGATGCAATATCTTGCTGAAAAATGCAACTACCGTCAGGAAACGTGATCGTCAGGAGGGGGTGTACGCGACCTGCAACCACGGTACGATACTCCTTCGCCGTCATGGTGCCTTGCACTCCATCACACTCTGGTCCTTGTGACATGGTGCATTATCTTGCTGAAAAATGCCACTGCCGTCGGGAAATGTCATCGTCAAGAAGGGGTGTACGCGGTCTGCGACCAGTGTAAGACACTCCTTTCTCCGTCATGTTGCCTTGCACTTCATCACATTCTGGGCCTTGTGACATGGCACATTATCTTGCTGAAAAATGCCACTGCCGTCGGGAAACATGATCATCAAGAATTGGTGTACGCGGTCTGCAACCAGTGTACGACAGTCCATCGCCGTCATGGTGCTTTGCACGAGCTCCACTGATCCCTTGGATGCTCACATGAGTCTCCCTCAAAGCATAATGGAATCACCGTCAGATTGTCTCTGCCCCGCAAAACTGGTGTCAAGGAGCTGTTTCCTTGGAAGATGACGGATTTTTACTGTCTCATCGGCACGATGTAGAAGGTATCGGGATTCATCAGACCGTGGAACGCTCTGTCACATCACCAACATCCAGTGCCGAAGGTTACGTCCTCATTTCAGTAGTAGCTGCCGATGTAGTGGTGTTAACATTGGCACATGCATGTATCGTCGGTTGCAGAAGCGCACCGTCCGCAGTATTTGGTGCACTGTGTGTTCAGACACACTTTTGCTGTGCCCAGCATGATGGTAGTTCCGCGATAGTTCGCCACCTGTCGTGTTTTACCGGTCTGTCCAGCCTGTGACGTCTGACATCCACAATTGATGGGTGGCCGCCAAGCCCCGCAAAATTTGGACGTGGTTTCACCTTAGTTTGGGGTCAATGTGTTGAAGACACTCACCACAGATCTTCTCGAAAGGTTGTGTAATTTCCGAAATGCTCGTGCCGAGCCTCCTGGCCATCACAGTCTGCCCTCAGTGAAACTCAGATATATGGCGTGGCTTCCCCATTCTCCACATGGACAGCACACTCACTGATACCACATGCACCGTGGGCGTGTCGGACTAGCAGTCATCCCTGGCCAGGCAACGGTGCTATCGCCTGAGCGGTTTTATATCGACAGTAGGGCGTTGGTCATAATGTGTATAATGGTCGCCTAGTCGTAGATATTGCTATAATCGCACTATTTCACTCCCATTTACGGAGCTTGTTAGCACTTGATGTTAGGTTGGCGCCATTAAAATGCATTGTGGTAATCGCTGCTGATGGATCGCTGCTGTGTCTCGACGCTAATTCTGGCTCTAAATCGGGTTGTCTAGGGGTAAAAAGATGAAGTCCCGTGTTTTTTACGTGCTTTTGATGATAAATAATGAGCGAAACCAACAAATATTCAAACTTCAGATATTTATTACTCTGGTGGCCATCTTAATTCCACTGTCCACCAAAGACAATGGCACAACACAAAGTAGCACTTCTTTTACATGTTCTTTGCTATGTTTATCCACCTCGAGCAATAACACACGTACACTTTACCAAAGTGACATTCAGACTCCGCTCCCGACCCTTCTTGCTGCTTGTATTTATAATCTTGTCAAAGAACTACTAGAAAGAGATGTATCTTATAAGTCACATGTACATCTGTTATCGTAATTTGTGCAGAAAAGTTATTAATTTATATCGAGTGACATAATTTAACAGGTTATTAAAATGACAGACAGATTTGTTGACTTGACAGGATAATTCTTTGTTACAAAAAAGCCGTTTCTTAGAAGTTTGTCAATTGACTTCTCTAATTTGCATAAATAAGTAAATAACATGAATTATTAAGAATTACATCGGTTTTCGTCTAAAATAGGAGTGTTTACGTGAATACTGAGTGAAAACGGTCCCAGTGAACAAATAGGTTTCACTGGGTGATTTTTATTTAAGGAGATCGAAAATACTTAAGTTGGCCACTATTTTTCGTACTTCGTATTAATTATTTAAGATGAACTTAGTGTTTTTACATGATGATATTTACTGTATCAGTGATCAAGTGATATTAACTTTTGTGTGGGTCAGTTATTCAGTATTATTTAATGGGTTCACTGTTTATGGAGACATGCTATGCAATCATTGTTAACATACACAATAACTTTTCTATAATCATAAATACTCATTAAACTGGTTGAATTTTGAGGGTATCGCATACTTCAGTAAAGTAAAGCCATTAATAGGTTCCGTTACATGTGGCTGGTCAGTGTACGCAAAGAACCTGTGATAATTGTGGATCTTCAGGGGGAAAGGGCTGGACACGTTCTCATAAAATAGACTGAACGAACAAGAAACCGTGTTAACGGACTACTAACAGTGAAGTTGATCTTAGTTGCATCGGAAGGATAGTGAGTAAAGAGAACACCGAAGAGTAAAACTGTGGAGGGAAGGCCACCACACAGTGACTGATATTCATCTGAACCAACGTGCCTGTCATTGCGTACGAACTTCGTACGTCGTTGCTGCGATGCTTACATCATTTGAGGGAGACGAGGCACGGCGACATCGCAGGCGTGGACAGATGCCGTCATAGCGTGGGCCATCGGTTCGTGAATCGACCTCCTCTCCAGGTCTGTACCCGCCTCGCATCGACAAAGTGTCTCCCCTCTACGCCATGCCGTGAAGAAGTTTGTCCTATACGCCTCTGAAGGACGAAGTCCCGTGTCACTTTGCTCTCCTACTCCTTTAGGATGTGAGCCCATCCAAATTGTCCTTATGGCCAATCCCAAACTGCATACTTTATTTCTCCAACGCGAAAGCTTCTAATAGTTTTGCTCTGCAAAGTTGGGCGTAGCTTTTTGGAAGGTTTCGAACGCTGACCTAACCTAACTCATCTTTCCAGCAACTTGCGAATGTCCCCCGTGCAACATCGCCGGTCTGAGAGATTCCGAATCCTCATTTATCAAAGGGCGTCCTACCAATAACTCTCCGAGTCTTTGTCTTCTGAATGTTTACACTCAAGGTGTCAACAGTTCGTCTGCACTTCTGTCTTTGGAGAAACCTGTGTATTCGTATTCAACAACTGGCGAGGACTGGGCAACTTCGCAAGTGCTTTCTTCCCCGAGCTCTGCTAATCTTATCACAGATGCACTCCACTCGGCGCCGCGGTGAGTGCGAGAGCGGACAGCCACTCACAGGACGCAGATGGCTGGCGTTACCCTGAAGCGCGCCTCCTGTCACCTGCGTCCGTTGAAGGCATGCCAAAGCGAGCGGAAAGTACACTACTGGGCATTAAAAACGCTACACAACGAAGGTGACGTGCTACAGGCGCGAAATTTAACCGACAGCAAGAATATGCTGTGATATGCAAATGATTAGCTTCTCAGAGCATTCAGACAAGGTTGGCGCCGGTGGCGACACCTACAACGTGCTGATATAAGGAAAGTTTATAACCGATTTCTCATACACAAACAGCAGTTGACCGAAGTTGCCTGGTGAAACGTTGTTGTGATGCCTCGTGCAAGGAGGAGAAATGCGTACCATCACGTTTCAGACTTTGATAAAGGTCGGATTGTAGCCTATCGCGATTGCGGTTTATCGAATCGCGACATTGCTGCTCTTGTTGGTCGAGATCCAATGACCGTTAGCAGAATATGGAATCGGTGGGTTCAGGAGGGTAATACGGAACACCGTGCTGGATTCCAACGGCCTCGTATCACTAGCAGCCGAAATGACAGGCATCTAATCCGCATGGCTGTAACGGATCGTGCAGCCACGTCTCGATCCCTGAGTCAACAGATGGGGACGTTTGCAAGACAACAAACATCTGCACGAACAGTTCGACGACGTTTGCAGCAGCATAGACTATCAGCTCGGAGACCGTGGCTGCGGTTACCCTTGGCACCGCATGACAGATAGGAGCGCCTGCGATGGTGTACTGAACGACGAACCTGGGTGCACGAATGGCAAAACGTCGTTTTCTCTGACGAATCCAGATTCTGTTTACAGCATCATGATCGTCGCATCCGTGTTTGGTGACATCGCGGTGAACGCACGTTGGAAGCGTGTATTCGTCATCGCCATACTGGCGTATCACCCGGCGTGATGGTATGGGGTGCCATTGGTTACACATCTCGGTCTCTCGGTCACCTCTTGTTCGCATTGATGGCACTTTGAACAGTGGACGTTACAGTTCAGATGTGTTACGATTCGTGACTCTACCCTTCATTCGATCCCTGCGAAACCCTAGATTTCAGCAGGATAATGCACGACCGCATGTTGCAGGTCCTGTAGGGCCTTTCTGGATACAGAAAATGTTATACTGCTGCCCTGGCCAACACATTCTCCAGATCTCTCACCAACTGAAAACGTCTGGTCAATGGTGGCCGAACAACTGGCTCGTCACAATACGCCAGTCACTACTCTTGATGAACTGTGGTATCGTGTTGAAGCTCCATGGGCAGCTGTACCTGTACACGCCATCCAAGCTCTGTTTGACTCAATGCCCAGGCGTATCAAGTCCGTTATTACGGCCAGAGGTGGTTGTTCTGGGTACTGATTTCTCAGGATCTATGCACCCAACTTGCGTGAAAATGTAATCACATGTCAGTTCTAGTATTATAGATTTGTCCAATGAATACCCGGTTTTTATCTGCATTTTTACTTGGTGTATCAATTTTAATGGCCAGTAGCGTATAAGGGCCACGTTTTCACTTCCCGCTAACTACCAGAATGAATTAGTCAAGCTGTTTATAATTGAGAAAAGTGAAAGAAAATCGTCTACGATCATCACACACTCCCCTCTTTTGCACATACCTCGGAATGTATTGAATAATCAGTTCCGATCTCCTCTGGGAACCACAGAGTAGCGAACATATCGATGAATTAAATGTGCTGAGTGGAAAAAAGAATGAAACGTGAGACTGGCTACAGCCAGACGCGTTTCAATGACTAAAGGGCGAGAGCGCTTTTGCGAGAAAAAGCAGCAAACAGTTCCCAGTGATTTTTAAAAAATTTTTGAAAGAAGAATCCGCTTTACCGCTGAGGTCGGGACGCTACGCCGCCTGTCGGAAGCTCGATGCGCCTGACACCTGTCGGCGGCGCCGGTAAACGCCGAGCCACCCCTCCCCCTCCACCCTGTCTTCCGCCGTGAGACTTTCCCCGCTCAAACAGGTGGCCAGGCAGGGCGGCCCGTATAGGGCGCTCACCTTACGTGGGCGCCACGGCAGGGCAGGAACACACTTGCCGCTCACAAGGTAGACGGACTGGCGGCTCCTGTACGCCCCAGACACGTCTGCCTGCGCGGCGGAAGTGTCGCTCATCACAACTCCGCTGCTGCGTCGGCTTAGAAGAGTCGAGCGCAGATCCAGGGGGTGGGGAGGCACGCTGTAGTATCTGTGTCACTAACCGGTAAACACGCTGCGCGGTTCGAGTTGCAGGTTGCCTGTCTAACGGTCTGCGGGGTCAAAGAAGTTCACACGGGTTCCCAGCTTCGACCATAAATATAATAGACTGGCCCTGACGTCATTTTCGTGGCTCCAAAATCTCTGGGCTAAACTCACGTGAATGTTGGCAAAACATGGTTGTTTCGTGTTGCGCTTATGGCTGTACTCAGCGTTTTGTCGGGGGAAATGGCATTACATTTCACTTGTAAGTGTTTCTATGATAGTGCAGATGCGTTTATTGAAATCTGCTGAAGTGACTTTTATATGTTTTTTACACTGGAAATAGAGTATCACGTAAATTAAAGTGTTGAAAGTGATGCCTGTAAAGTCAGACTCATATTACGTTTTGGAAAGTATCTGTGATAATTCGGTTACAGAAGTAAGTATAACTGTTTCTCGTTCCTACTCATAGGTTCCCTAAGGATGAAAAAAACCGAAGGCAGCTTTGGATACCGGTCCTGAAACGGAAAAACTTTAAGCCATCTGCACATACGCGCTTTTTTGTATATACAAGTGAGATTATAGAAAGGTAAGAGCACCTATAGTCGACACATGAAGAGAATTTTTTTCTACCTTCTAATACTATTAAATAAATGTAGGCTCCAAAACTATTTTCTGAAACTTCAAAGTCTCACCTTTCATCTAAAATATCATTTTTTTTTAAACTGATAGTTTAAAGTTTTGTAAAAATAGTAGGAACTGAACCTTTGAAGTGCACCTAAAATTGATACTCTAAAATGGACCTGCTCCTAAAGTCGACAATTTTGGCACCTATAGTTGACATAATTCCCATATCCTATTTTCTTTAATAAGTGACTAGAGCTCAAAACGCGGCGAATCCAATGTTTAAAGTTTTGACACGAGCCCACTCTTATTGTTTAAAAGAATTTTAACGACATTTTACTTTAATTGATAGTTTATAGTAATTTCGCCCCGCTGCCCACCAGAGGGGCGTTCGATGTATTTGGTAGATTTTAGAAATGTTACTGTGAACAAATTCAGATCAAATGTAGTTCTGACATAATTTTTCGCAAATAAAAAGGTAATTTTTGTTGGAAGCGTTTGGCAGCCAATTGAGAAATGTAGGTAAAATACGATAAAAACAAAGGATGGCAGACCGCTGATTTGAAATCCCGCCACGCTTTGCCAACAGTCACGTGGTTTATGTTGGAGCCACACCAGCCCTATAGCTTCTGCACAGCAAGGCCAGTCTACTAGTATCTATGGTCGAAGGTTCCCAGGTAGATGCCGTATTTCTTGACTTCCGCAAGGCGTTCGATACAGTTCCCCACAGTCGTTTAATGAACAAAGTAAGAGCATATGGACTATCAGACCAATTGTGTGATTGAATTGAAGAGTTCCTAGACAACGGAATGCAGCATGTCGTTCTCAATGGAGAGAAGTCTTCCGAAGTAAGAGTGTTTTCAGGTGCGCCGCAGGGGAGTGTCGTGGGACCGTTCCTATTCACAATATACGTAAATGACCTTGTGGATGACATTGGAAGTTCGCTGAGGCTTTTTGCGGATGATGCTGTGATATATCGAGAGGTTGTAACAATCTAAAATTGTACTGAAATGCAGTAGCATCTGCAGCGAACTGACGCATGGTGCAGGGAATGGCAATTGAATCGCAATGTAGACAAGCGTAATGTGCTGCTAATACATAAAAAGAAAGATCCCTTATCATTTAGCTACAATATAGCAGGTCAGTAACTGGGAGCAGTTAATTCCGTGAATTATCTGGGAGTAGGCATTAGGAGTGATTTAAAATGGAATGATCTTATAAAGTTGATCGTCAGTAAAGCAGATGCCAGACTGAGATTCATTGGAAGAATCCTAAGGAAATGCAATCCGAAAACAAAGGAAGTAGGTTACAGTACGCTTGTTCGCCCACTGCTTGAATACTACTCAGCAGTGTGGGATCCGTGCCAGATAGGGTTGATAGAAGAGATAGAGAAGATCCAAGTGAGAGCAGCGCGCTTCGTTACAGGATCATTTAGCAATCGCGAAAGCGTTACGGAGATGATAGATAAACTCCAGTGGAAGACTCTGCAGGAGAGACGCTCAGTAGCTCGGTACGGGCTTTTGTTGAAGTTTCGAGAACATACCTTCACCGAGAAGTCAAGCAGTATATTGCTCCCTCCTGTGTATATCTAGCGAAGAGACTATGAGGATAAAATCAGAGAGATTAGAGTCCACACAGAGGCATACCGAGAATCCTTCTTTCCACGAACAATACGAGACTGGAATAGAAGGGAGAACCGATAGAGGTACTCAAGGTGCCCTCCGCCACACACCGTCAGGTGGCTTGCGGAGTATGGATGTACATGTAGGTGTAGAAGTTTTACTTTCAGTATTTCATATAACTATCGATCTAATTTAATAATTTTAAATGCAGTCAAAGTGCACAGTGTAGTGTAATCTTACGTTAAAGATATAACAATGTAAGGCTAGTACGGAGTATTCATAATTTAAGCTCCAGTTTCAGTACGCTGTAGAATAAGAACCGCTGCTCAGAATGACGTGAATACATTCATTCTCTGTACTGTTAGATTAGCATTAGTTTACTCCACAGCAGAATACTGTGCTCCCGTACAATAGTGCACATATGCGCGTGGTTGACGTCAGATTGTATCAACCGATGAGAATAATCGGTGGCACTTTTAAATCTACACCACTTCCTGTATTGTGTAATATTGCAGCTCCATCGGTAAAACGTGAAGCAGCATGAGCCGTGGCTCGTGTTCCCTCCGTCATCTATTTGACACATTGTTTTTAACGTGCTTCCACTATTGTCACTGAGTTGCTGCTTTGCCTGACCGTGAGCGGTGCTAGAAGCACGTATCGATATATCCCCTCTCGTAGTATCTTTGCTCGACTGCTATTACTTCCCGGTCGTTGTCTGTTGTTAGGCAGTAGAATTGGGCAACACGATTCTTTTTCCCGATTCGATTCCTACGATTCAATCTCACATTGCGAATCGATTCCTACGATTCGTTCACGATTCATTCTAGTCTGCGATGGCACGATTCTTACGGAACGCAAAAAGTTCTACATCTTACTCACAGATGGCAGGACATGTCTGAAATTGTCAATAGGGTTAGAATCAAACTGTGTCATGATAAGATATGCCAGAAATAGTTTTACGAGATGGCGTTATAAAAAATGTGAAATAGCGTTTTTATAATACACAATTGCGTTTTTACGAATGGAACTATGAAGGATATATATATTGTAAAACTGACTTTTTACGAAAGAATGGAACTATGTAGGTGAACTCAAAAAGCAAAAACCAGTGCAAATACAAAATTTCATCCAAATCGTTGGGGCCGTTTTCGAGATAAGCTAAATATAATACATAATTCAAGTGCTATTGCTCGTGTGTTAAGAAGGTTTGTGTGTTTTGCATTGCATCTGCAACAAATAAGAGATACGTATTTATTCATCATACTTGGATTTCTTGATTTTAATCGTGTCTATTGGGAGCTGTGTACTCGCTGTGTATCGTTTATGTCATCACTAGTTTGTGCATTACTCGCACAAACTAAGCTGACGTCGGCGGTAGCGACAGTAAATGGGAAATGCCTTTAAGCTCATTCCCGTCAGTCCCCAGCTGGGTTTTCACGAGCAATTTTACAGCCAACGAACTTCGTTTCTTCGTTTCGAGCTTCCTTTGTTCACACTTCACACGCATCCTCTACTTGACTGCCATCTGGCGGTCGTAATCATTCGCCACGACTCGGCATGATTCGGAAGTTGCCTTCGAAGCATAGCGTACAAAGAACCGATGAATCGTTGGAACTAGGAATCGTGACGACTCGGAAACACGCATTCGTTCTTACGATTCTTTTGAACGACGATTCGTCCGTATCACGACTCGATTCTTACGATTCTTTATTTAGAGTCGCTCAAATGAACGACTCATTCACGAATCGCCACAACTCTATTAGGCAGTTTTGTGTTGGGAGTTCGGGTCTGCCAGTCAGTTGGAACGCGTGTGGAGCGCAGTCTGGATCTGCCAGTCGGGGAGTTGCAATGCGGCGCTAGTGCAGTCGGGTTGGAGCAGCAGTGAGGTCTGCGTCGACATGGCTCGCCCGACCATTGCCGCCACGCATCACTTGAGCCGGGCCACGGTCTTGGTGGATCGTCGGTCGGTCGTCCTACCGGACAACGCGTTTTGGCTCACCGATCGTTCATGAGTCGGCTGTGTGTGTGTGTGCGCATCAACTCCCGATTTGTCTTCGTGCGTGCTTAGTTGCTGTTGGGTATCGTACAGGTCTTCATGCAAGTGTTCGCCAGGTTGTGTGTGTAGTTGGTGTTATTTCCACTGACTCCCATTTTAGATGTTGTCGGCATTCTGACGCATTCGGTCGGTTGCTGCGTACCAGGGAATTTATCCCCGCGCGGTGCAGTCGGCAGGTTTGGCTGGCGGTCCCTGCGCAGTGTCGGAGCGTGTGTCGAGCTGTCCGATAGCTACGGGCTTCGTGGTTCACCGACCCAGGACGTCAAAGTTGAGTAGTGGTTTTAACTACTCAAGCCACGTCCATTCATGTTGTGGTGGTTCGATTCGGTGGTCCGCTGCTGGGAAGGTTTTCCTGTGAGCAACGCCGAGTGTTTCTATTGCTGAAAGTTAGCCGCCATGCGGTGCAATTAACTATATTGGCTGACTACAAGTCAAGTGCACCAGTGGAATTTTCTGCCTTGTGGCCGTTAGTGTTCTGGCTACCTGCCCTGGCCGCTAAAGGAGTTTTTAGGCAGTGTCTTTTCCTCACCTGTTGTTGCTGCCCAGAATGTAGTTTTGGCAGCTCAGTTCACATTCGCGATTGTTTGGGAATAGTGATACTTGTAACTTTTTTGGGACCCTGAATTCTCGTGTACTCCGTCGTGGCAAGCAAGCGGTTGGTAGGTCGGTCCGTGACTGTCCCTTGGTTGGGCTCGTACAAATTAAGTGTAGTTGGACTCACCAACCGTCTCGCCTAAGTGAACGAGGGCAGACCGATCTACTGGAGACTCCTCAGTGCCGTTCTCTTAATTATCCTTTTGGCAGTGTTGATGTTGTTGTGATTTAACTGTATTTTTTATTTTTTATTTGGAAAGATTGGTTGCAAGCTTTTAGCCCTGGAAATATGTTCTCAGAGTTTCCTTCAAGTCCAAACATCACGCCTCCTGCTCTTGAAAGGTTATTGTAATTTCCTCTGAAAGATTTTACAAGTTATTGTGGGCCTTCCGCCGTTGGTGTTGCAAAAAGGAAACTTTTAAACTTATTGTATTGTTTTAGCGATTGTTGCAATATATATATTTCCTTAATTTTCAGAATTTAACTTTGCGGCCTTCAGCCATCTTATTGCGTATGTTTATCTCTTTCTGTGCACCTTGTGGGACATCAGCGCTGTTAGCATCTTGAAACATTGTGGCCTTCTGCCTTCAGTAATCATCATAATACGGAATTTTGAAGATTTAATCCGGCGGCCTTCAGCCGCTCCGCATGCAGATCTCATATATGTACACGATTTATCTTATTCGTAAATTTAACTGTGTGTCATGTCTTTCCAAAACTGAACTTATTCCAAAGCATCTGTTTGGAGGCCTTCAGCCGCGAAGCAAATTTAATTCTTTCAAAAGTGTATTTGTGAACTAAATGATAATAAATTACAATTGTGAAATGAGTCCGACCGCAACTCCCTTGGCCCTTTCCAGAATCCTAATTACCTGTATGCACAGCGGGCTTAGCGGGCGTTTCACAGCAGAAAAAAAGAGACTTCCGAAAGTATGAACGCCTGATGTCTGTTCTTTCAGATATGTCCGAGAGAACAGACATCACGCATTCGTGTAATTGATACTCCTAGCTAGGGAATGTGCGGATCCACAAATACTTCCTATCTCCTTTGAGAATCGCACAGTGGCGAATAGGAGTCAGTGGACATTAGAAATGGCCAAACTCGTCCATCCTTGGGAACTAGTTCACTGCTGATTGTTCTTTTTTGGGAACCGTTCATTTTTACTCGTTCACCGTTCATTTGTGCTCGGTATATGGTTCTTATGAAAAACTGAAAACTAGTAGTGTAGGTGACTGAAGGATGGAGGGCACCAAGAGGGGGCACTTGCCTCCTCCCTGGGGTTTAGAGTTTTTATTCATTACAGAATTCTTACACACTTTTAGAAGTAATTTCTGTTATTCTGCAGAACCTCTCGGTTAGCTAACTGTAGCGTTGTGTGGCTGATCGCAGGGAAATAATATATGGTGGCGCACGGGAAACCGGCCCGAGTACAGATTGCTCACCAATTACGGACGATGTGTTGCCCGTTACGAGCAGGTACAACATAAGGACAAATATGTAATAACTAGGCAGTGAAGAAATAACAAGCTAATGCAAGCAACAATTGCGAAACAATCGATGACGATGTGTAGAGAGCTGGAGGAGAGAACATGAAAATCTCACGCGACGCGCATGGGCTATAGCTAATGTAGTCTTGTAAACCTGTCGGTGGCTGTTTCCCAACTTAATAGACCACAAGTGTCTTGTATAAAATTCTTCGTTTCGACTTCCACTACATACCTATGCTACATTGTAAACAATAATCGTTTACACCCTATATATACTTCACGTTGTCTCTGAGATCGTAGGCGAAGTAGAGACTTTATGGAAGCATAAAATAAAATGTCGTTTTCTCATCATACTTGCGTCACATGCTTAGTAAAAATCAGGTTTTTATGTTGCATTATTAAAGTTAATGCAGCAATAATAATAATAATTAAGTTCGCAGTAGTAAAGTTTTTGGTTTGAAAGCTCCTTCTGAACAAATGTTTTTGAGATAATAAGTAAATACGATTTATTGGTAATCTTTGTCTTTTCAAATAGAGAGACACCGCTTTTCCTACTGAGCCAAAATGACCCACTACCCACTTTATTTTATTTTTTTTTCAATGAAACCAAACTAGCAGGTAATGCTAATTGCAAACAACCAACCGAACTTAAAAATAAGAGATTTTCTAAATGTAATGTTTTGTGTATGAAAGATACACGAAAATCGTTTCATACGAATTTTCTTAAACTAAAAATTAAGCAAATTATTGAAAGTTTGTTGCTAAATCAAGTCGATGAAACCAAAAAATATATGAAAAACAAAAAACTTGCCTTGTTATAAGTTTGCCTTCTGCAGTTCATCGATATAATGAAGTGAGCTGATATGCCCTTTTGTTACCTGAAAAGACGTACCTATTACATACAACGTAATTTTTATGTAATTTACGTAACTATAAAATACTTTTCGATTACCGGTCGTGGACGCTGAATAGCCAGAATCAAGTGCAATAAAAGGTTTGGAACACATGTAAAATAGGCGAGCGCAGTGAACGAAACGAACAACTGGATACTGAACTAACTAGGAGCAGTCATGCGAAGAACAACGAGTGCGTCCGAGGCAGACCGAAACGAGCACGCCACCAAGGTTTGAGCGAGAACTGCCGAAGTGACCGCCGCTACCGAAGTGAACTACTGAACTATGAACCGATCGTTCCCCGTTCCCGGGAACTATAAGTAGATCGCCGCGACCGAAGTGAACTACGAACCGATCGTTCCTTGAAATTCGTTCCTCGGTCCTTTCGTTCATCTTGGTGAACCGTTCTTTTGCACCTGTTCGTTCGCGAACTACCTATCTCGCTGAGTGGGAGTGTGGAACGGCCGCGAGGCGTGTCGAGATAGTCCCCGTAGTTGGGATGAAAACTCTGGCCCAGATGGCGCACTGGTTACCGCACCTGCCTAGTAAGAAGGGGATCCCTGGTTAGAGTCCCGGTCCGGTACACATTTTCGTTCGTCGCCGCTGATTCTGCGTAATGTCCCGCTGCAGCTGGCTGCAGTCATCCGTTTCAATTTACATATAAAGCCCCAAACGTGTTTCACTCACCAGAACTCGCTTCTATACAGCGTGTTACAAAAAGGTACGGCCATACTTTCAGGAAACATTCATCACACACAAATAAAGAAAAGATGTTATGTGGACATTTGTCCGGAAACGCTTAATTTCCATGTTACAGCTCATTTTAGTTTCGTCAGTATGTACTGTACTTCCTCGATTCACCGCCAGTTGGTCCAATTGAAGGAAGGTAATGTTGACTTCGGTGCTTGTGTTGACATTCGACTCATTGCTCTACAGTACTAGCATCAAGCACATCAGTACGTAGCATCGACAGGTTAGTGTTCATCACGAACGTGGTTTTGCAGTCAGTGCAATGTTTACAAATGCGGAGATGGCAGATGCCCATTTGATGTAAGGATTAGCACGGGGCAATAGCCGTGGCGCGGTACGTTTGTATCGAGATAGAATTCCAGAACGAAGGTGCCCCGACAGGAAGACGTTCGAAGCAATTGATCGGCGTCTTACGGAGCACGGAACATTCCAGTCTATGACTCGCGACTGGGGAAGACCTACAACGACGAGGACACCTGCAATGGACGAGGCAATTCTTCGTGCAGTTGACGATAACCCTAATGTCACCATTAGAGAAGTTGCTGCTGTACAAGGCAACGTTGACCACTTCACTGTATGGAGAGTGCTACGGGAGAACCAGTTGTTTCCGTACCATGTACAGCGTGTGCAGGCACTATCAGCAGCTGATTGGCCTCCACGGGTACACTTCTGCGAATGGTTCACCCAACAATGTGTCAATCCTCATTTCAGTGCAAATGTTCTCTTTACGGATGAGGCTTCATTACAACGTGATCAAATTGTAAATTTTCACAAACAACATGTGTGGGCTGACGAGGATCCGCACGCAATTGTGCAATCACGTCATCAACACAGATTTTCTGTGAACGTTTGGGCAGGGATTGTTGGTGATGTCTTGATTGGGCCCCATGTTCTTCCACCTACGCTCAATGGAGCACGTTATCATGATTTCATACGGGATACTCTACCTGTGCTGCTAGAACACGTGCTTTTACAAGTACGACACAACATGTGGTTCATGCACGATGGAGCTCCTGCACATTTCGGTCGAAGTGTTCGTAACGCTTCTCAACAACAGATTCAGTGACCGATGGATTGGTAGAGGAGGACGAATTCCATTGCCTCCACGCTCTCATGACCTCAACCCTCTTGACTTTCATTTATGGGGGCATTTGAAATTTGAAAGCTCTTGTCTACGCAACCTCGGTACCAAATGTAGAGACTCTTCGTGGTGGTATTGTGGACGGCTGTGATACAATACGCCATTCTCCAGGGCTGCATCAGCGCATCAGGGATTCAATGCGACGGAGGGTGGATGCATGTATCCTCGCTAACGGAGGACATTTTGAACATTTCCTGTAACAAAGTGTTTGAAGTCACGCTGGTACGTTCTGTTGCTGTGTGTTTCCATTCCATGATTAATGTGATTTGAAGAGAAGTAATAAAATGAGCTCAAACATGAAAAGTAAGCGTTTCCGGACACATGTCCACATAACATATTTTCTTTCTTTGTGTGTGAGGAATATTTCCTGAAAGTTTGGCCGTACCTTTTTGTAACACCCTGTACAATCAGCTAGAGAATCCAGCAGCCAGCAGACTCTGATGTAGAAAACCATCCTGGGCAGCGCAAGATGCGCCTCTCGTAAATGATGTTTGTCAAGAATGGAAGGAGGTTTGACAGAAGTTTCCTCCGAGTAACTGTCCTCTTATAACTGACCCTAACAAAGGTGTCTTCCCAGAAAACTCTGGACACGCCTGAATCGATTCCGTACAGGGCTAGGAAGGCGTGGTGCCTGATTGTATGAGTGGGGTTTCAAAAATGCCCCGCCGTGTGGCTGGTGACCCTGTGCCAACTACGTAGCATGAGAGTGAAGAGGGTTGAGCCAGCAGCATTTCGCGACACAAAGAGCTGCAGACTAGTTAAGAGACCCACACATTCAGTCATAATCTTTTCTCTGGACTGTTTGTTTGCTCGTTTACATTGCGTTTATTTTTTTGTATTTTTTGTATCAAGGCTCCGGGAGTAGACAACATTCCATTAGAACTACTGACAGCTTTGGAAGAACCAGTCCTGACAAATCTCTACCATCTGGTGAGCAAAATGTATGAGACAGGTGAAATACCGTCACACTTCAAGAAGAATATAATAATTCCAATCCCAAAGAAAGCAGGTGTTGACAGATGTGCAAATTACCGAACTGTCAGTTTAATAAGTCACGGCTGCAAAACACTAACGCGAATTCTTTACAGACGATTGGAGAAACTGGTAGAAGCCGACCTCGGGGAAGATCAGTTTGGATTCTGTAGAAACGTTGGAACACGTAAGGCAATACTGACCCTATAGCTTATCTTAGAAGCTAGATTAAGAGAAGGCAAACCTACGTTCCTAGCATTTGTAGACTTAGAGAAAGCTTTTGACAATGTTGACTAGAATACTCTCTTTAAAATTCTGAAGGTGGCAGGGGTAAAATACAGGGAGCGAAAGGCTATTTAAAATTTGTACAGAAACCAGATGGCAATGATAAGAGTCGAGGGACATGGAAGTTAAGCAGTGGTTGGGACGGGAGTGAGACAACCGGCCGAGTGTGGCCGTGCGGTTCTAGGCGCTGCAGTCCGGAACCGCGGGACTGCTACGGTCGCAGGTTCGAATCCTGCCTCAGGCATGGATGTGTGTGATGTACTTAGGTTAGTTAGGTTTAAGTAGTTCTAAGTTCTAGGGGACTGATGACCTAAGATGTTAAGTCCCATAGTGCTCAGAGCCATTTTTGGAGTGAGACAGGGGTGTAACTTGGTTCAAATGGCTCTGAGCACTATGCGACTTAAACTTCTGAGGTCATCAGTGTCCCAGAACTTAGAACTACTCAAACCTAACTAACCTACCGACATCACACATATCCATGCCCAAGACAGGATACGAACCTGCGACCGTAGCGGTCGCTCGGTTTCAGACTGTAGTGCCCAGAACCGCACGGCCACTCCGGCCGGCCGGTGTGTAAATCTCCCTGATGTTATTCAATCTGTATATTGAGCAAGCAGTAAAGGAAACAAAAGAAAAATACGTAGGTATTAAAATCCATGGAGAAGAAACAAAAACTTTAAGAATCGCCGATGACACTGTAATTCTGTCAGAGACAGCAAAGGACTTGGAAGATCAGTTGAACGGAATGGACAGCCGTGCAGGATTTCAACGGCATCGTATCACTAGCATCTTATGCGCGTGGCTGTAACGGATCGCGCAGCCACGTCTCTATCCCTGAACGGATGGGGACGTTTGCAAGACAATAACCATCTGCACGAACAGTTCGACGACGTTTGCAGCAGCATGGACTATCAGCTCCGAGACCATGGCTGCGGTTACCCTTGACGCTGCGTCACAGACAGGAGCGCCTACGATGGTGTACTCAACGACGAACGTGGGTGCACGAATGGCAAAACGTAATTTTTTCGTACGAATCCAGGTTCTGTTTGGAGCGTCATGATAGTCGCATCCGTGTTTGGGGACATCGCGGTAAACGCACATTGGAAGCGTGTATTCGTCATCGCCACACTGGCGTATCACCCGGCGTGATGTTATGGGGTGCCATTGGTTACACGTCTTCGTCACCTCTTCTTCGCATCGACGGCACTTTGAACAGTGGACGTTACATTTCAGATGTGTTACAACCCGTGGCTCTGCCCTTTATTCGCTCCCTGCGAAACCCTACATTTCAGCAGGATAGTGCACGACTGCATATTGCAGGTCCTGTACGGGCCTCTCTGGATACAGAAAATGTTCGACTGCTGACCTGGCCAGCACATCCTCCAGATCTCTCACCAACTGAAACCGTTTCGTCAATTGTGGCCGAGCAACTGGCTCGTCACAATGCACCAGTCACTACTCTCGATGAACTGTGGTATCGTGTTGAAGCTGCATGGGCAGCTGTACCTGTACACGCCATCCAAACTCTGTTTGACTCAATGCCCAGGCGTATCAAGGCAGTTATTACGGCCAGAGGTGGTTGTTCTAGGTACTCATTTCTCAGGATCTATGCACCCAAATTGCGTGAAAATGTAATCACATGTCAGTTCTAGTATAATATATTTGTCCAATGAATACCGGTTTATCATCTGTATTTCGTCTTGATGTAACAATTTTAATGGCCAGTAGCGTAGTTGCCGATGTCGTGGTGTTGACATTGGCACGTGCATGGGTCGTCAGCTGCAGACGCCCATTGTTAAGAGTGTTCGGTGCGCTGTGTGTTCAGAGACACCTGTGCTCAGCACTAAAGTGTCTTGTTAGTTCCGCCACAGTTCGCCGCCTGCCATGTTTAACCAGTGTGCGCAGCCTACGACGTCCGACATCTTTAGTGAGGGGTGACCACCCAACCCCACGACGTCTGGACGTGGTTTCCCCTTGGTTTCGCCACTTATTGAAGACACTCACTACAGCACTCCTACAACACTCGCAAAGTGGTCCAGTTTCAGACATTCACGTGCCGAGCCTTCGTGCCGGGCCATGACGATCTGCCCTCGGTCAAACTCAGATATATCGCGCGCCTTCTCAATTCTACACACTGACAACACGCCCTCTGGTACTACATGCACTGTGCGTGTGTCTGACTGGCAGTCATTCCTCGACACGTGACGATGCCGTCGGCTGGACGGGTTTATATCGATATTACGTCCGGGTCTTAATGTTCTGTCTGATCAGTGTAGATGGCTACTCAGGTCGTCTCTTTTGTAAACGAACGAATGTTATCTATTGCTCCTGTCAAAAGTATTTACTACTTACCATTACTCTGGCTACACATTTCATGGATTATGCTCGCTGGCACGCACTGACTGCATCTGAAATTAAAAAAGAGGCCATTTTGACATTTGTTGGAAGAAGTTGTTAAGAACTGTGTATTTTAAGTTATTATATATACGAGATATATCCAGAAAGCAATAATACAGGATGCGTCAAAAAATGTATACACACTTTGAACTGTCATAGACAATTTATTTTCCGTTCTACAAGGTTAAATATCTGTGAGAAAGTAATGTTATGTTTGAAACTTCCTAGCAGATTAAAACTGTGTGCCCAACCGAGACTCGAACTCGGGACCTTTGCCTTTCGCGGGCAAGTGCTCTACCATCTGAGCTACCGAAGCACGACTCACGCCCGGTACTCACAGCTTTACTCCTGCCAGTATCTCGTCTCCTACCTTCCAAACTTTACAGAAGCTCTCCTGCGCAGAAGGTTCGCAATGTTTGGTTGAAGCTATCGAACTCGTCAGTCACTTAGGAAATGTCGTCGCGGCGGCATAACGTGTCTTCTACTGTGCCCTCCGTTTGCTCCACCTAAAGCAGGCGTGAGATTCCTTCAGTCATTCGGTTCCTCACTTTCCGTAACGAATAGGCGACCAGTATCCATCACCATGTTGTTGCGAACGTACGGATCCGTGATAATGAGTCATCAAAATGTTACCAAGTGGGTCAGCTTACTTAAGCTACACCGTATCGACACCCACGACAACGAAAGCGATGGAATGCTGTCCTGTCGGCAAGACGTTGACTCCAGAACACTGCGAAAAATCGCGCTTTGGCTGCTCACGAATTTCTTAAACGTTTTCAAACAGGGTGAAACATTCCTCGACCCAGTGGTGACTCAGGACGAAACGTCGGGGCGGCACTATACTTTTGGTCAAAAAGTAGTCTCTGTAGTTGTGCCATAACCATTCTCCATCCCTCAAAAAATTCAAAGTCCAGTCTTGAGAGAGGAAAACGATGGGTTCCGTGTTCTGTGACGAGAAATGTCCGCAAAGGGACCAGCGTCAATGCTGCTGCATATTGTGCGTCCCTACAGAACCTGAGAAAAAGAATCAGACAAGAGGAGTAGAATGCTGACTCGTAGTGCGTCACTCCGTGATACCGCCACACCCCGTATCACCCGGCTCACTCGAGACCTGATCGTATCGTTTGGATGGGACATTGCGATTCGCCTGCGCTACTCCCTTGGCCAGGCGCCTTCTCATTACTATCTTTTCACCAAGTCCTAGGGTGAACGGTGCTTTTCGAACGATGAGGAGGTATGGAGACTGTGACACAGTGGCTTCATGTGGTATTGCAGACGGTATGCGATGCTACGGCTTCGACAGTGCATTGACCTCAACGGCGATTACGTTGAAAAAGTGTGCACAACACTTGGAAGCAGTCCACAGAAATCGACGTGTCGTGTTTCCAGAGAAACATACGTATCTCGCAGCACTGTGATGAAGAATTTAAATGAACGCGCAAAGCCTCCACATTTTAGGGCCAGATGATAGGCCGACCAGAGGTCCCATATCCCTCCAGCGGCTTAAGCTCCACTCCATGAGAGAGCATCAAAAATGGCTCTATGGGACTTAACTTCTGAGGTCATGAGTCCCCTAGGACTTAGAACTACTTAAACCTAACTAACCAAAGGACTTAGAGAAAGCTTTTGACAATGTTGACTGGAATACTCTCTTCCAAATTCTAAAGGTGGCAGGGGTAAAATACAGGGAGCGAAAGGCTATTTACAATTTGTACAGATACCAGATGCCAATTATAAGAATCGAGGGACGTGAAAGGGAAGCAGTGGTAGGGAAGGGAGTAAGACAGGGTTGTAGCCTCTCCCCGATGTTGTTCAATCTGTATGCTGAGCAAGCAGTAAAGGAAACAAAAGAAAAATTCGGAGTAGGTATTAAAATTCACGGAGAAGAAATAAAAACTTTGAGGTTCGCCGATGACATTGTAATTCTGTCAGAGACAGCAAAGGACTTGGAAGAGCAGTTGAATGGAATGGACAGTGTCTTGAAAGGAGGATATAAGATGAACATCAACAAAAGCAAAACAAGGATAATGGAATGTAGTCTAATTAAGTCGGGTGATGCTGAGGGAATTAGATTAGGAAATGAGGCACTTAAAGTAGTAAAGGAGTTTTGCTATTTGGGGAGCAAAATAACTGATGATGGTCGAAGTAGAGAGGATATAAAATGTAGGCTGGCAATGGCAAGGAAAGCGTTTCTGAAGAAGAGAAATTTGTTAACATCCAGTATTGATTTAAGTGTCAGGAAGTCATTTCTGAAGGTATTCGTATGGAGTGTAGCCATGTATGGAAGTGAAACATGGACGATAAATAGTTTGGACAAGAAGAGAATAGACGCTTTCGAAATGTGGTGCTACAGAAGAATGCTGAAGATTAGATGGGTAGATCACATAACTAATGAGGAAGTACTGAATAGGATTGGGGAGAAGAGAAGTTTGTGGCACAACTTGACCAGAAGAAGGGATCGGTTGGTAGGACATGTTCTGAGGCATCAAGGGATCACCAATTTAGTATTGGAGGGCAGCGTGGAGGGTAAAAATCGTAGAGGGAGACCAAGAGATGAATACACTAAGCAGATTCAGAAGGATGTAGGTTGCAGTAGGTACTGGGAGATGAAGAAGCTTGCACAGGATAGAGTAGCATGGAGAGCTGCATCAAACCAGTCTCAGAACTGAAGACCACAACAACAACAACCACAACAACCAAAGGACATCACACACATCCATGCCCGAGGCAGGATTCGAACCTGCGACCGTAGCGGTGGCGTGGTTCCAAAGTGTAGCGCCTAGAACCGCTCGGCCACTCCGTGAGAGCATGCACCAGCTTCAACAGTCCCGTGCTGACGTGCAGGGTCCATGGATCTCCATACACCTACACGTTCATCTGATCGATACAATTTGAAACGAGACTCGTCCGCCCAGACAACATGTTTCAAGTCACCAACAGTCCAATGTCGGTGTTGACGGGCCCAGGCGAGGCATAAATCCTTGTGTCATACAGTCATCAAGGGTGCACCTGTGGGACTGCGGCTCCGAAAGCTCACGTCGATGATGTTTCGCACGCTGACACTTGTTGATGGCCCAAAACTGAAATCTGCAGAAGGGTTGCACTTCAGTCAAGTTGAACGATTCTTGCACGATCTTTTTCCGACCGCAGCGATGTCGGAGGTTTGACGATTTGCTGGATTCCTAATGTTCACGTTACACTCGTGAAACGGTCGTACGAGAAGTCCCCACTTCATCGCTGCCTCGGAGATGCTGTGCCCCATCACTGGTCTGCCGTCCATAACACCACCTTCAAACTCACTTAAACCTTCATAACCAGCCATTGTAGCAGCAGTAACCGATCTGACAGCTGCGCCAGACACTTGTTGCCTTATACATTCGTTACCGACGGCAACTCTGCATTCTGCCTGTTTGCATACTACGAAGCGCCAAAGAAACTACTGTAGGCATTTGTATTCAAGTACAGAGATATGTAAGCAGGCAGAATACGGCGTTTCGGTCGGCAACGCCTATGTAAAACACCAACTGTCTGACACAGTTGTTAGACCTGTTACTGTTGTTACAATGGCAATTTATCAAGATTTAAGTAATTTTGAACGTGGTATTATAGTCGGCGCACGAACGATGGGTCACAGCATCTCCGATGTAGCGCTGAAGTGGGGATTTTTCCGTACGATTATTTCATGAGTGTACCTTGAATATCAGGAATGCGGTGAAACATCGAATCTCCGACATCGCTGCCGCCAGAAAAAGATTCCGCAAGAACGGTACCAACAACGACACAAGGGAACCGTTCAACGTGATAGAAGTGCAACCCTTATAATTAAACGAAACATCATCGATTTGTGGTTTTGGAGTTGAAGGCCCATTCGTGTACCCTTGATGACTGCACGGCACAAAACTTCACACCTCAGGTGGGCCCGTCAACACTGACATTGGACTGTTGACGACTGGAAACATGATGCCTGGTTGGACGAGACTCGTTTCAAATTGTATCGAGCAGATGGACGTGTAGGTGTATGGAGACAATCTCATGATCCATGGACCCTGCATGTCAGCAGGGGACTGTTGAAGCTGGTGGAAGCTCTCTAATGGATTGTGGCGTAAGCCGCTGCAGTTATAAGGGACCTCTGATACGTCTAGATACGACTCTTGACAGGTGACACGTACATAAGCATCCGGTCTGATCACCTACATCCACTCATGTCCGTTGTGCATTCCACACGACTTCGTCAATTTCAGCAGGACAATGCGGCACCCCACACGTTCAGAATTGCTATAGAGTGGCTCCAAGAACACTATTCTGAGTTTAGGCACTTCTGCCGGCCACCAAACTCCCCAGACATGAACATTATTGAGCGTATCTGGGATGCCTTGCAACGTGCTGTTCAGAAGAGATCTCCACCCTCCTCGTACTCTTACGGATTTATGGACAGCCCTGCAGGTTTCATGGTGTCAGTTTCTTCCAGCACTATTTCGGACATTAGTCGAGTCCATGCCACGTCGTGATTCGACACTTCTGTGTGCTCGCGGGGGTCCTACACATATTAGGTAAGTGTACAAGTTTCTTTGACTCTTCATTGTATATGTAACTAGGGGACCTATGTGGTAGGTAGGGGATGCCGGCTGTAGGTAAATTAAACATACCCTTGAAAAAGAAGCGGTGGAGAAGTTACACGAACATAAACAACTCAGTTGGATAGCAGTACTAAGCAAAGAAGGGAGAGCTGCCAGATGGGAGTAATAAACACGGTGTCCCTCCTAAAGGTGTCAGGCACTTTTCCTCTGGCGTTTCGTCAGACATTTACAATTTAATTTTTGAAAGTGTTGCTACAGTCATCCCAAACAAATGCTGCTAATCATTTCCGGTTACTAAGGAGATGATTTTCAAAGCGGAAATTTTCGTATCCATACGATAAAGAAGCAGCAGATGAAGTAGGTGGAAGAGAACCACTCGCCGCGGAATGCGAAGTGGCTAAGCAGGAATTGGTAGAAGACAACGGAAATTTACACTGAAGCGCAAAAGAAACTGGTACACTTGCCTAATACTGTGTAGGGCCCCGCGTACACGCGTAACACGACGTGGCATGGACTCGACTAATGTCTGAAGTAGTGCTGGAGGGAACCGTAACCATGAAACCTGCGTGGTAGCCCATAAATCCATAAGAGTACGACGGGCTGGAAATCTCTTCTGAAGAGCACGTTGCAGGGCATCCAAGCTGTGCTCAGTAATGTTAATGGTAAAAATGGTCAAATGGCTCTGAGCACTATGGGACTTAACATAGTAGGTCATCAGTCCCCTAGAACTTAGAACTACTTAAACGTATCAAACCTAAGGACATCACACACATCCATGCCCGAGGCAGGATTCGAACCTGCGACCGTAGCGGTCGCGCGGTTCCAGACTGAAGCGCCTAGAACTGCTCGGCCACCTCGGCCGGCAGTAATGTTAATGTCTGCGGAGTTTGGTGGCCAGCAGAAGTGCTTCAACTCAGAATAGTGTTCCTGGATCCACTCTGTAGCGGTTGTGGACGTGTTGGGTGTCGCATTGTCCTGCTGGCATTGTCTGACGGAATGTGCAATAGTAATGAATGGATGCAGGTGATCAAACAGTATAGTTAGGTACGTGTCACCTGTCGGGTTCGTATCCAGACGTATCAGCGATCCCATATAACTCCAGCTGCACCCGCCGCACACCATTACAGAGCCACCATCAACTTGAACAGTCCCCCTTTGACACGCAGGGTCCATGGACTCAGAAGGTTGTCTCCATACCTGTACACGTCCATCTGCTCGATAAAATTTGAAACGAGACTCGTTCGACCTGGCAACATATTTCCAGTCATCAACAGTCCAATGTCGGTGTAGTAGAGTCCAGGCGAGGCGTAAAGCTTTGTGCCACGGATACACTGGCTGAATGGGCCTTCTGCAGTAGTACACCTCGCCATAACACTGGAAGGAACGACAGTTCGTTTGTGGGGACGGTGACTGACTTATTATAAGGTACTATTCTCTCGTTTATGGGCCAATCACTTTTTCATGATGCAATTGTAACCGGTTTCGGGATTTAAAGGCCACCTTAAGAGGCTTTGGCAGGATCTGATGAACATACCTTCATGCGTTGGTAACTCGTTTCGGCTTCAAAAGTCGACTTCGGATGCAATGGCGCCATTTGAAGAAAAAGTGCTCATGCTTTGACAACACATGAACACTGGTTCGTCAAATGCCTCCCATATCATCTGAAGATGGCCTTTGAAGGCCGAAACCAGTTATTATTGTATCATAAAAAGTGACCAAGTTAAAAACCAAAAAACTGCACTGCTCAAGAAGCTGCTCTGGAGACGCGAGCCCTCGGCCCTGCAGAGCTGCGGCTCTGCACGCCGGGGTGGGCGGCAGCGCAGCCCCCGGCCGCCGGCCGCCTCCGCGGCGGCGGGGGCGAGACGGAGAGGCGCCATAAATCATAGCGCCCCCGGCCCCCGCCCGCCGCCCCCACCGTCGCCCCCGCCGCTATTTAAAACGGCGCCCTGCCTGCCAGCGGTCAGCGGCCATGTTGGAAAACACGGGCCCTTTCCTCCGGCGGTCCGCCCCCGCCGCCTCTGGGGCGATGCTTTCCAATTTCGACCGCCCGCCCCCACCCCGGCTCTCCCTGCCCAGCAGAGTTGTTTTCGCGGCGCGGTCCACCTGCGGGCAGCCCGAATCCGTCCCCCCTTCCTACCCCCCTCCCCCCCTCACGGGCAACTCCTGCTTTCTGCTTCTTTCCATAGAGCAGGTTACGCTGTGCTGCAATATTCCCTCGTGTTCTCGAAAGCCGCAAACCAGATACGTTTCTGTACGATACAGCAAGTCTAAAATCCATCTGCTGAGTGGAGTGGTCGATCTGATGGTACGCCAGAGCAACTATTATCATGTGTTCCGATTCTCTAAGTGATCTTCTACCTAGGATTACCAACTTCTGCAACACCCCAACGTGGGACAGAGATAAGTCCAATTTTGTTTGCCGAACATCTCTTACTAAAACGTGCGACTACAAACATTGGTCTCACATAAATACACTACTGGCCATTAAAATTCTTACACCACGAAGACGACGTGCTACAGACGTGAAATTTAACCCACAGGACGAAGATGCTTTGATATGCAAATGATTAGCTTTTCAGAGCATTCACACAATGTTGGCGCCGGTGGCGACACCTACAACGTGCTCACATGAGGGAAGTTTCCAACCACTTTCTCATACACAAACCGCAGTTGACAGACGTTGCCTGGTGAAACGTTGTCGTGATGCCTCGTGTAAGGAGGAGAAATGAGTACCATCACGTTTCCAACTTTGACAAAGGTCGGATTGTAGCCTATCACGATTGCAGTTTATCGTATCGCGACATTGCTGCTCGCGTTGGTCGAGATCCAATGACTGTGAGCAGAGTATGGTATCGATGGGTTCAGGAGGGTAACACGATACGCCCTGATGGATCCCAACGGCCTCGTATCACTAGCAGTCGAGATGACAGGCCTCTTATCCGCATGGCTGTAACGGATCGTGCAGCCACGTCTCGATCCCTGGGTCAACAGATGGGGACGTTTTCAAGACAACAACCATCTGCACGAACAGTTCGACGACGTTTGCAGCAGCATGGACTATCAACTCGGAGACCGTGGCTGCGGTTGCCCTTGACGCTCCTTCACAGACAGGAGCGCCTGGTTCACGAATGTCATTTTTTCGGATGAATCCAGGTTCTGTTTACAGCATCATGATGGTCGCATCCGTGTTTGGCGACATCGCGGTGAACGCACATTGGAAGCGTGTACTCGTCATTGCCATACTGGCGTATCACCCGGCATGATGGTATGGGGTTACACGTCTCCCTCACCTCTTGTTCGCATTGACGGCACTTTGAACAGTGGACGTTACATTTCAGATGTGTTACGACCCATGGCTCTACCCTTCATTCGATCCCTGCGAAACCCTACATTTCAGCAGGATAATGCACGTCCGCATGTTGCAGGTCCTGTACGGGCCTTTCTGGATACAGAAAATGTTCGACTGCTGCCCTGGCCAGCAAATTCTCCAGATCTCTCACCAACTGAAAACGTTTGGTCAATGCTGGCCGAGCAACTGACTCGTCACAATACGCCAGTCATTACTATTGATCAACTGTGGTATCGTGTTGAAGCTGAATGGGCAGCTGTACCTGTACACGCCATCCAAGCTCTGTTTGACTCAATGCCCAGGCGTATCAAGGCCGTTATTGCGGCCAGAGGTGGTTGTTCTGGGTACTGATTTCTCAGGATCTATGCACCCAAATTATGTGAAAATGTAATCACATGTCAGTTCTAGTATAATATATTCGTCCAATGAATACCCGTTTATCATCTGCATTTCTTCTTTGAGTAGCAGTTTAAATAGCCAGTAGTGTAAATACAATGTAACTTTTTTCTTCCTTTTTTTACGGTATATCTCAGTAATCTAATGAAAAAGAGTTACGAAGGGCTATTCTTTAGTATAACAAATAAGATTCTAAGAATTATATTCTCTTTCTTTGATACTACTTTGGTATGAACTGTTGTAAGATTGATTAGACTATGAAGTCGTGCTTTGTGGACAAAGTGATGAAATTGCGCAGGCGAGGAGTTCATCTATATCTGCGTATATACAACGTAAGCAGTCGTACGGTACGTGTCAGAGAGAATGTTGTACCACTACTAGTAACTTCCCTTTTTGTTACACTCCCAAACAGAGCGAGGGAAAATCGACTGTCTATAGGTCTCCATAAGAACCCAAATGTTTCCGATCTTAATTTTGCGATCCTTACGCAAAATGTACTTTGGTGGCAGTAGAATCGTTCTGTAGTCAGGTTCAAGCCTCAAATGCCGGTACTCTAAATTTTCTCAATAGCATTCATTGAATAGCACGTTGTCTTCCCTCCAGACATTCTCATTTCAATTCCCAAAGCATCACCGTAATACTTTCCTGTTGATCTAACCTTCTTGTAACAAATGTGACAACCCGTCTCTGAATTGCTTCCATGTCTTCTTTATACCGACCTGGTTGGGATCCCAAAAACTCGACCAGTACTCGAGAATGGATCGCACTAGTGTTACATATGCGGTCGCCTGCAGCAGGTGAACCACACATTCCTAAAACTTTCTCAATAAACCGAAGTCGACCATTCGACTTCTCCACTAAAATCTTTACATGTTCGTTCCGTTTCATATCGCCTTCCAGCGCTACACCTGGATATTTAATCGATGTGACTGTCAAGCAGCAGACTACTGATGCTGTGTTCCAAGGGATAACAGAACCGATACCAGAGTCAATTAACCTTGAAAGTAAAATTTTAGATTTCCGTGTACGGATTACATCCAGACTATTCACCATTTCTTGAGAAAATGACCGACTATAAAATAAGGATTCATTTGGTCTTCGTAGATTACCGCAATAATTTTGACTCCATGGAGATCTGGGCAATCATACAACCATAAGGCCCTTAAAAATGCTAGAATACATGCAAGGTACATAACGCTTCTGAAATACATCTATTCTATAGGCAACAACGCTGGAGTGGATGAAGGCCTTGTCACCAGTACGATCCAGTGGGAAAAGGAGTTCGCCAGGCTGAACCCATCTCTCCGAAACTGTGCATCTTTGCGCTGGAAGCTATATTCAGATCGCTAGACTGGAATAAAAGACGAATACAAATCAGTGGCTCATATCCGAACCATCTACGCATTGCCGATGATGTTGTGCTCATAAGTGAACAATTAATAGTATTAAAGAGTGCGATCCCACAACTAACATTTTCCAAAGATTGACTTTGAAATGAACATCTATAAGAAAAAAAAACCAGTCGCAGACAACCAATCGCATACAGACAGAAACAATTCTATGCAAGCTACCTTGGCCAGAAAATTGAACTACGGAAAAACAACCAAAGTCCTCGCAGAACTGGACTCAGCTGGGCAGCGTTCTGAAAACTAAGGTCCGCTTCTGAGCAACAAGAATGTCCCAAATAGCCTGAAGGCGAAGGTTTACAATATGCGCATACTAGCAGTTACAACCTACGGTCTGAAACTATGACTCCAAGGCAAGTAGTCATAAATTACAGCGCACACAACCAGGCGTCGAGCGCCAGCAGTCGATCAGAGAACAGTAGGAAGAGAACAAAGGTAACAAGCATCCTAGAGAGAAAGCTGGCTATTAGAACACGACGATATGAGATTGATCAAAATCGAAGAGAGTGGAAACATATGGTAGAGACATATGTTCAGCAGTGGACTAAGACAGACTGAAGAAAAAGAGAAGATCGATTTTTTTAATTCTTGGACAGAATTGGACTTTTAGAAATATATCTCTTGCAGAGGAGATGAAGAAACGTGGAAACGCCACACAAATCTAAAGAATAATATTTTGTGAAAAAAATAAAAAATTGGAAATTTGTGGTAAGTGTTTATGGGACCAAACTGCCGAGATCATCGGTCCCTAAGCTTACACACTACTTAATTTAACTTACGCTAAGGACAACACACTCAACACCCATGTCCCCGATGGAGGACTCGAGCCTCCGAGGGGAGGGGGGGGGGGGAAGCCGCGCGGATGAGAAACTAAAAAGTGTATTTTAGGTTCATGTTATTTACTAAGATAAGAAAATTTTAAGAAAGCTATATTTCTTGTTAGCAGTGGATGTCAAATCATATACTTTCATTTTGGTTTTAATATAGATCCATTGAGTATTTGAACTATAAAGTAAACTGAAAATTTATAATATTTATTACGCTGCAAATTTTGCAACTACTTTCGAACCAACTCATTTATGGATGTAGATGTAGATAAAGGTAATTATGAGGAATGCAATACATTAGGAAGAAATTCAACTAGAGAAAGAAGGGAGAAAAATACTGATGAAAATACTAGACCATGAAAGAGATGGTGAGAGACTGATGTCAAGACATAACGAAAACCTGAACTGTAGCGTGAGAACATGATCAGGATTAAGCAGTCAGAAAACGGCAAGGTTTGCTGGACATATAAATTTGATGAATGTGGATAGATGAAGAAAAAAGTATTGGGAAGAACAGGCGGGACCGGAGCTAAGATAATAATCCATTCATTGTTGAACACTGGAATGACTGATTGGAATTTGGAATCAGGGTAATTGACGAAGCAAGTACATGCCAGCCAGTATGCCAGAGAACAATTACAGAGAAGGGTATAGTAAAAGGACAGTATTGTTTGGTACGTTGTACACGGCGGCAAGGAGAGGTGGGCTAGAGAATGGTGCAGCAGCGTCATCGTAAGGAAGCTTAACAGGAGCAAAACGAGATCAGTGATCACGTAACTACAGGGTGATTCAAAAAGAATACCACAACTTTAAAAATGTGTATTTAATGAATGAAACATAATATAACCTTCTGTTTTACATAATTACAAAGAGTATTTAAAAAGGTTTTTTTTCACTCTAAAACAAGTTCAGAGATGTTCAATATGGCCCCCTCCAGACACACGAGCAATATCAACCCGATACTGCAACTCGTTCCACACTCTCTGTAGCATATCAGGCGTAACAGTTTGGATAGCTGCTGTTATTTCTCGTTTCAAATCATCAATGGTGGCTGGGAGAGGTGGCCGAAACACCATATCCTTAACATACCCCCATAAGAAAAAATCGCAGGGGGTAAGATCAGGGCGTCTTGGAGGCCAGTGATGAAGTGCTCTGTCACGGGCTGCCTGGCGGTTTCATAACTAACCTTTTTCGTAGGACTCTCCATACAGTTGATTGTGGAATTTGCAGCTCTCTGCTAGCTCTGCGAGTCGATTTTCCTGGGCTGCGAACAAATGCTTGCTGGATGCGTGCTACATTTTCATCACTCGTTCTCGGCCGTCCAGAACTTTTCCCTTTGCACAAACACCCATTCTCTGTAAACTGTTTATACCAACGTTTAATACACCACCTGGCTCTGAGCACTATGGGACTTAACATCTATGGTCATCAGTCCCCTAGAACTTAGAACTACTTAAACCTAACTAATCTAAGGACAGCACACAACACCCAGCCATCACGAGGCAGAGAAAATCCCTGATCCCGCCGGGAATCGAACCCGGGAACCCGGGCGTGGGAAGCGATAACGCTACCGCACGACCACGAGATGCGGGCTAATACACCACCTATCAGGAGGTTTAACACCATACTTCGTTCGTAATGCACGCTGAACAACTGTCGTCAATTCACTTCTGCCGTACTCAATAACACAAAAAGCTTTCTGTTGAGCGGTCGCCATCTTAGCATCAACTGACGCTGACGCCTAGTCAACAGCGCCTCAAGCGAACAAATGTACAACTAAATGAAACTTTATAGCTCCCTTAATTCGCCGACAGATAGTGCTTATCTCTGCCTTTTGTCGTTGCAGAGTTTTAAATTCCTAAAGTTGTGGTATTCTTTTTGAATCACCCTGTACAGTAAATAGAAGTTTTACTTAAGTTATAGCTTTCTGCAGTCGTTGCAAAGAAAATTTACAAAAGAACAAACGAGTCCAGCTATTAGTGACGGAAAGAATACTGCAGGCCGACGTTCCCACTAATAACACACGAACGAACTGTAGGACGCTGACTAAGACTGTCGTAGATGGCAAACGACACTGGCCGTGTAGCAGCCACTGGCCATCTCATATCGTGGCAGCAGAAGACGCTCGTATTCGGAGCCACTGAAGGTGTGGCTCAGCGGGTGTGCATCATTGGATCTGCAGTGTCCATATATGAGTGCTATTGCATCTGTTGGGAACGTGCTGGTGTGAGTGGTATGGATCTATGAGATCATATATAGTTGCCAGTGGAGCAGACGAGAGAAGGTGATACTGAAGATCTCGAGAAGAAGAGCAGGAGAAAAGAAAAGAAGAAGAGATTCTGCGAGGAGGGGAGGTGAATGCTATCCATGAAGGGGCTATCCACGATCCTGAGAGATCTTAATGCTAGAAGAAGAAGAATAAGAGGAAGAAGATATAGATAAAAGATACATACAAAAAACTCGAAAGAATTTGGGAAGCTGCAGAAGCAGGGCTCTACTAGGAAGAAGTAAGGGGAGAAGTCGAGAGAGAGAGAGAGAGAGAGAGAGAGAGGAAAACCTCACGCAGTCAAGTCTGCGGTCTCTCCCGCTCGCTACATTCAGGCGCCCAGCGTCCGCGGGGGAGCATTATGCAGATGGAAAAGATCCCAGCACGCCACGCCACAGCGGGGGCGCGCGTCCGGCCGCAGGCCGCGCGGAATCGATACGGAGGCCGAAGAGATGGGGGCGGACAGGGACGGCGGGCGAAGCGCAGGCGGAGACAAGAGGAAGGACAGCCGAGATTAAGAGAGTAATGGCCGGGTCAATTAAGGCCGTCCCTGGCGGCCAGCGTGATGGAGCGCGCCTCATAACCCTAATGAATGCGCCGCCCAGGGGCTCACGCCTCGCGGACACTAGCCGGGCTTATCGGCCGTGAGCAATACAGCCCCGGCCAACATCCTGGCATGGTCGCCAAAATCTGCGCCCGTTATGAACAGGCCGAAACCAGGCTCTGTTAGGCTTTGACAAAGCTGTAAGTCGTCTCCTTCACTTTCTCATCCCCTCTCGTTCTGAATACTGTGAAACTGTTGCAGGAAAATCTGAAGAAGTCACGAACAAAATTCAGCACATAGAAAACGTGTGTAAGTAGGCTGTTTAGGTTTTTATGTTGGTAACGCCACGTAACGCTCTGTACGAAAATCACTGACTGTGCTGTGTGCAGTCTGTGGCTGGTTAGAATTTTTGGAATATTCGCTATTGTAGTGTTAGGCAGTTGGCTGGCCGGGGTGGCCGAGCGGTTCTAGGCGCTACAGTCTGGAACCGCGCGACCGCTACGGTCGCAGGTTCGAATCCTGCCTCGGGCATGGATGTGTGTGATTTCCTTAGGTTAGTTAGGTTTAAGTAGTTCTAAGTTCTAGGGGACTGATGACCTCAGAAGTTATGTCCCATAGTGCTCAGAGGCATTTGAACAATTTTTTGTTGGGCAGTTGGATGTGAACAGCGCGTAGCGTTGCGCAGTTGGAGGTGAACCGCCAGCAGTGGTGGACGTGGAGAGAGAGATGGCAGAATTTTAAGAGCGGACGATCTGGACGTGTGTCCGTCAGAAAGGATAAATTTGTAATATTGGATATTATGAACTGATATACATATATTATGACTTTTGAACATTATTAAGGTAAATACATTGTTTGTTCTCTGTCAAAATCTTTCATTTGCTGACTATGCCTATCAGTAGTTGGTGCCTTCAGTAGTTAGAATCTTTTATTTAGCTGGCAGTAGTGGCGCTCGCTGTATTGCAGTAGTTCGAGTAACGAAGATTTTTGTGAGGTAAGTGATTCATGAAAGGTATAGGTTATTGTTAGTCAGGGCCATTCTTTTGTAGGGATTATTGAAAGTCAGATTGCGTTGCGCTAAGAATATTGTGTGTCAGTGTAATGTTGATGAGAATAAGTAAACAGAGTAATGTCTGAGTACGTTCAGTTTTGCTCAGCTATTTGAAAATCAAATAACGTGGAGGTTTATCAGCACAGTACTTTATAAGTTTTCCAAAGGGGACGTTTCATATGGAATCACTTACCTCACAAACATCTTCGTTACTCGAACTACTGCAATACAGCGAGCGCCAATACTGCCAGCTAAATAAAAGGCGCTAACTACTGATAGGCATAGTCAGCAAATGAAAGATTTTGCTACAGAACAAACAATGCATTTACCTTAATAATGTTCAAAAGTCACAGTATATATACCAGTTCATGATATCCAGTATTAGAAATTTACTCTTTCTGGCGGACACACGTTCAGATGGTCCGCTCTCAAAATTCTGCCATCTCTCTCCCCACATCCACCACTGCTGGCGACTCACCTCCAACTGCGCAGCGCTACGGGCTGTTCACATCCAACTGCCCAACACTACAATGGCTAATATTCCAACAATTCCAACCAGCCACAGACTGCACACAGCACAGTCAGTGATTTTCATACAGAGCGCTACGTGGCGTTACAAACATAAAAACCTAAACAACCTACTTACAGGGGAAACAACCGTCACTGAAATTAAAGAAGTCACCTTTAATGGATCCATGGGAATTACCGCAGAAAACAGACCAGATAACTGGAAAGACAACATCAAAGGACTATACGAGTCGATATGAAAGGCTATACAGATCCAGTCTTATCAGAAATTTTGCTCAGTTATCGAACTATACAATATACTTAAATTCTTGCCAGATGTGTATTGGTTTTGGTATGTAAATTGTCTACACCATATTTGTGGATTTTCGTACTGTCTTCCAATCGTTCGGTGAAATTTTTCTGCATATATAATTTTCTGATTAAATCATGGGGTAGTGGTATGCACTTATGGAGATGGCGGTAGTACTGCATACACAAGATACCCAAGGGCAGTGCTTTGGCGGAGCGGTTATTTGTACTCAGGTGACTCATGTGAAGCCGGCCGATGTGGCCGTGCGGTTCTAGGCGCTCCAGTCTGGAACCGCGTGACCGCTACGGTCGCAGGTTCGAATCCTGCATCGGGCAGGGATGTGTGTGATGTCCTTAGGTTGGTTAGGTTAAGTAGTTCTAAGTTCTAGGGGACTGATGACCACAGATGTTAAGTCCCATAGTGCTCAGAGCCATTTGAACCATTTTTGAACTCATGTGAAACGGTTTCAGACGAGATTGTGGCAGTGCGGCGGTAATTAACATAGTTTGGACGTGGAATGATAGTTGGCGCTAGAAACATTGGACATTCCATTTCGGAAATCATTAGGGAATTCAATATTCCGAAAATCACGGTGTCAACGGTGTGCCGTTACTTCTCACCACAGACAACGCAGTGACCGACGACCTTAACGACCTTGAGCAGCAGCGTTTACATAGTGTTGTCAGTGCTAACAGACAAGTAACACTGCCGTACTCACCACTGGACGTACGACGAACGTATCCGTCAGGACAGTGCGGAAAAGTGTAGTGTTAATGGGCTACCGCAGCAGACGACCGATGCGAGTGCCTTTGTTAGCAGCACGACATCCCCTACAGTGCCTCTCCTGGGCTCGTGACCATATCGGTAGGACCCTAGACGACTGGTAAACCGTAGCCCTTTCGATGAGTTCATATTTCAGTTGGTAAGTGCCGATGGTAGGCTTCGGGTGTGGCACAGACCCCAAGAAGCCATGGCCCCAAGTTGTTGATAAAACACTGTATTAATTGGTGGAGGCTCCATAATGATGTGCACTGTGTACATGGAATGGAGTGGGCCCTCTGAAGCAACTGAACCGATCAGTGACTGGAATAGTTGTGTCCAGCTACCTGGAGACCATTTTCAGCCGTTCATGTGCTTCATGTTGCCAAACAGCGATGGAATTTTTATGGATGATAGTGCGCCATATCACTGGGGTACATTTGCTCACGATTGGTTTGAAGGACGTTCTGGACAATTCGAGCGAATGATTTGGCCACCTAGGTCGCTCGACATTAATCCTATCGAACATTTGTGAGACATAATCGAGAGGTCAGTCCGGACACAAAATCCCGCACCGGCAACACTTTCGTACTTACGCATGGCTGAAGAGGCAGAGTCACGCAGTATACTGCGTGGGATTTCCCACGACATGTTGAATCCATGCCACGTCAAGTTGGTGCAATACGACGCGAGAGTTGGAGGCATCCCAGGACTTTTCTCGTATTTTCAAACTTCAATCCTATTCTATGAAAATTGCTTGGCAAATAATCAACAGCAAAATTTTCTAAAAGCAAATGTACATTAATTTTACTATATTTACCAATCAGAGCCGGCCGGTGTGGCCGAGCGGTTCTAGGTGCTACAGTCTGGAGCCGCGCAACCGCTACGGTCGCAGGTTCGAATCCTGCCTCGGGCATGGATATGTGTGGTGTTCTTAGGTTAGTTAGGTTTAAGTAGTTCTGAATTCTAGGGGACTGATGACCTCAGAAGTTAAGTGCCATAGTGCTCCGAGCACTTTTCTTTTTTTTACCATTCAGTTTTAAGTGCAGTCAAAACATGTGTTCCAATATATATTTTTACTAATTTTACTTTTGATATGTAATTAATATTGAAACATAACAGCAAGAATCTAATTTTTATATCTACAAATTTCATAACCTTTTTTATCCGATATTATTATTAAAAATACTCGCAAGAAAGATACCTTCAGAAAACTATATATGTACTGAAACCACAACTAATCTAAAAATGGAAGTTATTTTGATTTTATTTTGACTCTGGAAAGTTCCAGAACAAACTCCTTGTCTTACTTTATCTTTGTTCGGTGCGAATTTCATCAGTCTCCGTTAGTCTTAGCTAGTCTCGTTTAGGCTCCTTCAGGCGGCGTTCAAACTACATTCGAGCACATACATACTGTTTTCAACTTGAGACAAATTCTTTGAGTTCATGATGGGCTGTGAGTTTTATGTTTCGATATTCACTTACGACATTTTGAAAATGTGTATCAAATGTTATGTGGAAGGATAAATAAATAACGATATGTAACCGAAGAATTATTGGTTCGAACGTACGGCATTTAAGAAGTCTGGAAATTAAAATGGATATTTCACAACCTGTTTTAAGCATCGGACATTGAGGTCATATCAGAGTTAAGTGAACTTTTCTATATATACGTTTGATACATTATATCTTGGATTTATAAATACATTGCTGCACCAATAGTTCTGGTTTTCAAGCAGTGTTTACAAGATTTAAGTTTTAAGGTAGGGTATCATACCGTAGTAGTGCCAGAATTTAAAAAAGCACAGGAAGACTTGAGTTCCAACAAGGAAGAAGCGATACATAGCATTCCATCGGAATTTGTAAAATCATTAGTCATTGGGGGGGGGGGGGGGGGCGAACAAACGATTATTAAAGTTGGAGTGTGCACTCTATGAGTCTGGAGCCACGAAATCAGACTTGCCGAAAAATATCATCCACCCAGTACGGAAGATATCAAGTGCAGAAAAATATGAGATCTAACAAAGAGCTTAACAGGCTCAGCGGTTCACGTTACTATCAAGAGTAATATACTGACAGATGAAAAGAAAACTGACTACCCGTTTGTTGGCGATCAGTTTGGCTTTCAGAAATGTGTCGACAGCATAGAGGCAGTCCTGGTAAGGGACGCAAGATTTATGAAAAATCCAGACAAGTCGACCTGGAAACGCGATCAACATTGTAAAATGTTGCAAGATGTTAGAAAATTTTAGAAAAAAAGAATTTGTAGGAAAAACAGCAAGGATCAAAAAGATGCAATAAGACTGGAAGTCTCAGAACGAAATGTTCAGATTAAAAAGGGTGTGAGAGACTGATGCAGTGTTTCGCTACTACTGTTCAGTGTGTACATCTAAGAAGGAATGACATAAATATGAGAAAGATGCCAGAGTATTATTAAAACTGAGTGTGGATCGATATCAGTGACATAATTCGCTGATGACAGTGGTATCTTCAGTGAAAGTGGTGTAGAATTATAGAATTACTTGAATGGAATGAACAGTCTAATGAATATAGAACAGAAAGAACGTAAATCGAAGAAAGGTGAAAGTAATGGGTGACTGCTGATAAATTTAACATTACATTGGAGACCACGAATGAGATGAAGTTAAAGAATTCTATTACATTCAGCAGATGGTGCACCACAGCTCTTAAACATTTAAAAAATTTCATATTACTGCCTTGAGATGATAGTAAAATGTCTTATTTGTGCAACCATTTTCGGTCATCTGACTTCTGTGAACATGGTGGTGGTCAAACGACTGAAACTAGTTGCATAAATAAACAACTATATCAGCAGCTCCAGGGCATTCATGGCCAAGAGAACTTTGCTAATATCAAACATTTTCCTTAATCTGTGAAAGAAATTACTAAGAATTTATCTTTGGAGCACAGCAGTGCATAGTAGTGAAACATGGACTGTAGGAAATCCGGAAGGGAATAGAAGCGAAGCTTTTGATATTTCGTGGTACAGACGAATGTTGAAAAAAGATCTACTGATAAGAAGTTAGGAGATACTCCGCAGAATCAGTATTTCTAGGTAGAGATATTGAGAGTAAAAACTGTGAGGTATTGCAGAGGCTGGAATACATGCAACAAACAGTTGTTAAGGTGAAAGTGTTACTCTGAAATGAAGAGTTTCGCACCAAGTGAAGAATTGGTGGGGAGCCGCACCGAACCACTCAGAATAGTGACGACACAAGAAAAAGATGTTGCATCTTTCTTGTCCTGTCATGGTCACCAAGATTCACGTCGTGGCGTTGTTGCCTACTCTGTACGTCTTGTGACCAGACAGTATACCGTGTCTGATTACAGTTGCCCCACCACTCAGCTAATTGTAGTTTGCGTTCTAGAGAACTGAACAACCACTATCGCGTGGAGCATTTCGGAGAACTCACGACTGTACAGTATTCTTTTAACTCTTACAGAGTCTTATATCCTTATTATCCTAGACACGATTGTACCTTTTTGTGTGCAGTACTATGTCATTCACAGGTACAACGTAGCGAACTGGCAGTACTCACTTCAGTTGATGAAGTTCGACAACTGTCTTTGCATAAACGCTCTGAAGTACGAACATTAACTCCACGACATTGGGTGTGGTACATGAAGATATGCATGAGTGCCGTACGTATTAGGTTGGTGCTTAACTTCGTAGCATACATTACTGGCCATTAAAATTGCTACACCACCAAGATGACGTGCTACAGACGCGAAATTTAACCGACAGCAAGAAGATCCTGTGATACGCAATGATTAGCTTTTCAGAGCATTCACACAAAGTTGGCGCCGGTGGCGACACCTACAACGTGCTGACATGAGGAAATTTTCCAACCGATTTCTCATACACAAACAGCAGTTGACCGAAGTTGCTGGTGAAACGTTCTTGTGATGCCTCGTGTAGGGAGGAGAAATGCGTACCATCACGTTTCCGACTTTGTTAAAGGTCGGATTGTAGCCTATCGCGATTGCGGTTTATCGTATCGCGACATTGCTCTTCGCGTCGGTCGAGATCCAATGACTGTTAGCAGAATATGGAATCGGTGGGTTCAGGAGAGTAATACGGTACGGCGTGCTGGATCCCAACGGTCTCGTATCATTAGCAGTCGAGATGACAGGCATCTTATCCGCATGGCTGTAACGGATCGTGCAGCCACGTCTCGATCCCTGAGTCAACAGATGGGGACGTTTGAAAGACAATAACCATTTGCACGAACAGTTCGAAGACGTTTGCAGCAGCATGGACTATCAGCTCGGAGACCGTGGCTGCGGTTACCCTTGACGCTGCATCACAGACAGGAGCGCCTGCGATGGTGTACTCGACGACGAACCTGGGTGCACGAATGGCAAAACGTCATTTTTTCGGATGAATCCAGATTCTGTTTACAGCATCATGATGGTCGCATACGTGTTTGGCGAAATCGCGGTGAACGCACGTTGGAAGCGTGTAATCGTCATCGCCATACTGGCCTATCACCCGGCGTGATGGTATGGGGTGCCATTGGTTACACGTCTCGGTCACCTCTTGTTCGCATTGACGGCACTTTGAACAGTGGACGTTACAGTTCAGATGTGTTACGATCCGTGACTCTACCCTTCATTCGATCCCTATGAAACCCTACATTTCAGGAGGATAATGCACGACCGCATGTTGCAGGTCCTTTCTGGATACAGAAAATGTTCGACTGCTGCCCTGGCCAGCACATTCTCCAGATCTCTCACCAATTGCAAACGTCTAGTCAATGGTGGCCGAGCAACTGGCTCGTCACAATACGCCAGTCACTACTCTTGGTGAACTGGGGTTTCGTGTTGAAGCTGGATGGGCAGCTGTACCTGTACACGCCATCGAAGCTCTGTTTGAATCAATGCCCAGACGTATGAAGGCCGTTATTACGGCCAGAGGTGGTGGTTCTGGGTACTAATTTCTCAGGATCTATGCACCCAAATTGCGTGAAAATGTAATCACATGTCAGTTCTAGTATAATATATTTGTCCAATGAATACCCGTTTATCATCTGCATTTCTTCTTGGTGTAGCATTTTTAATGGCCAGTAGTCTATTTTGCATATGCTGTGAGTTTATTCATCGATTGCCATTTTGTATTTATAGTTCACTGTTTTCTGAGTTTACATATTGTCATTTGGATATACTGAGTGGAGCTGTGGACGTTAGAGTTTAAAGAGGGTCGTTTTGGCATTAGTGACTCTCCACCCTCAGGAAGAACTTTGGGGTTTGATGAAGATCGTTCAAACGGATTAATCCACAATAATTCACGTCATTGTACTCGAGAACTGGGAAATGCAATGAGTCGTGACCATTCCACTACCGTGCGACATTTGCATGCAATGGGGATGGTTCAAAACTCGGGTGTACGAGGACCGCATGCTCTAAGCCAAAATCACAAAAAGCAGCTGGTGGCCATTTATGCATCGTCGCGATTCTCCTGATCTTGCGCCCTTTCCCGCTCTCTATTGGACATTCTTCAAGGAAATTTCATTTACAACGCCCTTCAGATCTCCTCTCCCCCAAAATATGCTCCGAACATGGCTCGACCAGTTCTTCACCTCCAAATCACGTGGTCTGTACAGTCGCGGAATCGAAAATTTGCCGCAGCGTTAGCAGACTGTTGTAAATAGTGAAGGAGAATATATTATTGATGACGAGTCTGTTGCGTTTATTGAACTTGTAGGAAAACGCTGCGGACTTACGCACCGATCCAATATACAGGGTGGTCCATTGATAGTGACCGGTCCAATTATCTCACGAAATAAGCGTCAAACGAAAAAACTTCAAAGAACGAAACTCGTCTAGCTTGGAGGGGGAAAACAGAGGCATTGAGGTTGACGGACATCATTTTGAGTATTTATTGCATTAATGTGATATTTATAGGTAATCACGCTGTAACAGCATGCATTCTCAGAAATGATAAGTTGACAAAGGTACATGTATCACATTGGAACAATCGAAATAGAATGTTCAAACGTACCTACGTTCTGTATTTTACTTTAAAAAACCTACCTGTTACCAACTGTTCGTCTAAAATTGTGAGCTATATGTTTGTGACTATTAAAGCGCCATCTATCACAAAGCGAAAAAAGTGGTCCAACTAAAACATTAATATTTCTTTACGTACTACACGAATATGTAATAAAAAAAGGGGATTCCTATTTTAAAAAACGCAGTTGATATCCGTTTGACCTATGACAGCGCCATCTAGCGGGCCAACCATAGCGCCATCTGGTTTCCCCCTTCAAGCTAGACAAGTTCCGTTCTTTTTAGTTTTTTTAGTTTGGCTTATTTCGTCAGATATTTGGCCCGGTCACGATCAGTGGACTACCCTGTACATGCAGAGCGAAACGCGCCTCTCTTGGGCTTACGGAATGTAGTAAATTCCTTATTTGCTTTTTGATCTTTATATATGCTCAAAAATATCAAAAGTATTTAAAATAATAATATTCTAGTGCTGTCTTAGCTATCACATTCTGCGAGCTCACCAATTGTCGTGGCCCTTACACGCACAGTGGAATAAGTCTTCGTTGGGTTTTCACAAAGCAGTGGATATGCATTTATTTACTCTTGTATACTCTTGTATACGAGTCGGTTGTATATTTTATTAACACCTCTCTGTTACAGCTACCAAATACAGCAATGCTCCCTGGGCTGAGGTCCTAGTGTCCTCGACTACTACCGATCCCATTAGGGCAAGTCACCTGTGAACACTGGAAAAACACTAACAATTTTCACGAACTTTACGCAAATCTAACTAAAAAACTTGAACTTTTAGTCAGAAGAAAACTGTAGGAGTTTTTCTTCCTGAACAATTTCATAGAAAATTAATCACATTAGTTCCCACGTTGACTTTATTACATTTTTTGTGAAGATCAGTAAATTACATTTTTATATGCCAGTCCATAACTGAAAACTACGCACTGACCTCATTTAGATGCTTGAAACTTCAAGTACACGTTAACAACTTGTCTACCTAAAAAGCGCACTACAATGATGTGATTTCAGCCACAAGTTTTTATTCTAAAAATATTTATACCTGATAATGAAAATTAAGGTTACTTGCGTATAATTAATAACTCTGCATTTTGCTTCCTGTTTATAGTATGTTAGCGTCTGTAGTATACTTTTCACCAAATAGTACGCTGAAAGACCCAAAAAATTTCAAATCTGAAGCTCAAAAACCTTTTTTGTGCATAACATAAACATGACAGAAAATTTATTTCCCAGGAAATTCAGTTAAAAGTTATATTTGATCTATGACTGAGCTCTGTTGTTGCTAATACACTCCAGTTGCATAATCTTCTTGGTTTACATGTTTCTCATCTTCTTTCTTCATTTTTTCTTTCTCCTTGTTACTCTTGCATATTTAGCGGGGTCAGGAACCCACTTTTCAGTTTCGGCCACTCTCATAGGACAGCAAATAAAACTAAGGGAAACAGAAGGGCTTCGCAAAGCGTGTCTCCTAATAGGGAGGTTAACTTGAAAAACTGTTGTGAAGTATGTTTTTCTCGAACAGGAGTCTAATGACAACATTGTAGTGTGAAAGCGGCGGAAACGTGGGTGTGGACGACACCGAGAGATTTTCAATTTGATGTTCAAACAACTTCCTGATGACCTATTCAGATCTTTTAACCATCATTTTGTTCAAAAACTCTCAACATCGATTTGAGACGAAGAAACAAACAATCGTGTTTTTGAAGCAGATTTATATACATGTTACCTCAAACAGAGTAAAATGAGACTTTTGGTGACTTTTGCAAGTCGCAAATCTGATTTTTCATTTTTATATGTGTTTTCAGCAGTCAACAGTGTATCAGCTCACCATCGCTACATCTGTGTCAGCGTTTTCAAATCCTGCGGCCTGAGATCAGGTGCTGCTGTGGTTGCCTCATCATCGAAGAGTCGCAGACTGCAGCTCACCCTACCTGTTAGTTTCTTTGTATAATAAGAACAGAAGTGGCCGTTATAAGCCTACTGTAAGTAGAGTGGAGTGCGCCACTGTTGACCATTCCCATCTACTTTCTTATCTTCACGTTTTCTCAAAACGGAGAGAGATGAAATGAAACGTGTGTGGGGCATTACGTGCCGAGTGTCCTATCTGGGATGTTCAAGCCCCTGGTGCAACTCTTTTCAGGTGGCGCTATTTCGGTGACTTGTGCCTAGTAATTTGGTAGAGTATCAGTTCTCAGGCGCTGTCATGGTAACCAAATTCTGCGAGTTAGCCAACACACATGTCCTTGCATGGTCGCCAAACTGCGGAGCACTTACAGTGAGAGTGAAATAACATGAAGGGGCCCTGGTTCTACCTTGTGGGTTTCTAGCTATCTGGACTTCAATTAAAGAGATTTAGCGTTGTTTACTCAAAGGTAATAAATGGAAAGAAGGAAACACAGATAATGCTGTGGGGAAGGTGAAGCAACACTCAGAAGATGCAGCAGATCTGCTAAAGAGACTGCCTTCGTTACGCTTCTCCGTCCTCTTTTGAAGTACTGCTGCGCGGTGTGCGATCCTTACAAGATAGGAGAAAGTTCAAAGAAGGGTAGCACGTTTTGTAATATCAAGAAATTGGGAAGAGAGTACCACGGACATGATACAGGATTTGGGGTGGATATCATTAAAACAAGGCCGTTTCTCGTTGCGGCGGGATATTCTCACGAAATTTAGTTACCAACTTTCTTCTCAGAATGCGAAAATATTTTGTTGACGCCGACCTACATAGGAAGAAACGATTATAATAATAAATGAAGGAAAATCAGAGCCCGTAAAGGAAGAAACAGGTGTTCGTTTCTCCCGTGTGCTGTTTGAGAGTGGAATAATACAGAATTATTGTGAAAGTGGTTCACTGAACCCTCTGCCAGGCACTTAAGTGTGATTTGCCAAGTACTGATGTAGATGTGGGTGTAGAATCGCTTCTGTTAACATAGGAGCTTTAAGTCTGTTTTTCAGTACAGTGTGCTTCTCAGCCATCATAACTTTGAACTGTTAACCTTTCTCGTCATTGTGAATATTTCTGTGGATGCTGCAAGGAACCTATTGCAGACAACGGAACTTCCGTTATTAGTGTACAGTTTCCAGTTGTGGACAATCTTTGGAACATTTCTGAGTGCAATTAGGTTGCTGCGCAATGGCTAATTTTAGGATGTCCCACAGGTTAAAGTTTGACTTACCATCCTCGCTAACGTTGTTTTACAAGTCTCACAGCGCCGATAAGTGAGTCGGGTCTGCTTATGAACATTTTTTCCCTGACTACTGGTGCAATGCAGCGCTTACTCTGCCTCTCTCTATCATCGCAAGGAGAGAGCATTCCTCTCGCGGGCACGAGTAAGACGTGACGTCACAGGCACGTTTCCCAAAGTTATGGCAAGTGGTTTTATGACCATCGTAATCTGCCGAGCGAAATATCGTAAAACTATGGATTGTATACTGCATTATTATTGCCCTGTTTGCATTGTAAACTGATGCACAAGACACTGCGAATAACGCATAAGAGAAAACATTTCTACCAGGGGACCTACACACAAACAAACAAACAAACAAACAAACACACACACACACACACACACACACACACACACACACACACACACACCTACTGTTCCGATATCAAAAGCCGATGAGCTGGTCTGCATCATGTTTCTACATTCAAACCATCAACCAGATCTGCACCCATGAGACTTCTTTCTTTTTTCTAATTTAAAACTTAGATGCAGGTACGAAGGACTATCTCTAATTCACATATACATCAGACTTCAGTTATAAGGTTGAAAGCATATGTAAGGAGGTCAACAGTTTAGAAGGGAGCGAACTGTGAAGGAAATCTAGGAGAAATCAGGACAGAAGATTCAAAGTCCAAGAAGAAGATGTAAATACCTTGATGGTCACCAGTGACGTTATTTTTCTGTCAGAGGTGGTAACGGAACGCAATGCGTTTTCAGAAGATTTTATCAAATGGATATCAACAAAGCAAAAGCAGGATAGCAGACAGGCGATGCTGTGTTAATTACATTGGAAAATGATACACTAAAGGTTTTTTTTGGGAGGGGGGGAGGGAGGCGGGGGGAGGGGTAGAGGAGGCTACAACGCTGTCTCAGTCGCCTACCCTTGTCCTTCTTCGACTTATACAATTGCAGTCTGGCCTCTGGACATTTTTGTGATAACTTTCCGTTCCTTGAACGTTATCTCTTATCTACACTCCTGGAAATTGAAATAAGAACACCGTGAATTCATTGTCCCAGGAAGGGGAAACTTTATTGACACATTCCTGGGGTCAGATACATCACATGATCACACTGACAGAACCACAGGCACATAGACACAGGCAACAGAGCATGCACAATTTCGGCACTAGTACAGTGTATATCCACCTTTCGCAGCAATGCAGGCTGCTATTCTCCCATGGAGACGATCGTAGAGATGCTGCATGTAGTCCTGTGGAACGGCTTGCCATGCCATTTCCACCTGGCGCCTCAGTTGGACCAGCGTTCGTGCTGGACGTGCAGACCGCGTGAGACGACGCTTCATCCAGTCCCAAACATGCTCAATGGGGGACAGATCCGGAGATCTTGCTGGCCAGGGTAGTTGACTTACTCCTTCTAGAGCACGTTGGGTGGCACGGGATACATGCGGACGTGCATTGTCCTGTTGGAACAGCAAGTTCCCTTGCCGGTCTAGAAATGCTAGAACGATGGGTTCGATGACGGTTTGGATGTACAGTGCACTATTCAGTGTCCCCTCGACGATCACCAGTGGTGTACGGCCAGTGTAGGAGATCGCTCCCCACACCATGATACCGGGTGTTGGCCCTGTGTGCCTCGGTCGTATGCAGTCCTGATTGTGGCGCTCACCTGCACGGCGCCAAACACGCATACGACCATCATTGGCACCAAGGCAGAAGCGACTCTCATCGCTGAAGACGACACGTCTCCATTCGTCCCTCCATTCACGCCTGTCGCGACACCACTGGAGGCGGGCTGCACGATGTTGGGGCGTGAGCGGAAGACGGCCTAACGGTGTGCGGGACCGTAGCCTAGCTTCATGGAGACGGTTGCAAATGGTCCTCGCCGATACCCCAGGAGCAACAGTGTCCCTAATTTGCTGGGAAGTGGCGGTGCGGTCCCCTACGGCACTGCGTAAGATCCTACGGTCTTGGCGTGCATCCGTGCGTCGCTGCGGTCCGGTCCCAGGTCGACGGGCACGTGCACCTTCCGCCGACCACTGGCGACAACATCGATGTACTGTGGAGACCTCACGCCCCACGTGTTGAGCAATTCGGCGGTACGTCCACCCGGCCTCCCGCATGCCCACTATACGCCCTCGCTCAAAGTCCGTCAACTGCACATACGGTTCACGTCCACGCTGTCGCGGCATGCTACCAGTGTTAAAGACTGCGATGGAGCTCCGTATGCCACGGCAAACTGGCTGACACTGACGGCGGCGGTGCACAAATGCTGCGCAGCTAGCGCCATTCGACGGCCAACACCACGGTTCCTGGTGTGTCCGCTGTGCCGTGCGTGTGATCATTGCTTGTACAGCCCTCTCGCAGTGTCCGGAGCAAGTATGGTGGGTCTGACACACCGGTGTCAATGTGTTCTTTTTTCCATTTCCAGGAGTGTATATTACTAAACAAAAGAATGGTCAACCGGGAATCTAGCCCCATTTGCGGGTTCCGTATCTAACAGCTATCCGGAGAACCAAAAATTTAATTTTAAGTATTATTTATGTAATTATTGACCGAATTTAAAATTCTAAAATGTTCTCATAATTTTGTCTTCAAGAAGTATAACGTCACGCAAAGGTTTAGCATAATAAGTCGAGTATTCAAGTTAGAAGCTGTGTGTTTCTAGGCAGTATAACTCACGTCGCGCACATCACCCAGATTATATTTGTGCAGTATTTAGGAAGGAAAACAGTTAGAAAATTCTAACAAACTTTACACATAATTGCAAATCTTTTCAAAACATCTTCCTATTTACGATCCCTATAAAATAATGAAAGGCAAAAATAACTCCAGTTAGCTGCTGAAAGGTTCATTGATTATCAGTGCCGTTTCCTAGTACAACCTTCAATTAAAAAGAACAGTATAGATATCGTCTACTTGACGGTATTTTGCGTAAAAGAAGTTTGACAATTTTCGTTCCGTATTGGTTTTCTTGACGCAAGTACGTATTGCCTCTTTTTGTGGTCGTTGTTGCTGTCTTTATCTATTGTGAAAGGTTATTCATTTTATTTGAAGTTTGTCAGCTATTTCACTAACTTAAAAGATTCTGTACGTTTACATGTGTTAATATTTATCATAGATGATCCTTTAGGCTGTCGTCTATAGTCATTGTGTGGTAAGCTTTGAATTTTGATTGTATTTGGTATATCGTTTTGGCAGGTCGACAAAATTTTATGGGTAGTATCTGTGTTTGAGGCCTGTTTTATCGTTTAAAATACTTTGCAGTTGATTTTCCATGTATATGCAGATTTCAGTTTATTGTAAACCATTCGTGATGATCCACTTCGGAATTTTCTTTAATATTTTGAGCGCAGATTGTATGTGTGTGATTGCGTGCGTCAAATGTAGAAAAAACTGAGACTGTTTGCAGTCTGAATTTCTTGTGTGTTCGCTATATGTAATGGAGAAATTTCGGCCTATTTGTCATACATGAAATTTTTAGCACTCAATTTTATATACTCCTGGATGTGAGTCCTTTAGTACGGTAGATTGTCCTGAAGGGATCTTTGTGTTGACGATGCTTGTTGTTCGAGATGCTAAAACCTCATCGTACTTTCTAACGTGATATCTATTTTATTCGATATTTTACCCATTTGGATGTCAGGTATCTGTCTGGTTATCTGCTTTGGTGGGTTTTCTAGTATGAATGTTATTTTTTGATTTATTCAATGTTGTTTAGGCCTTGTTTTTTGGTCGTAAGTTCATGTGCTATTTTTGAGTTGAAGCTTTTTCTTATGCTAAGTATTTGTGTATTGTTAGTTTTTTTGTATGGCTGTTTGTTCCAGTAGTAAATATATAATTTGGTTTATCATTGCATTGAGATTTTGGATAGCAAAGCTGTAATTTAATTATAGTGTCAGATGCTGTTGGCTTTCTTTATATTTCGAAGGTCTGTTCCTTAGCACCGTTTCTTATTTTTACGTCCAGGAGGACAATGAATTCATTCGTTTCCATTTCCATGGTAATACTACGTAATCAATAAATGTTTCAGCGGGTAATCGGAATTATTAAATTAATTTATTAAATTATTAATGTCACACTGGGACATTGTAATGCTGCAGGCTCTACAATACGTAAGTTAAGTAAGGAAAATATTTACTGTTTACTCAGTTTTTCGCTCTTCATCTAGCAGGGCTTCAGTGTTAGGTAATACGTTTAAATGTATTGCTTTATAGCAAGACATTTTGCAGACAGTGTCATTTACCACTGAATGTACCTGCAAAATTATGTCATTGTGTACGGCACATGGGCCAGCAGATATCAATCCTTGAACAGTCTTTTCTTAAAATGAAGTGCACGTTACTCGGACTGCATTCATCCAGCGTGTGATAGTGAGAGCGCGTAAACTCAGTTGCAAAGAACCAAAAGTCTGAAGCTGTTTCATGCATGGAAGTTGCATTCCTTAAGGAATCGGAAGTTTACTAGTAATAATAATAACGAGTAAAGCATAGGTCCAGCTTTTTGCAAGTTCACAACTGTTGTTTTGCCTTAATACCCTAACACAGTAATTGTGAAAATCTCAGTGGTATTTTTTCTTTTCTTTTTCTAAAAAATGAAGATAATGCTTAGGAAATATGTTGCATTGGATTTTGTTGTTATTTATATTACGTATGAACTTAACCATTTATTTTATATTGAGTTTGTTCTATGACTGCCTACCAAAACCAGCCATACGCGTAAATCAGTACACCATGTGATTTGCAAACATTAGGGATGTTAGGATATCCCGTGCATTAAATGTTTGTTCACAATCCATGGTTTAAAATATATATATTCCGGTAATAATCGTGGCATAATCCACTGTTAAGCGTCACCGTACCATTATTTGAGTTACCCTGAGCTCTGGCTGGTTCGTTATCTTATGGTAGATGGACTGAACTGTGAACAATGGAAAAAATTTTTGCTAAGCTTTGGTATGGATTATATTTCGGTCTTTGAAGGTGTTTAATCACGTTTACTCTTTCTAATTTGTGAATATTGCTCCTTCTTACGTTGCTGTGGCTTGGAAACGCGTTTCATTGCAAAAATTTATGTTTCTGATAATCCCTCGGCTGTCGGTTGTCTCACAGTTTTGTTTTAGTTTGACGGCGGAAAACTTTAAATGGGTTCTGTTTGATTTTATTTTGTGTGTGTGTGTGTGTGTGTGTGTGTGTGTGCTGTATTTTGTATTTTGTGTCGTCTGAGAGTCCGCTTAGAGCGTTTAGGATGTGATAATTTTCTTCTACTGTTAAAAAATTGGTACAGATTGTTGAAGTGTGTTTTAGGATTTGGAAGTATGTTTCTATGCCACTGGAATGGTGCTTCTTTTTGATGAAGTGGTCTACAAAAGTGGAGTGCGTGCTGTCACTTCTCGGTGCTCTTAAATATTCTGAGTCTCTTATCCCGAAATTTCTTCATGTCTGTCCGCTGTAAACTGAATCACAGTCTTTTCAGGTTAGCTGTTATACGGCTGCTTTGTTGAATTTATTTATGGTAGTCTTGTGTATTTTTAATCTTTTCTGTGGTGTGTTGTTTGTTTCATATGGCCCCTGCATACCTTGTTTTCTAATAATGTTTGCTATTGTTTGCGTTATTTTGTTGTCAAATATCATGGTCTACCAGGTTCTCTTGTTGTTTGTGATTTCTTCATCCTGCGTGCTTTATGTGTTGTGTGGTCGTTAGTGATACGCTGTGCTGTGTACTGTTGTGTGCGTTCGGTGCCAGTCGTTTGTCAGTAGCGTTTACTTTGTGAGTCTCGAAATTTTCCCGGCCCTGGGGCATACTGCAAAAATGCCATCTACATATCGTCAGTTTTGGTTTAAGTTTTGCCGATTCAAGTGCCCTGTTCTCAAAGTCCTCCATAACAATGTTTGCTACCAGAGGGGAGAGAGGAATAACCATGTCAACATCGTCAATTTGCTCGAAATATTCATTCTTGTATAAAAAACTTAGGGAAACCTATAAAAGAAATCTTCCGCCCAGCTACAAAGACTTGTGCTCCTCTCGGTTCGGCCTAGGACCGATCTGGGATTGCCGAGGGCTGGAAACTACAGAGCATCTTGTCAGTGTGGTAAAGCCTACACTGGTCAGACAACGCGCACAGCGCATGACAGATGCGGTGAACTTGATCCTCACACCAGCCTTTCTCAGCTCAGTAAGTCAGCCATAGCCGAGTGTTGTTTCTCCACAGGACGCTCCAGGAATTATTCTGCCGTGGAAACGTAGGCCTGGACGAGATCGTTCTGGCATTCAGTTAGGTAAGTGATACGTGTTACAAACTGGACACAATGGGAAGGACCAGGTCCCTTTGCTTTTTTCTTCTATCACTCGTTTATTACATCAGAGAAATACACATTTTAAGACAAAATTTAACTACATGAAATATTGCTCTCAATAAAGGTAAACATAAGTAGTGACAAAACTTAGTTGTCTTAAGGGTTTCTGCTGGCAACAAATTTTAAGGAGGCAATGAAAGATTTATATAAATTCAGCTCAAACACGTAGCTAGTGATTGAATCACGACACAGACACTTCAACAATTTCGGTAACAAATAAATAGCGTGAATTCGTACTCACAGTAACCAACTAATCAACAGCCTTGCCATTGAATAAGTAGTAGGCCATTTGGAACGAATTAGCAACACTCAGCAACTAGGGGAGTTAATACCAACAGTCTTTAAATGTCTTGCTCCCCATTAAATAAACAAACTTACAGTAATTAAATGAATAACAAATCAAACACACTACGCTCCACTCAAACTCTTCAGCGGAAGCCAAGCTAAAATGAAGATTCCATTAACTGACTAGCACTCAAGTCACACTAAAGCTCATCTCTGTGTTCCCAGACACACAAGGGGCAAACTTATACAAGACAAGATTTTGAAGGGAGCACATCAGTAAAACCGGTAGTGGAGCTAACTCGTGCCACTGAAAATTAAGGTACTAGACCGGGGCACAAGGTGGTATACAATGAGGTTGCGTTAGTGCTATACTGCGCTCCAAAATATTAATTCAAATGGCCAATTCAAAATTAAGTACACATAAACCAGCATTAATTAACCAAGAGTGACACCAGGTCGCTGGAAGGGATGACAACACTTAATTGAAAAGACGAATGCCGGAGGCGGCAGTAACATCAAACACCTTCTCCGAGTTTTAACCAGGAGTCACTTCCCGCTATACAAGTAAACATTTAACCAAGCACAAGGAAGGAACCCCAAAGAGAAATTTCAAATAAAACCCCCAAAAGATTATAAAGGACAGGGAACCACAACTATTAGCTTTCCCCAAAGGCAGTGTAAACGCGAAGGCCGCACTTCAGAGGCCACCAAAATTGGTTACAAAAGGTCTTACACATTTGCTCCTTTTCTTTAAAAGAAACACAAGGCTGCTTAACTTCTGCTGGACGTCCGGTATGGCTCGTGTAGGGTACACCAGGCAGCAACCCAAGCTAGGCGGTCGCAAGGCACGGCGAGCAAAATCAGGAGAGCAGACAGGCAGGCAGGCAACACATATCCTCCATCCTAAACCGGCAGACCGCGTACAACCAACTCCACATATACGTGGTTGCTTCCCACCTCGTACCTCGCGGCGTCTCAGCAGGTAGCCCCAGAAAACGTCAACTGCCCCTCGCCCCGCGAATGCGGAAAACAAGGCAAGCAAAGATAAGAAACATCGAAGGATCGATAATAGACATCCAAGAGACTGGCGCGCCAGTAACGAGCGCCACGGCTCAGCTAGTATGAGCATTACGCATACGCCCATAGACAACAGGTGGGGCAACATTAGAAGAGGACGCGAAACTCGACGGAGGTCACTCATGAAGTGGCTGCCTTTACGCGTCACCGCTCCAGCTTTTGGTGTAAATTATCGATATGAACTAGCAATCTCCAGTGCCACTCACCTAAGGATGGCTGAATGGTTGTCAGCCGAAATATCGTCGTAAGAAGAAGTACCTGGCTGAACTGCCGAAACTTCATGGAATAACGTTTACTTTGTAACCGTTTTCTACGGCAGTCTGATCTACATCTACATCATTACTCTGCAATCCACATTTAAGTGCTTGGCAGAGGGTTCATCGAACCGCAATCATACTATCTCTCTGCCATTCCACTCCCGAACAGCGCGCGGGAAAAACGAACACCTAAACCTTTCTGCTGGAGCTCTGATTTCTCTTATTTTATTTTGATGATCATTCCTACCTATGTAGGTTGGGCTTAACAAAATATTTTCGCATTCGGAAGAGAAAGTTGGTGACTGAAATTTCGTAAATAGATCTCGCCGCGACGAAAAACGTCTTTGCTTTAATGACTTCCATCCCAACTCGCGTATCATATCTGCCACACTCTCTCCCCTATTACGTGATAATACAAAACGACCTGCCCTTTTTTGCACCCTTTCGATGTCCTCCGTCAATCCCACCTGGTGAGGATCCCACACAGCGCAGCAATGTTCCAACAGAGGACGATCGAGTGTAGTGTAAGCTGTCTCTTTAGTGGACTTGTTGCATCTTCTAAGTGTCCTGCCAATGAAACGCGACCTTTGGCTGGCCTTCCCCACGATATCATCTATGTGGTCTTTCCAACTGAAGTTGTTCGTAATTTTAACACCCAGCTACTTAGTTGTATTGACAGCCTTGAGAATTGTACTATTTATCGAGTAATCGAATTCCAACGGATTTCTTTTGGAATCCGTGTGGATCACCTCACACTTTTCGTTATTTAGCGTCAACTGCCACCTGCCACACCATACAGCAATCTTTTCTAAATCGCTTTGCAACTGATACTGGTCTCCGGATGACCTTAATAGACGGTAAATTACAGCATCATCTGCGAACAACCTAAGAGAACTGCTCAGATTGTCACCCAGGTCATTTATATAGATCAGGAACAGCAGAGGTCCCAGGTCACCTGATATCACTTCAGTTGATGATGTTTAGTTTTCGTCGATAGCTACGTTTGTCTTTCTACTGGTTGTGTCACCAAGTCAGCACGACACTTCGATTGAATGCATTTTGTGCTGGGGTGGGAGGAAGGGTTGCGAAAGAGGGCACCGTTTGAGAGGCGGCGGCTGAGTGGGCGGGCCTCTGGAGCCCGGCTGGAGCGAGTCGCTGCCGCGGGGCACTTTGACTGGAACCGCCCGGACATCAGAAGCGGCTAAGCGGCGGGGCCAGACTTCGGCCTGTGAAGCCGGCCACGTCTTTCATCTCGGCCAGACCACCCCGGCCCTCTCCCCTCACGGCGATGGGCTCGCCCTGCGCCCTTTGACCGGCGCCCTCCGCCCTTATTGCCTGCAGGGCCCACGCAGCCGGCGCAAAGTTGTCTGGTGGGGGCTGGCTGGTGGTCGCTGCTAAAACAGCCCGCCAAACCCGCAGACTTCCTCTGGCTATCCAGCGCCAGCAAGATCGCTCGTAGCTGGGAGGAAGCCTTTCAACGCAAATTAGCTTCATTGTTCACGTTTGAGCAGGGATCAACATTTACACGCTGCAACCTAACTCTGGAAGAAATTATTCCGTCTCACTTATATGTGGGACGGTCAAATGAAAACCGCCCGCCCGCCACAATGAGACCGTTGGATGATTGCAGTGGAAAGTAATCACCACGCGCGTTAAGACACTTATCTCACTGGGAGACGACGCGATCAGTTGCTGTTTCGTAGAACGCCGTCGGCCGCCATCAGATCCACAACCGCACCCAGTCCTGCTGTACTGTAAGACCTACGGTACACACACCATCAGATTATTTGACTTGTCGCTCTAATGAAGTAGGCGAGTGTCAGCAATATGTCTCGTGGTCTTATCGTGGAGTGTTTATCTTCTGCTGTTAAGTCAGATGGTAGAAATGCCACTTGCACGCTTAGAGTAGCAGATTGACGGTGACCAACTTTAAACAGAACTTGATTAATTTTCACACACATTTATTAAAATAATAAAAAGCATAGACATTAAGTAACTTGATTCTGGATGCTGTTTACAATTGATAATCTGAAGTTCCTATGGTCTTGGTACGTTAATCTTATTCTCACATATCTCTGATGCTTGACAAAGTGTCTATACATTTATCTTCATGGATATGTACAGGAATGTGATAATCTTATTAGGCGCAGACTGAAACTTGGCTATAGACTGGTATAGACTAATGCAGACTGGTACAGACTGGTGCAGACAAATCCAGACTGGTTAATCGGAGGTCTGTACACTCGTTATAATACCTCGCGCGTTCAGGTATCACTGCGCGAGTGTGACCCGTGAGGAGAAAAGGTTCTACATTAGCAGCAATCTCATTGGCTGCGCTACATATTAATACGCGGATTGGCGGAAGCAGAATTTGGTCCGTCTCTAAGGCAGCGCCATCTCGTAGTGCGGAGACGGACGAGCGCTGCACCTGCGCTGTTGTGCTTAGCGGGGCGCGCTCTAGTGGGAAAGTTGTGTAGGCGCTGACTACGCGGAACTATGTACACAACACCTGCAGCTCCTCGTCCGACTGAATGGGAGATTCAAGCATGTCGTTCTTCACGTCGCTAAAGATTTGGAAATAACATGGAGGATATTCCACCGTTTCCGAACTAAATTGCTGAAGCACATCTTTCGTCTGATTGTCAGCGTTTGCAACGGTTCTTTCGCGTTCTCGTAAATTCGGTAGCTGAACGTTTAAGTTCTACCACTGTAAAGACGGAAGATCCGCGATTCGGAATGTCAGAACTGTGTAGTAAGTAGCGGCAGGAACACCACCACCAAATTACGTAGCACTAACTCTACAAACCATCGACTCTCGGAGAGACATTTTAGCCGTGTTCAGCCTAATGGTAAAGTATCAAAATATTTTTCTCCGAATCATGCACTTTGTGGGAAAAGCACTGAGAATAATTACTTTTGGAGACAAAGCCTGTTATAACAATAAACTGTTTCGCTTAATAAATCGGCCTCCAGCCCAAATTGGGCACAGTGTCTACACAGAAAGATGAAGTCAATTTTCGACACCGGATAAATAACTGCTTTCACTTACTACGTAATTTAAACACAACTACTTAATTTCCATTTACTACGGTCACTTGGCAGTAAGTACTATTAATCCCACTTTCTGTTACTTATGGAATTTATCTCTATACTTCAGTAATTATTTAAAGAAGACACACATATGTTTCAACAAGGATACAAAAAAAAGTATTAAATTTATAGCTATCATTCATATCACCAAAACTATTATTTAACATGACTAAATTTCATTTCTTTACGACTGTTATTTGTTAATGTTTTACTAACACCATATTTGTCTGGCTTTCTTTGACATGGAGAAGCAACACGAACAATTACTGTTAAGATTGCTGCAGTTAAACAATTATGTTACTTTACTTTCAGAAATGCTATTGTAAACTTATCCTCATGGTCACGCAAAGCGGTGGCCCTTAAACTGATACGTCCAAACTTTAGTATTTAATAATGATTTTCAGAATTTACTACCGAAACTGTACTACTGCCAGTAGTTTACTATTATTCAATTCCGGCCGGGGTGGCCGAGCGGTTCTAGGTGCTACAGTCTGGAACCGCGCCACCATTACGGTCGCAGGTTCGAATCCTGCCTCGGGTATGGCTGTGTGTGATGTCCTTAGGTTAGTTAGGTTTAATTAGTTCTAAGTTCTAGGGGACTGATGACCTCAGATGTTAAGTCCCATAGTGCTCAGAGCCATTTAAACCATTATTATTCAATCTTCAATAAACGTCAGGATACTCGGAATAAATTCGTTTAGGTAAGGACCCTACTGACGTACATGACATAGGAAAATTACGGTTAAACACAAAGGTACATTTAACACTTATATTCCACTGACTGAAGATGGATGGTTCATACTGTGATACACTTCTAAATAAAGTACTTTGCCAGTTACTGATGTCGAAGGTGGCGTGAGGCGGTGCTGCGTAGTAACACTGAGCAGGTACGGCTCTTGATGTACATAGCTCTGTCTTCCTCTTGGTGACGAAGATAAAATTGCAAATTTCTGAGCTATTAATTTATTGCCGTACTGCGCCAATCATGTAGAACACGTCTTGCAGGTAAATTCGTGGCCTCTAGTGCTTGACCAACGTAATACATATTCATCACTTGCAGGGCAGCTACCGACTGCCTGAGCCACTTGCGCGCCAACTCTCATTCGCGCGCCCCACCACCTTTTCCACCACAGAACGGCGTTCCGTTCTACCTATGATCCCTACACCTTTTCAATTTACACTTCTGCTTACAAAAACCCTAAGTATGAACCATCTGCAATTGCATGACGGCATATACATACAAAATTGACATAATTAATTATAGTTGTACTTGAAATATTAATAATTATTTACAAAATATGTTTTAATACATTTATTCCACTTACGTCAAATAGGTTATTTTAAACAGATAAACTACACTTAACAAAGGCTTACTCTCACTACAGTATTAGCTTAATTTTTCAAAATTAAATATTAAAATATTAAAATATTAAAATATACAGATTAGTGGCAGTATTATATTTACAACAGCTTTATACGTTGAGGCGGATGTTATCGTGCGGCTGGATGATTCCGTCCGACAGCATTCCGACAGCCCGAGGGCAAACGGCCATGTCGACATTGGAAGTATCCCACATCCACCCAAGAAATCGAAAGCTGTTCACACATGTTACGGTAGGGTCACGATGACCTCCTCCTACGACTGCACTTTCCCTCTGCGCCTAGAGTACCTCGAGCGTCCAACAACAATCAGTGCTCACTGCCATGAAAGTACTTCATAGAAAGTGCGGCGAGTTATCAAGTCGAAACGCCGGGGAGTGCTGTCGGACGGAATCATGCTGTTGCACTATAACGCCCCGCCCCACATTGCTGAATTCTAGGCTTGGTTGGTAAACATTTGCAATATTCTCTCCGTACCTCCCGGGTCTTTCACGTGTGATTCTCACATCGTGAGCGACCTCAGGTAAGACATGCATGGATTTCGATTTCAGTGGGACGAGAAAGTGCAAGAGTGGGTGCGCACGGTCAGTGGCCGGCCGCGTTCTACGAAACGGAAATGATCATCTCGTCTCCCAGTGGGATAAAAGTCTTGTGTGCTGATTAGTTTTCATGGTCCCGTTGTGGCTGGTGTTTGGTTTTGATTTCACTGCCCCTTATACATCGTTTCTACAGCTGTGTGCAAATTAATTGGCACAAGCTCATATTTTAGAAGGAATTGAAGTTGGTTAACTCCAACCAATTCTATCCACCCACTTATTCGACTCTTGTTGCCTTAACTACGAACAGCAACTGTTCAGTCGAGTTCTTGTGTGTGTGACAACAGCGTCCGTTCTTTCTGGGTTCTTGGCAGGAAAACTTTGTGTTTGTGTTAAAATGCACATTTCACCTGAGAAGCGGACAAAAATAGTTGCTCTTCATGAACACACACACCTATAAGAGACACTACCTCTGTTGTTCGTGTGGGAAAATGTTGTTTTTCAACACTTACTACGACTGCAATGGTACTTTCTCCGAAGAGAAAAGGCAGATGTGGATGAAAACGGAAAACCGCCCCTAGTGCTGACAAAACACTGTTCAGAAACAGGAGAATCCATCTTTACAAGGCAAAGAAGCACTTTCAGAGAGATTTATTGGGTACTGGGTTTGAAACGGTAAGGCCATAGGCTTCTTGATTGTGGACGGAAGGACGAAATCCTATAAAGAAATAGTTTTTAACATCTACAATGAAGAAAAAACGCTTGGTATGGGTCAAAATATTTAAACCTTGGCTCTCCAATCTCTGGAGTGCTGTGTCACATTTTATTGGTCAAGGTTAGAGAGCAAGGGTTGCGACGCGAAGCAACCATGAGGCAGTGAGGATCGGGCATCTTAAAAAGACTGTATAATACTCTCAAAAAAAAGTTTTAGTTTTTTTCATTGCAAATGACCATGGTGCTCTCGTTCCAGTTCATGAGGTGAGGAATTCAATCAAATATAAGGAAATGATTAGGCGCTAATGTGCATTCCTATAGACCTTTACAGATGGTGGAGGAAAATTTCAACACGATCTGACCCCACCTCACACTTGTAAGCCAGTCAAGACGTTCATGTAAAAAAAATAGTATTAAGGTGATTCAGTAGCCTGGTAATTCATCAGACTTAAGTCCCATCGAGAATTTGTGAAGTCCTGTGAAACAGTGTCTTTTTAAAACGGACTGTTCAAGAACAGAATGCATGTAGTAAATGTGGCAAAAGTGTGGTTTCATAACGATGAACTAAGAAACATTTGCTCCATCCTGGTAGACTGAATACCACAACGTGTTCAGAAGCTCATTAAAACAAAAGTAGGGCGGAAATGTTATTAATATTCTTATCAAATCGTTCTGAGCACTATGGGACTTAACATCTATGGTCATCAGTCCCCTAGAACTTAGAACTACTTAAACCTAACTAACCTAAGGACATCACACAACACCCAGTCATCACGAGGCATAAAAAATCCCTGACCCCGCCGGGAATCGAACCCGGCAACCCGGGCGTGGGAAGCGAGAACGCTACCGCACGCCCACGAGCTGCGGACAATATTCTTATCCCAATTAATTGTCCCACTACTCTAGATCATCTTATGACGTCGTTCGAGGCTCAATTTCGATGGTTCTCTGTCGTCCGATCGATATTCTCTTAAATCGCTTGATCTCTTTGCTTTATAAAATTCACTCTGCCTTCCACATTGCCTGTGGGTCGATGGTATCTACTGCACAGTCTTCTTGTGTAACCTATATTCACCGAAACGAGGGATACGACCAAATCATATTAAATGTTTGCGTTCGATGACATTTGTCATCTATCCTTCTACACCCATTCTTAATCGAACCTCTTCGTTTCGTACAACGCTCTGCAAAAATTAAGAACGAAAGTGACTTCCGCATGATGTGACACTGCCAAGTAACATAGGTCGTTGAAAACTGAACCATACATAGAAAGAACTGTTTCATTATAGTTCAGTAGGTAACTGAAAGAAATGCGCAATGAGACGAAGAGAAATGACACTTTCATTCACACTTACACATAGGTCACCACATTTAATTGTGGTCCATTGAATATTTCAAAAGGCGGTACATGGTTCTTAATACGGTGTGTGATCGCCATGGCGTTCTCTGCAACGTGTTCCTTGCTGGCCAGAAGCTTCGTAAGGAGTCCTTACGGTAGGGCGTTTCCTTTCCTCCACCAATAGGCTTGAAAACTTCTGGATGGTCGTCGATGGATTTGGACGTACTCCCACATGTCTCTCCACGGCATTCCACATGTGCTCCACGGGGCTGAAGTCGGGTGTGCAGGCAGGCCAGTCCAAATATCCTCTCGTGCCAGGATCCATTCCACCTGCACTGTTCGATGCGACCGCCCATTGTCAAACATAAAAATGAAGTCACTGTGAGTGTATCGTGTTCGATGATTTTTAGGTCAATATGCTCATGCATCACTATCCCTTCACACAGCATACCATCTGGACTACCAAAACGATCAGGTTTGACAACGCTGGACGTAACCTCATAAGGCAAAAGCTGGGAACACGTAATACACTCAGAAACATTTTCCTGGCTTGTCTTTGTTCTTTCCTCTTATTTTTTTCAAAGAAAACACCACAATGCTGATGCAAGTCTTATGAAGCCTGAATTTCGACTGCTCTTCTTGCTCTCGATATTTCTGTTTTAATTGCGCTAGATCTCTGAGAATACTTTCGCACAAAAGACTCATCGCACTTGTCATCCTGAAATGCTTCTATAAAGTGCACAATCCAAAAGTTTCTCACTTATATGTCACAATCTCGTATTGCTACATTTTCCACCTCTGCGAGTGCAAGAGATAGTGGATCTGAGGTTAAATGGTAGAATCCGAATGTACAGCTCTCACGTTCTATCAGCGTTTACTCCCAGGGTTTTTTATTTGTTGCTTGTCACTTCTTTATCCTTTCACAACGTCTGTTAATATCAGAAATACCGAGTCCACGTTTGACTGTAGGTCCTCCTATAGTTGTCTACGAAAGTCTATCCAAAGATGGGAAGAAGACAACGGCGTACCATTGCCAACAGGAGCGTGTCAGGTAATGTCATCTACGATTCGAACTTCGGGTTGATGACAGCTTTACCTAGGGTGAAAGACACGGAGAGTCCAAGAAGAACCAACAGACAACGGTAAGAGAGAAAGATATTGGCAACACGTACTCCACTGTGAATTTACTGGCGGGGAGTACGTACCACTGTACCATATGCTACGCTTTCTTCCCGTTCCAGTCGCGTATGGAACACCCGAAGAATGACTCCTTAACCTCCTCAGTCCTGAGCCTAGATTTTATGAATGAAAAGTTTATATTAGTGTTCAGTGCATTGTTCTGCTATTAAAATGCTCAATTTAAAAAAAAATAGGATACGTCCAAAGCGAGAACCACCTTAACGCATTTCTTCCACAGCCGAAATGAGGATTACATTAAAAATCAATCGTTATACTTGTGCACATGTGGCCTGAGGAGGTAGCATATATAGAGATTTTATATATGATTCCGATGATGGCTGTGACCTAAAAGTGTTAAGGCGTACATTTAAAAAGAAATAAAAATACAAATGGCGACTATGAAGGCAAGAAGGACAGTTACACTGACTAGTGATATAGATCACAGAGTCGTGTAAATAATTCCATGCCATTCATAATTACAAAATAAAATCGAAAAGATAATACTGTACCTGTGTATGTTCCCTGTCAGGTGCTTCGAACGTGTCGTGTGGGTGAGTGGTCTGCGGTTCGACAGTGGTAAGTGCAAGCTGCCTGTCACTTACCAACTAAACACACTGTTTTTAATATTACTCCTCGTGGGCGAAGTAACAGAATATAACACACTGACAATGAAAGATCATTCACGCTTCTCTGCGCATTTGCAGATGAAGATCAAATACCCAAAATAAAACAATTATTTCAAACTCTTTCCACTTGTGAATGTTCCTAATTATGGTAGCACAGTCACAGTAAGACCACAGTTTAGAAATATAGAATGTACTGACGATATTTTTTAATTATCGGGTAGTATGGAAGAAAAGATGACGCTAAAGCTATTCACATCCAGTTAAAATAATTACTCAAAGCAATTAATAATTGTTGGGTACGAGATCAACATTAGTAGGCGTACAATTACGCAAAAATTGTAGGTATCAGTTAGCAGCATGAGATTATTCAGGACTACTGATTATACATGTGCTGAAGTCACTGAATTTCATGTGGGAGACTGCTGCAGGATAAATCAAGAGACTTGTCAAAGTCTGACAAACACAAATGTTACTAAATGGGGAAAACTGATTAACAAATTACACTTGTGAAATCTCTCTACGATAAATAAGAGAATAACTCCCGTTGCTGAATAATTACGCAACTCGCGGGCTGCACAGAGCAGAAAGTGGCGCAAAGCCTAACCGCGACGCTCACTAAAACTAACCGACATAGCTAGTATTATGTGCTCAACCACTCAATCTCTTCGATTCACTATCTTTATTTCGCATTTTTTGTTGCTTACACGACGTAATAACCTATAAATGCGTACCCGATAAGTGCGGAAATTCATGAATAATTTATACGTAGTCTGTAAAATTTCTCTTTTCACATAACTGCAGCAAATACTTTATAAATAACGTAAAAAATGGAGTTAAGTGTGTCATTCGCCCTGAAGTGTGCATTTCCCGGCTAACCCCTGGATTTACCCGCATCCATCCCAACTCTTGTGTTGTGCGGGTTGCAGCAGTAGTATTTGCAGGCGGTTGTAATTACACTCTAATAAACCGCTCTTCACGCTTGTTCTGCTTTGTAATCCAGCTCATTGCTCAATACAATAAGCGGAAGAAACTCTATAACGTAATAACAACGTACATTTTCTGTGAGAGTTCAGGATGTTTCCCGTTTCTGCTGCTTACGTACGGTACCGACAAAATGCAGTAATGAAGGCTATTATTGCCAGTTCGAAACAACATAAAGCTTAACAACATCCCATACGATTTCGTGACCTCTACGGACGTTTAAGGCGCATGCAGAACTATCGCACTAGCACTAGCAGGCGAGACTTAATCTTCATTTTACTGCGTAAGGATAAAAGCGTTGTAGTTGGTAGTTTTCTTCCCGTAGCAAATTTATCGCAACGAGCAAGGGGCGCAATGGTGAAGAAATAAAGTGACATTCTCAAGGGCAGTGGATCAATTACATTTCGGCCACCGACATTTAGGTCTTCTTAATTTCCCCTAAATCGCTTGAGGCAAATGCCGCTACGGTTCCACCGATAAGTACAATCCACGCTTCCTTTCCCAAGTCTGAGTTTCAGCTACATCTCTAATGATATCGCCGTCTGCTTCCTTCTTTTTATCAACGTAACTACCTCGCTGTTGAACAAACATAATTCCTTCATGGCTCTTTCGAATGCCACAGAAATAAAATATGCTGATGTATTAAAACAAAGACTGTTAGTGTTATAATTGTGCAGCTGTGAACGTTAAAAATTACTTGCGTACACTGTAGGTGTCGGCACATTATCTGTTATAATTTAGCGAAAATCATCTTAGTTGCCTCACTATATCCTCCCGTATTTTAAAAATGAGTGTATGTAAGCATGTATGTATTGTTGTGGGTATGTATTTATGTTCCATCGATTTCAATCAAACTTGGTACCCATATCACTTACTGTTTGCAAAGAATCGCAGTGTGGGTCAGAAGAACCTATCAAAGGGTTGGAGACGGGGGTGAATAAAGTGTAGCCACCGACATGCAAATATCCATACTTAATTTATCTAGATTTCGGAGTGAAAGAATTTAGAGATTTGCAATAAACTTTACATATAATGTCAAACATTTTTTCGATGTCATCCCCAACAAGATGAGGAAAGGAAAAAAGTTTATCCCTCATACCATTTTCACTGTTCATGCAGTAAAACCGCAGCATGTAACATGAAGTTTAAATTTTTTACTTCTTTACTACTAATTCTATTCCCGACACATTTTACAGACGGTATTCATACGTAGCACCGAATTTACTAATAAAATTATAGCGCTGTACGACATATAGTTCAGGAGATGTGACGTTTTAAAGACTAAGATGCATGACAATCTGCTTCATCCTGCATGACGTTTAAATTTATTGTGTCTTTGGTACTAACTCCATTCACAACACATTTCGCAGGCAATATCCACTTACGCCATCCAAAGTAGCTACAGAGCACAGTGGAAGGTGGACAGCGAAAGGGACCTCAACATTTGAAAAGAGAGTGGAGAAGGGATGTGGAGGAAGTGGACAGAGAGGGGGCGAGGGGAAGATGGATGGAGAGAGGGGGAAGGAGGAGATGAACTAATAGAAAATTGGAATAAATACCAACGCCAGATACTCAGCTAGAGTGATAATAAATTTACCCCAGTGTGAAACACACCTGTCAATGCCTTCATGGAAAAGTGTTTGCAGGTACCTACGGAATCACGACTGCTCCCTTCGTTCGAAGGTAATCGACGGCCGTGAATGTCTTTATTCAAGTGTCGAAATGTAATGGAAATCGCATGGGGAGAGAGCGTGACTGCGTGCAGGATGTGTAATGGCTTCTCAGCGAAACTACTGTCGACACAACCGCGGCAACATATGGGTCCAGAATAAGAGGTGCACGCCTCGGTTCTATAATGGTTCCGTATATAACCACAAACATTTTTCCATAAAGTCACTGACCATCTTCTACACTAATATTTAAACTGTCAAACCGTTGTTACTGTCTGTTTGCCCATGCTAATATCAAAAACCGATATACGAATTTTCATGAGATTTTCACGGGTAACTTCGGGCCAGCTTGAGGCGACATATAGGCCTGATTTCATCAAAATTTAATTGCAGAAAAAAAGATACCGTAATTTAAAATTAAAACCGTCGGTCTTCTCTGACACGCTAATCTCCAAATCAACTAGGCGAATTTTCATATAATTTCACAGCTAACTTGAGCCTGGCTTGGGGCAACGTATGGGTTTTATTTCATCAAAACGCATAAAAAATATCGTAATTTAAAATTTATGAATGCGGTGGAAACTCTGTTACGTTTTTACGACTAAATTTCAGAACCGATTTCGATGAAATTTGGTGTATACGTAGCCTGAGCCATGAGGAAGGACATAAGCTACGTCAGAAAGTGTGCAGTACAAGATAGTTATAGATATCAAGAATATTACGCGAGACAGGGAAAAATATTTACTTTCTGTAAAAGCTATTTACCCTTTGACCTTTGAACTTTATCATAGTCCTTACCGTGCTTTCATTGAACTACAGTGAAATGTACACTCTGCAGCGGAGAGTGAGCTGTTATGAAACTTTCTAGTACATCTATACTGTTTGCTGGACCGACATTCGAGCACTGGACGTAACACAATTCAGCATAACGAATACAGAGGTTCCACAATCCTCAATGTTTAATCCTTACTTTAGAATGACATTTTTAAATGTGAAAGTTACTGTGCCTGTTATGACTAAATCGTAAATCACTGAATCGCTTTAGCTTGAGCCCTGAGGAAGAATCTAGGCTATTTTAGGAAGTACAAAGAAAGAAGACGCCAAATAGATTGAGGCAGGAATTTAAACATCTTTTTTAACATGTGTGAACATAAACCACCTGTTGCGTAATGTAAAGCAACTTCAACAGCACAAAGCATAGAATCGCACTGCTGCCAACGCCTCTCCGCACGAACCGCTCAGCAGTGAAGCTTCCTGTTTCGCTGCTTTTTGTATTGGGATAGTTGTGGAGGGGGGCGGGGCGGGGGGGGGGTGAATGGGTTGTAGGGGGAGGCAACATCAATAACTGTGCTCACTGGAACAATCAGACAGTAACGGCAGCTGACGTTATTGCCTGTGCAATAACTTACCATCACTCACCAAAACGAAATTATTGGCATGCGAGCACTGCCGCGGGTAACAGCTAGTGACAAATACTATCAGTTATGGCCGTTTCTTTTACAATAATAAACGGACTACTTACATTTTTCCATGTATCCCATTTTCATTTGATAGCCCGTTATACAAAGCGCTTCTCAAGCGTTTCCAAGAAATCAGTGTTCAAAGTTTTACGAGCCTGCTGAATACCACATGAAAGCAGCAGCTGTCGGGTGACAGAGTAAGGACAGCCGATGTGATCACATTTGGTAGATTTATCAAAGTCAGCACGTTTTTTTTTGGTAGATTTATCAAAGTCAGCACGTGTTTTTTTTTCTTTTTTTTCCCAACCGTAAGAACGTGTAGTGAAACCAAGAACCATCTTATATACTGGGTGACAATTATTGAACTATATGAAATAAAATCGTCATAACTTCTGAACGCTTTGCGTTAGGACATTCAAACTGCACGGTTGGCCGCGGGGCAGGTTGGGAATTAGTATGTGAATATCGTTTGGTTTAGCGAAGAAGCCCACATTGATTTGAATGCGTTCGTAAATAAGCGAAATTGGCACGTTTGTGGGACGGAGAATCCGCTTTTCGCGATCGAGAGGTCTCTTCACCCTCAACGTGTGTCTGCGAGGTGTGCGATGTCCAGTCACGGAATAATCGATGCGATATTTCTTGATGGCACGGTGACTACCAAACGGTACCTTAAAGTTTTGGGTGTCAATTTTTTCCCCACTATCCAAAATGACCGTTATTTCGAGGAGATGTCCACGCAAGTTGGAACTCGACCCTACCGCAGCAGGAGAGTGTTTGATGTTCTGGAAGAGCGCCTTGGGGACCGCATTCGGACTCTGGGGTATCCAGAGGCCACTGGCATGGGCCTCGACTGGCCGCCACATTCTCCGGATCTGAACACTTGCGACTCCTATATTAAAGACAGGGTGTACACCAAAAACCCCAGAACCACTGCTGAGATGAAAACAGCCACTCAAGAAGTCATCGACAGGACTGATGTTCCGACACTTCAGCGGCTGATGCAGAATTTCGCTATTCGTCTGCGCCACATTATCGCCAACACGTCATAAGCTAAATCCTAATACCTCTGGTGACGTTTATATTTTGAATAAAGTGTCTGCGTGCCATAGTTTGTAAGTAATTTACCCTTTTTTTCATATATTTCAATAGTTATCACCCTGTCAGTAGCCAGCCATCGTATGGTACACGTAGGAGTCACTTACAGTGTGTATATTTTCTGTATTTAACTTTGCAGGGGTTCTAGATCGACTATCGGTCCTCAATAATTAGTCGAACAAAAGGATTTTAAGTGATCACTTTGGTCCGTGATTTACGTTGCAGGAAGCATTTCACACTAGCAAAGTGGGTCATTATTAAGAAAAACAAATCATTACTTGAACAGCAGTGCAACAAAAAAAGTAAATATTCCCTGAGATTAGGGTATCATCCCGTTTTCGCGCAGGACAGTTACAGGACATGCCAAGACTGTGAAGAGCAACTTTAATATCAAGTTGCACTTTTGTTAAATGTTTTATTTATTGACATTGTAGCCTGAAATGTGGTTTGTACCTCGAAACATGTTGCTTTATTAAATAATTTAAGTAAATCTGCAGATATCTGTGACTGGTAGCGACCTCTGAAAATCCTTCTCATGCGCTGTGCATTGATGAGTAAGCAAAGGTGTGTCCCGAAGAGTTACATGGAGAAACGGTTAGCAAAAGAAATGCCGAAAGCGGAATACTGCGTGTTACCCTGTCTCTGAATTCTAATTACAGTGTTTGCGGGAGTTCTGTCATGGCAGCCGCTCCGATTTATGGAGTCTACCGAAAGACAAACTTGCTTTCTTCGATTTATCGAGGTTCTTTTCAAGCGTTAACACTACAAGTTCGAATCGTCGAGAAATGCGATTTACCGAGGTTCGGATTACCAAGAGTCTACTGCCCCTGTCGCTTTTTAAAATGACTCAACAGGGCCAAACTGGGCGGTCTTGTCTTGCACTGGGCACACCTTTCGCAGGAAAAGTAATAAAAAAGCTGAGTTGGAAGCGATGGCTTTGACGTGCTACTCGATCCAACACGCTTCTCACTCAATAAGCTCAAACAATGAATGGACATCAGTTAGGTCCAGAATTACCACTGTAAAGGCCTGTGGGCAAAGTTTAAACTGATTGTAAATCGCGCTCTGTAGACGTATATGTCAAGTAAGTGGATTAAGGATGGACTGGGCACTCAGTGGTTTAATAATCGAATTCAGAAAACGCTGAAGAAACAGCGACTATTCCATTCTCGGTTCAAAAAAGAGCTCGAAAAAGTTAGTAGAAATTCGTGCATCCGTAAAAATATTAATGCGCGAAGCATACAACAATTTCCGCCCTCAGACATTAGCGAAAGATCATGCCGAGAAAATTCTTGTCAAACGTAAAATCACTAATCGGGTTGAAGGCTTCTATCCAGTCACTCGTCGGCCAGTCTAGGGTGGCAATAGAAGGCAGAAAAAGAAAAGCTGATGTTTTGAATTTCACGTTTAAGAAATCACTTATGCAGGAGTACTATCGTTCGACTGTCATAGCGACTCCCGCATGGAGGACATAGACACTGGCATCCGTGGCGTAGAGAAGCAACTGAAAGAGCCGGAAACAAATCAGCCACGAGTTCTGCATAGAATCCCATTCCGGTTTTACAAAGAGTGCTCTGCGCATTGACCCCTACATTTATCGCGAACATGTCGCGCGGGGAAAGATCCCAAACGAATGGCAAAAATCGCAGGTGAAAACTTTATATCAGAAAGGTAAGCAATTAATCTACATGATTACACACCAATACCCTTAACATCAGCTTGCTGCAGGATTCTTGAACACATTCTGAATTCGAGTATAATAAAATAAATTCCCTTCCGGCAGAAAAGTTTTTTTTTTTTTTTTTTTAATTTGTGGTGAGGTCTTATGGGACCAAACTGCTGAGGTCATCGGTCCCTAAGCTTACGCACTACCTAATCCAACTTAAACTGACTCAGGCTATGGACAACACACACAACCGTGCCCGAGGGAGGAGTCGAGCCTCCGACGGGAAGCCGCGCGGACAGTGAAAAGACGCCTCAGACTCCGCGGCTACCCCGCGCGGGAGAAGAGCTTCTGTTCACTAACCACCATGGATTTACAAAACATCGCTCGTGCGAAACTCGGCTTTCCTTTTTTCTCAGCCGGCCGCTGTGGCCGAGCGTTTCTAGGCGCTTCAGTCCGGTTACCGCACTGCTGCTACGGTCTCAGGTTCGAATCCTGCCTCGGGCATGTGATGTTCTTAGGTTAGTTAGGTTTAGGTAGTTCTAAGTCTAGGGGACTGATGGATCACCTCAGATGTTAAGTCCCATAGTGTTTAGTGCCATTTGAACCTATTTCTCACATGATATCCTACAAAACCATGGATGCAACACAACTGGCAGATTCCACATTCCCAGATCTCCGAAAATCATTTGACGCGGTGCCCCACCGCAGAGTGTTGACGAAGGTCCGAGCGTACGATTTAGGTTACCCGACATGTGAGTGGCTCGCAGACTCCTCGACGGCGAGTGTTCATCAGAGACAAAGATCTCGTTAGGAGTGCCCCAGCGAAGTACGATACGACCGCTCTTGTTCTCAACATACATAAAGTATCTGACGGACAGCGTGAAATGCAGTTTATGGCTGTTTGCTGAAGACGCTGTGGAGTAGGGGAAGGTATGGTGGTTGAGTGAAATTAAGAGTATACAAGATGACGTGGGAAGTTGATGTGATGAATGGCAGCTAGCTCTAAATCTACAAAAAAGTAACTTAATAGTCTCGTAAATTTCGAATACGGAATCAGTAACGTGCAGTTTGACACAAGCACATCGATTAAATTTCTAAGTTTAAGCTGCAGAACAATACGAAATGGGACGAGCACTTCAGGTTGTCAGGGTGAACACACGACTAAGTTTTGTTGGGGGAATTTTCGGAAAGTGTAGCTCATCCACAAATGAGAGAGCGTATAGAACACTGCGGTGGCCCATTCTTGAGGACTGATCGAGTGTTTGAGATCCCCCTTAGGTCGGATTAAAGGTAGACTCGAAGCTATTCAGAGATGTGGTTACCGGTATGTTCAATCAACACTGAAAGTATTACGGAGATGCTTCGCGGATTCAAATGGGAATCCTTGGACGGAAGACGATGTTCTCTTGAGTAAGCGCTATTGAGAAAGGCAGGGCTCGCACGGAGGCTTTTAGACAGTCGTTTTCCCATCTCTCTGATTCCTAGAGGAACGGGAAAGAAAACGAATAGTAGTGGCACAGGCTACCCTCCGCCGTGTATGTAGATGTAGAAATGAGACAAACCGTTGTTTACATGGAGTCGCAACAGCACTCTGTCTTTCCACCTGCCACCCGCGAACTGCATTCCAGCAGAGGGTGAGAATTACTGAAGAACGCTATGCACCCCTCTCCACATACTTTATGTCGCCTTGATGGACAGACACACAGGAATACAGACTTCTCGTTTAATTTCATTAAAGAAGTGATCTTAGATTGTCCTCTGAGTTGTAACGTCGTGTTGCCGCACGTTTTGTCAAGTTTCCTAATCTCCTGAAGATTATGAGTTTCCTAGGTAACAATATAAATGACGTGTGACTAGGGCCTCCCGTCGGGTAGACCGTTCGCCGGGTGCAAGTCTTTCGATGTGACGTCACTTCGCCGACTTGCGTGTCGATGGCGATGAAATGACGATAATTAGGACAACGCAACACCCTGTCCCTGAGCTGAGAGAAGCTCCGATCCAGCAGGGAATCGAACCTGGGCCCTGAAGATCCGCATTCCGTCGCGCTGACCACTCAGCTACCGGGGCGGACAGTTTCCTAGGTGTCGTAAACTTGTCGAAACCTTGCGGCAACACGACAACACGGCTATACAGACAATCCGAGAAGACTTCATCAACACACGAAAGTCGGCTCCAATTTGCACTTCGCTGCAACTCCGTCCTGCGATCGAGTGCAGTGGTAAGGAGCAAGACTTGTTTACAAAATGCAGGCTTTTGCGTATAGCGTTTCGTTTTCAAACATCACAGACTATCAAGTGTCATGTAGAAGTCTCAAACAAAAGCAAGCTCACTTTTATGCCGCTACTTTTATAGCTCCGTATGATATCATCAACATTAGCAAAGGACACAAATAAACCTTACACCACGGTCGGATGTCCTTCTAAAGTAATGATTGCTCATACCCCCGTCGGGAATTCAGGATTTAGATTTTCCCTCGCATTCCCTAGGTGGACATTAAAGAATTCGTGGCTAGTTCCTTCGAACACGACACGCCTGGTTTCCTCTCCGACCCGACGCAGAGCTCAGTCTCTAACGGTCTCCCCTTCCTATCCGCGCCATCCTGAGCGGACGCTGTGAGGCAATATTTCAAAAGAACTTAAGTCTGGAATGAAATCAAGTGGAGGCGGTTGTCAATCATAATCGTTTCTTGTTGTGGCGACATCGTTTCGCGAAACTTCAATTTCCAACTTTCTGCTCCGAATGTCGCAACATTTTGATGTCTCCCATCTCTTTAGGTACAAATAACCATTATGATAAAATAAGAAACAGCAAAACTCTTACAAAAATTATGTGGTTCTCTGCACCCTCTGCCAATCTGAACTGCGGAGTATCGTTCAGAAAAAGATGTAAACGCTCTCTCTCATTCTACGCGACGTGTCCCAGCAGATGTGGTCTACTTACATGGGTATGATAGGAACGGTCATTTGAAGCAAAATAGTCTAGTAAACGAGGTTTTTAAAATGCGTAACTTAAGAGCCGTGAGCACTTGTTTACCTTTGTTACTGACTAACACTTCTCTCCTGCTACATGCTCTTTGCTTCCCATTATCTGGGAGTTATTAGTATGGTCCGAAATAAGAAAAAATTGTCTAGTAAACGTGGACTCTAAAATGCATACCTTAAGAACTTTGAACAATAACTGTTTAGTAGGTGTGTTTCACAATAGCGAATATGAAAAAGTGCTCATGGCTCTCAACATATGCTGTTTAGAGCCCATGTTTACTAGAAATTTTTTTCTTGTTTTGATCCACACTACCACCTCTCGAAACATGGAAAGAATGCTTCAGTAGAAGAGACATGTTTCACAGTATCGAAGATTCAGAAGCACTCTTAGCTCTAAAATTAAGCATTTTAGAGCCCATGTTTACTAAACTATTTTTCTTCGCATGATCGTTCCTCTCATACCTCTGAATATATCAGTCCTCCTGGGACGTCCTGTATAAGTTACCTATCGCTGTTGTTGCTTATAAACAATGGCAGTTCACTCAAAGAGAGTCATCCATGTGGTCCCATGCTAAGACCATTGTCAGAAGAGAGTACATGTTATGGAGATGCTGCACATCCGGGTAACGGGTGCGTCACAGTGTGGGGGCGAAATGGCACAGCAAGTGGAAACGTACCCCAACGTTCTAGCAGGCGAGACAGTTCGATTCTTGTGGGCTAAAGGTCTAAACAGCACACAGGTTCACCGCAAAATTCTGGCGGTATATATACATATACAAGGTGTACAACTTCGCTTCCGTCTTTTGCCGATAGGTGGCGACAACGCAAATAGCGATCAAAAGAAACAGATCGCAGACGTCAGGCAGTTAGCTTGCTCCTCGCTCGACAAAACCTAATTCAAACATTAGTCGTGTCTGCATCATAAAGTTGTTCATGACTGAAAATGTCAGTTTACGAGCCTTATTCTCGTCATTTATTGGAGGTGTTACTGTTTTGTTTCATAATGAAGAAAACAGCGGCTGAGTCTCATCGAATGCTCTCAAGTACGCATGGTAAGGACGCTATCAGTGAAAGAAAGTGTCGTGAGTGGTTTCAACGCTTCAAGAACAGTGATTTTAACGTCGTAGACCGGCATAGTGGTGGAAGAGACAATGTTTTAGAAGATGCAGAACTGGGGATATTGCTGAGTGAAGACTCGCGTCAAACTCAAGAAGAATTGGCACGATTGGTGGGAGTAACACAGCAAGCCATTTCAAAACGTCGCAAGGCTGTGGGCATGATTCAGAAAGAAAGAACTTGGGTCCCGTGTGAGCTGAAACCAAGAGACGTTGAACGTTGTTTACGCGTTTGTCAACAGTTGCTTTAGAGGCAAAAATTGGAAGAGATTTGTGCATCGCATTGTGACCAGGGACGAAAAATGGGTTCATTACGATAACCGTAAATTCAAAAAATCATGGGGATATCTTGGCCATGCTTTCACATATTCACGGTTCCAAGATCATGCTCTGCATTTGGTGGGACCACCTCGGCGTCGTGTACTGTGAGGTGTTAAAAACGAGTGAAACAATCACAGGTGCTCGTTATCGAAAGTAGTTAATGCGTTTAAGCAAAGAATTAAATGACAAACGGCCGCAATACAGCGAGAGGCACAGTAAAGTGATTTTGCAGCACGACAACGCTCGGCCCCAAGTTGCAAAAGAGGTCAAAACGTACTTGGAAACGTTAAAATGGGAAGTCGTACCCCACGCTCCGTATTCTCCAATCATTCCTCCCTCCTGGCTGACCAACACTTCCGATTTCGTGAAGAAGTCACAAACTGGATCGATTCGTGGATCGCTTCAAAAGATGGACAATTGTTTCGACGCGGGATTCGTACACTGCCCGAAAGATGGGAGAAAGTAGTGGCCAGCGATGGAAAATACTTTGAATGATACATGTGTAATCAAATTGTTTCATTAAAGCCTCAAATGTTGGGGAGAAAACGGCGGAACCAACGTTGTACACCTTGTATCAAATATGAATTGGCTTCCAGCCACTGAAATGGCACCATAAGTTCGACAAATACCGCACAGACGCGGATGGTGCTGCTGGGGAAGGAAGGAAGATCTTGCACTGTGCAATTTCCATGTTTCCGGCAAGCTGAAAGAAAGTCTTGGGGGAAAGAGATCTTCCATCGATGACGAGATGCTTCTTACTAACCGACCACGATATTATTGTACTTGGCCTCTCGTGGCCAATATTGGAGTCACTCGGTGACACTGCAGTAAACAAACACACCGGTGGCTAAGGAAAACGCGTCGCATTGTGTGAATTATTGGAGGAAGGTTTGCCTCATACCATCAAGTGTTTCGGAATGTCCCCGTGAATAAGTCTACATCTACATTTATGCTCCGCTAGCCACCCAACGGTGTGTGGCGGTGGGCACTTTACGTGCCACTGTCATTACCTCCCTTTTCTGTTCCAGTCGCTTATGGTTCGCGGGAAGCACGACTATCTGCGAGCCTCCGTGCGCGCTCGAATCTCTCTAATTTTACATTCGTGATCTCCTCGGGAGGTATAAGTAGGGGGAAGCAATATATTCGATACCTCATCCAGAAACGCACCCTCTCGAAACCTAGACAGCAAGCTACACCGCGATGCAGAGCGCCTCTCTTGCAGAGTCTGCCACTTGAGTTTGCTAAACATCTCCGTAACGCTATCACGGTTACCAAATAACCCTGTGACGAAACGCGCCGCTCTTATTTGGATCTTCTCTATCTCCTTTGTCAACCCGATCTGGTACGGATCCCACACTGATGAGCAATACTCAAGTATAGGTCGAACGAGTGTTTTGTAAGTCTCCTCCTTTGTTGGTGGACTACATTTTCTAAGGACTCTCCCAATGAATCTCAACCTGGTACCCGCCTTACCAACAATTAATTTTATATAATCATTCCACTTCAAATCGTTCCGCACGGGTACTCCTAGATATTTTACAGAAGTAACTGCTACCAGTGTTTGTTCCGCTATCATATAATCATACAGTAAAGGATCCATCTTACTATGTATTCGCAATACATTACATTTGTCTATGTTAAGAGTCAGTTGCCACTCCCTGCACCAAATGCCTATCCGCTGCAGATCTTCTTGCATTTCGCTACAATTCTCTAATGCTGCAACTTCTCTGTATACTACAGCATCATCCGCGAAAAGCCGCATGGAACTTCCGACACTATCTACTAGGTCATTTATATATATTGTGAAAGGCAATGGTCCCATAACACTCCCCTGTGGCACGCCAGAGGTTACTTTAACGTCTGTAGACGTCTCTCCATTGATAACAACATGCTGTGTTCTGTTCGCTAAAAACTCTTCAGTCCAGCCACACAGCTGGTCTGATATTCCGTAGGCTCTTACTTTGTTTATCAGGCGACAGTGCGGAACTGTGTCGAACGCCTTCCGGAAGGCATTCTCACTCGCAGGTGCAATAATATTGTGGTCGACTAATATATGCACTGAAGACATCCTCGTAGATGATGGACTTAACAGTCGAACTGGGAGTTCATCGAACACACACATCCCGTGATTATTACGTCGATTGCTCTTACACGGAGTAATTGTGATGATACGCCCTTAGGACAGGAGGTGTGAGTGAGAACTACACTGCAACACTACCCTCCGTCCGCCATACGACGCCCTGCTGGACACACTCGAAACTTACCTCCAGTTCGCTCCTCGCTTTGTCTCCGTCCTGCGACAGCTAAGCGAGGCAGTGGCAGAGACACGGAACACGTACACAGCAGTTTAGCCCGTCGGGTCATCCGGATATAATCCTCAAATTGATCGATTTCCTGTACAGTCCCAAAAGATCCCACCGTCGACGGCAGAGGTCCTCGGTCGACGCGCGCCATCCGGAACCCGCGTGTGTGACCGCCGCTCCGGCACGGGGAACCACACTGTCGACTGCGCCGTGCTCAGTGCCGCCTCGCACGTAACAATGCTTTTTTGCACACTCGGAGCAGATGCAAATTCGGCGTGGTTGCCAAGCGCGAGCGTCCCCCCGCCACCCTGCCGCAGGTATAGGCGAGCCTTTGTGCTGCCGCGGTCGGCCGGTATCATCTTCTGGTACAGTTCCCTTCCCTTCGCAACCCTTTTGCGCCCCTCGCCGCTACCTCTCGTTTCCGAAGGGCCGAGCGGCGTGCCGGCCTATACCTGCAACGACGCGGCCAGCCGGCATTACAATATCCGCCCTCGGGGCTCCGGCGGACGTACCGTGCGGATCCCAGCCAGCGATATCCACGCATCTGTATAGAGCGTGTTCTCGGTCTCCGCTACTCTATTAGTCAAATCGTGCCCAACAAGATCTTGGACATCGGTAGATAACCAGTTGTGTGAAACAATACAGAGTATAGTTAATGCGGCGTTCATGTCAACACGAACCAACGCCTCACTTGTTGATATGCTCTGCTTGAATTTCCTCCTGCCGCTTTGTTTCGACGAATATGGGCTCCTTAACGGAAAGATGAGGGATTTAACATCCTACAGTGTTTGCGGAACACATTTGATAAATATGCAGCTTCCACCTGTCAAATGGTTCAAATAGCTCTGAGCACTATGGGACTTAATTTCTGAGGTCATCAGTCCCCTATAACTTAGAACTACTTAAACCTAACTAACTTAAGGACAGCACACACATCCATGCCCGAGGCAGGATTCGAACCTGCGACCGTAGCGGTCGCGCCGTTCCAGACTGTAGCGCCTAGAACCCCTCGGCCACCTCGGCCGGCTTTCCACCTGTCGCAACTGAATATATGGACATGCAGGCACTAAGGGATAAGGTGCGGAAGTCCTCTTCTACCACCTTACAACATAACCAAACGTCGACTCTGCAGATTGATACCAGGACCAGTTTAACGTTCCAAAACCTGACCCAGCTAACACAACAACAATGAAATTCCTGTCTCACTATCACGATGTTTGCGTTGTGCATGCAGATGATCCCAAGACTAGTCAAGGCGCTGGTAGTGCCTATTGGCCACTCCAAAGCAAACGCAAGACCTGTACAAACTGGCCTCCACTCCGCCATTATGACAGCCAACCTGATTGCCTTTCTGTAATCCCTGATATCCGTACAGACGACCAAAGAAGAGACAATAACGACCATCTTTGATATATGTCGGCTCTACAAGTGACTAAGTACCATCATAGTAGATATACACAGAAGGGCCAAAGAAACCGGTACACCTGCTTAATATGGTGTAAGGTCCCCCCTAGCACGCAGACGTACCGCAACACGACGTGGCATGGACTCGACTAATGTCTGAAGTAGTGCCATTCATAAAACCGTAAGAGTACGAGGGGGTGGAGATCACTTCTGACCACCACGTTGCATCCGAGATATGATCAATGATGTTCATTTTTGAGGAGTTTGGTCGCCAGCGAAAGTGATTAAAACCCAGAAGAGTGTTCCTGGAGCCACTCTGTAGTGATTCTGGACGAGTGGGGTGTCGCATTGCCCTGCTGGAATGCACAATGGACATGAATGGATGCAGGTGAGCAGGTGGTCAGACAGGATGCTTACGTATATGTGACCTGTCAGAGTCGTATCTGGACGGTTCAGGGGTCCCATATCACTCCAACTGTAGGGTCCCTTCGAGACGTATAAGGTGTCCCATATCTCGAACTGCACACGCCCACAATTGCAGAGCCTCCATCAGCTTGACATGCAGCTGACATGAGACATGCAGGTTCCATGGATTCGTGAGGTAGTTTCCATACCCGTACACGTCCATCCGGTCGATAAAATTCGAAACGATACTCTACCGACCAAGCAACATTTTTCCAGTCATCAACAGTGCAATGTCCGTGTTGACGGGTCCATGCGAGGCGTGAAGCTTTGTGTCGCGCAGTCCTCAAGGGTACACGAGTTGACCTTCGGCTCGGAAAGACGATAACGATGGTGTTTCGTTCAGTGGTTCGCACGCTGACACACGTTGATGGCCCAGTATTGAAATCCGCAGCAATTTGCTGAAGGGTTGCACGATTTTTTCTCTTCAGTCGTCGTTGGTTCCGTTCTTGCAGCGATGTCGGAGATTTGATGTTTTACCAGACTACTGATATTTACGGCACACTCGTGAAATGCCACTTCATCGGTACCTCGGAGATGCTGTGCAGCATCGCTCGTGCGCCAACTGTAACACCACGTTGAAACTCAATTAAATCTTGATTGCCTGCCATTGTAGCAGCAGTAACAGATCTAAGAACTGCGTTCTTGTTTTGTTGTTTTATATAGGCGTTGGCGACCACTTGTCGTATTCTGCCTGTTTACATATCTCTGTATTTGAATACGCATGCCTATACCAATTTGTTTGGCGCCTCAGTTTACGAACCCCGTAGTTGAGGCAAATGTCGACATGGTGTTTCAAGTGCAGAGGAACTATCTCAACATCTTTATAGTATGGATGAAAGACCGCTCCGGGATACCTGGAAATTAGATGTCGTAGCAAAACAGGCACCTCTGCATGGAGCTGTTAAACATGATAAAGTCTCTCTCATAGATATGATATCGAAGGTCAGAAAGCATTAGTTCTCGGATTGGTAAGAGGAATGGTCGGTGACATTTAATATCAAAGGCAGTCACTACGCAATAATATATACTACCATTCTAAGAATACCATGGTATAATAAGGAATAAACATCAGGGACCTTCCCGACAGTTACGGCACGGCTAAAATTTAATCATTAGCAGTTCAAGGAACACCTCTATCGGCTCAACATAAGCTCAGTCCCTCTAAATGAATGCAGAGGGGAAAAAAGACACAAAGTATATATTTCTACAATGAACTCGGAACAAGCATCACATAAATGTACTTGCAAGTTATCTCCGGAATGTTTGTCATCAGTTCCCAAGCTGTCTACTTGTTAGCATCCAGCGATATAGCAGCGTTTAGCTACTGTGCGAGTTCGTCAACAGTGCCAGAATCAAAATATAACTCCCTGCGCTGCTAAACTGATGCTCTTGGTACTTGGAATGCCAGGGTAAGACCAACAGCTCAGTTAACTGGCGTATATTCCCACGCGCTACTCAACAGGATATGGAACGCGCAGCCTTTATATAGGTTTGGATTGGATTGTTTGGGGGGAAGAGACCAAACAGCGAGATCATCGGTCTCATCAGATTAGGGAAGGAAGTCGGCCGTGCCCTTTCAAAGGAACCATCCCGGCATTTGCCTGGAGCGATTTAGGGAAATCACGGAAAACCTAAATCAGGATGGCCGGACACGAGATTGAACCGTCGTCCTCCCGAATGAGAGTCCATTGTGCTAACCACTGCGCCACCTCGCTCGGTCAGCCTTTATATGCATGTCACTATGTATCTCCCATATGTATGTGCCTGAATACTGGTGTGCCTATACGTGTGCCGGCCGCGGTGGCTGAGCGGTTCTAGGCGCTTCAGTCCGGAACTTCATGACAGCTACGGTCGCAGGTTCGAATCCTGCCTCGGGCATGGATGTGTGTGATGTCCTTAGGTTAGTTAGGTTTAAGTAGCTATAGCTTCTAGGGGACTGATGATCTCAGATGTTAAGTCCCATAGTGCTCAGAGCCATTTTATCTATACGTGTGGCTGTAATACACAAAAGAATCAAATGGCTCTGAGCACTATGGGACTTAACTTATGAGGTCATCAGTCCCCTAGAACTTAGAACTACTTAAACCTAACTAAGGACATCACACACATCCATGCCCGAGGCAGGATTCCAACCTGCGACCGTAGCGGTTGCGTGGTTCCAGACTGTAGCGCCTAGAACCGCTCGGCCATGTAATACACAAATCTGATTCTTATAAACTGTTCTCCTGTTTTGTCTAGACGGTATTTATAGACATGCACAGATATTTAATTCTCTATCCGCAACTTTTGAAACAATTCTTACAGGACACACAAAGAATATTACATTGGTAATGTAGGTGTATAATTATTATCATAGTCTGAATTGAGAATATCCCAAACGTGTACCAACGGCGATTTATCATGTATTAATGTGTTACACTAGGATTTTTGTAACATACTAACATTGTATATCCCGTGTTTTATTTTCGTGTTTTTCACTCGTTTTAGTATACTCTGTTTGAAAAACTTGTTTTATGTCGAATCAGTTCTTTGTACAAGAGTACGACTTCAAGTAATTTATATCATGAATTGTCAAAACAAATTGTAATATAACACTTCCTGTGTTGAAATGGATGTATGGGCGGCTTCCGAAGACCAATAAAAATGTTGTGTGGAAGCATGTAAGTCTTTCTCCCAATTTTCAACAGTTTTTTGGACACAAGCTATTGCCTTGTCCATTGTCTCTGCCGCGGGCTCAGCGGTCACGTCACAGCCTGTTGTGCGATCATCTTAGAGATGCTAATGGAAGCTTGTGCAGTGAATATAATCACTCTGATTAAAAAATTCCGCGCTATTATGGAGAGCTAGAATGAATTTCTTGGTGAAACCCAACGTTTCGACGCCGTCTGCAGAGGACATCCTCAAGGGAGGAGTCACATGTTTTGAAAGCTCTAGCACGGGTGGCCGTTGTGGGTGAATTTCATTTTGGTCAGGATGGACAGAGATTGGGATAGGAAAGGATAAAGGTGTAATGGGGAAACCACAGCGTCCGAAAATCGACAATAAGGATTTTAACGGAATGATTGGACCCAGCGTTTTGGATCGTCATTCACCGTTTAGGCCTATTTCACACAAAATGATTTATTCGTAAAAAAAATTCCGAATTAAAATAAACAATGAACTTTCAAACGACAATTCAACCGTACAAAGTTTTCATCTACATCTACATCATTACTTTGCTATTCACAATAAAGTGCCTGGCAGAGGGTTCAATGAACCACTTTCATGCGGTCTCTCTACTATTCCACTCTCGAGGGGCGCGCGGAAAGAACAAGCACTTAAATTTTTCTGTGCGAGCCCTGACTTATTTTATCGTGATGATCGTTTCTCCCTATGCAGACGGTGCCAACGGAATGTTATCACATTCGGAGGAGAAAACTGGTGACTGAAATTTCATGAGAAGATGCCGTCGCAACGAAAAACGCCTTTATTTTAATGATTGCCACTCCAATTCACGTATAATGTCCGTGGTACTATCTCCCCTATTTCGCGATAATACCAAACGACCCGCTCTTGTTTGTACTTTTTCGATGTCATCTGTCAGTCCCACCTGAAGCGGATCCCACACCGCACAGCAATACTCCAGAATAGGGCGGACAAGCGTGGTGTAACCAGTCTCTTTAGTAGACATGTTTCACCTTCTAACTGTTCTGCCAATGAATAGCAGTCTTTGGTTTGCTCTACCCACAACATTATCTACGTGATCATTCCAATCTAGGTTATTTGTAACTGTAATCCCTAAGTATTTAGTTGAATTTACAGCCTTCAGATTTGTGTGACTTATCGCGTAAATGTAGTGAATTTCGTTTAGCACTCATGTCAGTAACTTCACACATTTCTTTATTCACGGTCAATTGCCACTTTCGCACCATACAAATATCTCATCTAAATCATTTTGCAATTCCTTTTGGTCATCTGATGACCTTAAAAGACGGTAAAAGACAGCATCATCTGCAAACAATCTAAGACAGCTACTAAGATTGTCTCCTGTATCGTTAATATAGATCAGGATCAATAGAGGGCCTATAACACTTCCTTGGGAAACGCCGGACATTGCTTCTGTTTTGCTCGATGACTTACCTTCTATTACTACGAACTGTGACCTTTCTGACAGGAAACCACGAATCCAGTCGCACAACTGAGGCGGTATTCCATAGACACGCAGTTTGTTTACAAGACGCTTGTGAGGAACGGTGTCGAAAGCATACTTGAAATCTAAAAATATGGAGTCCATTTAAAATCCCCTGTCGATAGCAGTCACTACTTCATGAGTGTAAAGAGATAGTTGTCCTTCGCAAGAACGATATTTTCTGAATACGCGCTGTCTATGTGTCCGTATATAGTTTTCTTCGAGGTACTTCATAATGTTCGATTACAGTGTATGTTCCAAAACCACACATCGACGTTAGTGATATGGACCTGTAATTCAATGGATTACTCCTACTTCCCTTTCTGGCTATTGGTGTGACTTGAGCAATTTTCCAGTCTTTAGGTACGGATCTTTCTGTGAGCGCGTGATTGTATATAATTACTAAGATGGAACTATTGTATCGGCATACTCTGAGAGGAAGCTGACTGGTATTCAATCTGGACCAGAGGCCTTGTCTTTATTAATTCATTTAAGCTGCTTTGCAACACCGAGGATATCTACTTCTATGTTTCTCATCTTGGCAGTTGTTCTTGATTGGAATTCGGGAATATTTACTTCATTTTCTTTGGTGAAAAACCGTGTTTAATAACTCTGCTTTAGTAGCACTGTCATCAGTGACTTCACCGTTGTTATCGCGCAGTGAAGGTATTGATTGCGTCTTGCCATTGGTGTGTTTTATGCGTGACCAGAATCTCTATGGGTTTTCTGCCAGATTTAGAGACAGAGTTTCGTTATGGAAATATTAAAAGCATCTCGCACTGAAGTACGGGCCATATTTCGAACTTCTGTAAAACTTTGCGAGTTTGGGGGTTTTGCGTTCTTTTAAATTTGGCATGCTTTTTTCGCTGCTTCTGCAACAGCGATCTGACCGTTTTGTGTACCATGGGGGATCAGTACCATCACTCATTAATTTATGTGGGATGTATCTCTCATTTGCTGTCGATACGATCTCTTTGAAATAATTCCACAGTTTTTATACGCTTACATGACCAGATCGGATGGAGTGAAGACCCTCTTAAAACGGCGTTAAGAGCGTTTTTGTCAGCTTTTTTTTAAATAGATATACTTTGCGCTTCTTTTTTATGGCTGTAGGTGTTACGGCATTCAGCCTAGCAGCAGCTGCCTTGTGCTCGCTAATCCCTGTTTTCGTCACGATACTCACTATTTGTCCGGGATTACTTGTTACTAAGAGGTCAAGTATGGTTTCGCAACCATTTACACTTCGAGTGGGTTCATGAACTAATTGTTCAAAATAATTTTCTGAGAAAGCATTCAGTACAATTTGGGATGAAGTTTTATGCCTGCCGCCGGCTTTAAACGTATAATTTTTTCAGCATATCGAGGGTAGATTGAAGTCGCCACCGACTATAATAGTGTAAGTGGGGTACCTATTTGAAATGTGACTCAATTTTTCTTTGAACTATTCAGCAAATATATCATCTGAATCGGGAGGCCGGTGAAACGATCCAGTTAATAGTTAAGTGCGATTGTCAAGTCTAACCTCTACCCATACTATTTCGCAGGAACTATGTACTTCAATTTCACTACAAGGCAAACTACTTCAGACAGTAATAAATACACCACCGTCAACTGTATTTAATGTATCGTTTCTGAACATTGTTAGATCGTTTGAAAAAATTTCGGCTGAACTTATTTCCGGCTTTAGCCAGCTTCCTGTACCTATAACTATTTGAGCTTCAGTGCTTTCTATTAGGACTTGGAGCTCTGGTTCTTTCCCAACAGAGCTACGACAATTTACAACTACAATACCGATCGTTTCTACAACTAACTTACTGTGTTTTACCTGTGCCCTTTCAGACGGACGCCCTTTCTGTGGTTAACTGAGACCTTCTAACCTAAAAGACCACCCAGTCCTTTCCACACAGCCCCCGCTATTCGTGTAGCCGCTTCTTGTGTGTAGTGGACTCCTGACCTATTAAGCGGGACCCGGATGGCGAAAGTCAAGGAATCTGCAGCCTACACCGTCACAGAACCGCCTGAGCCTCTGATTCAAACCATCCACTTGGTTCTGCACCAAAGGACCACAGGCGGTTCTATCGACGATGCTGCAAATGGTGAGCTCCGCCTTAATCTCGCGAGCAAGACTGGCAGTATTTACCATTTCCGCTAGCCGCCCGAAAGCAGAGAGAATCTCCTCCGATACAAAGCGACACACGTCATTGGTACCGACATGAGCCACCACCTGCAATTGGCTGCACCCTGGACTCTTCGTGGAAGCAGCCTTTCCACATCCAGAATGACTGCCCCCAGTATGTACAGGGAGTGCACATTGGTTTCCTTCCCCTCCTTGGCAGCCGTGTTCCTAATGGGTCCCATTACGCGCCTAACGTTGGAGCTCCCGGCTACCATCAAACCCACCCTCTGTGAATGCCGAAACGTTGGAGCTCCCGGCTACCATCAAACCCACCCTCTGTGAATGCCGAGAAGCTTCCTCTGGAACAGGGCGGACGACTGCATCCGACTCAAGACATCGTCAGCCACAGATAACGCCCGGAACCTGTTCGTCAAACGAACTGGGGAGGCCCTACGATCGGTCCCTCGGATAGGTTTTCGCTGCCTGCCAGACTCTGGAATGATCTCCCACTCGACCACGGGTGAGGGTTAAACCTCAGTGCAGGCAGTACCTGGGGCGGCCACAGCAGTGGACCGATCGGGGGACACGTGAGACGTGCTCAACGTCCCTCGCATTCCTCGTCCGACCCCCCCACAGTGACGCCCCTTGGCAGCATCCTCAAGCTGTGTGACGGAAGCCAACGCAGCCTGGAGCTGTGAGTGTAGGTTCGCCAACTCAGCTCGCATCTGTACAAAGTAATCACACTTCCTATCCGTCACAGCAGTCGCTCCTGTTTGAAGCTCGTAAAAATATGTAACAAACGAACGGTGTACTCGGCTTATTAGCAGCAGGAATTTGAAGTGAATGATCTAAACGACACTGAGCTACACTAACCAAAACAAACGCCTATACGTTACGAGGGTCAATAACAACGGCGGTACTCTACGCCACGCCGTTATTAAAAGAAAAGCTAGTGTCTAGTAAGCATTCGAACACGCAATAAATTACGTAAATAATCTAGTAACTACACAGGTATCTGTAAATAAGTCGCTCCTCTTGAAAGCTCGTAATAATAGGAGGGTTGGAACTTTAATAGCGGCAAATATTTATTTACAACTTACACGAAACAGGCACATGTTTCAAAGATTTCCTGTCCTGGAGAGTAGTCACCAGCATTGTCTATAACACCTTGCAAGCAATGTGGAAGTTGTAGGACACATTTAGCAGCGCCAGATCTGTTGACACATCGAGTGGAGCGGTCTACTGCCTGACGAATTTCTGCAACAGGTCCGACACGAATGCCATAAACTGGTTCCTTCATCTCAGGAATCAAGCCCCATCGATCGACTAAATCAGTCGTAAGTCGGTGCCACACGAGACCCGGCACTGTCATGCAGAATGATGGGCAAACCCTGCAGGAAGTGTCACCGCTTCCTTCTCTAAGCTGTTCGTTTTTGGGACACAGCCTGAAATCCACCACAGTCCCAGGACTTAAGCCCTTGTGTTTTCAACTTGATTCGTAAGCACTTCTTGGCATTCGTTTCAGAAGTGTTACATAGATTCGGGAAATAGACCGCTCCTCTCGAATTATCAACACAACTGGCGCTGGTAAAGCTATTACGAGTTCCACATCACTGACAACTAGTTATACACAATTCTGGTGACTACTCTGAAGGACAGTAAAACTTTGAAACATTTATGTATTTTGTATAAGTTATAAATAAACATTTCGCACTATTAAAGTTCCAACCCTCGTATATAACAGACGAACTGTGTACTCGCCTTATTAGCAGCAGGAACACGAGGTGCTCTGTCTATGGCGGCCTATACGACACTGAGCTATACTAACCAAAACAAACAAACAGACGGAAAACAATAAGTTAATTTAAAGGAACTTAGAATTTGTTTGAATGACTTCAACAGTAGCCCTTAGTGGGCAAGAGATCAGTAACACTTCGTTTCACATGAATCATCTATTATCAATTAAGAAAGGGTGGAATGTATAATGACAATTCCCAAAATTTATTTACGACAGATACCAGGTCCAAAGGGGTGATAACTACACCAATAAATAATTGCCTCTAGAAAGAACAAGGCGATGGCAATAAAGGCCTATAACACGACCTATAAAAATGAGAGGATCAAAATCCGTGCTCATGAAAATAATTTTGAACAGTAATTCCAATTAAATGGTTCAATTGGCTCTGAGCACTATGGAACTTAACATCTGAGGTCAGCAGTCCCCTAGACTTAGAACTACTTAAACCTAACTAACTTAATGACATCACACACATCCATGCCCGAGGCAGGATTCGAAACTGTGACCGCAGCAGCAACGCGGCTCCGGACTTAAGACCCTAGAACCACTTGGCCACAGCAGCCGGTAAACAGTAATTAATCGCTGTTACTGGGGAGAAGAGACCCCATACTCTTAGTCAATAGGACTCCGTCTTCAGGCCACAAGTGGCCCATCGGGAACATCCGACCGCCGTGTCATCCTCACTGAGGATGTGGATAGGAGGGGCGTGTGGTCAGCACACCGCACACCCGGTCGTTGCGATGGTTTTCTTTGACCGGAGCCACTACTATTCGGCTCCTCAGTTGGCATCACGAGGCTGAGTACACGCCGAAAAATGGCAACAGCGCATGGCGGCCCAGATGGTCACCCATCCAAGTGCCGGCCACACCCGACAGCGCTTAATTTCGGTGATCTGACGGGAACCGGTGTATCAACTGCGGCAAGGCCGTTGCCTTTAGTCAGTACCATAATACCATAAGCGAAATTCTTCAATACCACCAACATTTTTAGAAAAGCATTATAATATGAACTTTTTTTCCTTTTAGAAATGTAAATTCACAACAGTAAAAAAATATAATAACCTCAGTGTAGAACCCGAAGGTATGGTAACATACAAAATTAAAACCGTTTTCTTTAGCACAGCATCTAGTGGCCGCTTGGAGAGGAAAACATACTGAAGCAAACTCTCCAAAATAGATCCAAGGACTTTGAGGGGTACGAAAAGATCATACAACTTGTCATGTATCTGGATTACGTGCACGGAGTGGACTCCGATAAGAGCGCCGCGCACAATGGTAGACACAGTTAATGCCTCGACAGCCGCCAGAGGGACAGTCTACCGGTAGACTACGACCACGTGTGTCAGTACAAGGGCGCGAGCAGTCAGTAGGGCCACCATAAGTGTACCGGCTGAGGGTGCAGCTTGGAACTTTTCCTTCGGAGGAGAGATGGTGTGGCCTATTCCATGGACTGCCGTTTTGTTTCCGGTTCGAAGAACCTATGCTTCATCGCCTTTGACGATGTTCGACGAAAACATGTCACGGTCAGCCTCGTAAGTCGCAAGCAATTCTGCACAGATGGTCTTTCGTTGCTCTTTACAGTCTTCTGTTGGCAGTGAGGAGCCCAGCATGCACACACCTTTGAGCATCTCAACTGGTGGACGAGTGTGTCAGCACTGTCAACAGAGATGTCCAGTTGTGCACTAAGGTGTTTCATTGTGATCAGTCCATCACCTCGAATGAGTGTGTCCGCACGTTCCAACATTAGTCACAGCTGTGTGCAGCTGGCTGGCAAGAGGGAGATCGGACAGATTTATGCCAATTTCTACGACGATGACAGACGCCTCGCCCACCAACTCACCATGCTTTTGATCACTGCCAAGACTCCATACACATTGTGCTAGCATCTATGAATATCTGCGATGCTCTCGTTTCCCGCCAAAAGAAACTCGATGACAACAATGTTCGGAACACACCTCAGTTACAGACGCCGATTTGAAGGCTTATTGTAGCTCCATCATTTACCGGACTTTCTTGAAACCGTACAGACTCATACGGGAATACTCCACACCACAACAAATTCCGCAACTGACGGAGAAAAAAATGTGTTGCATTACTTACAGGACGTCCCCCGTAGATGTAGATGTACAGTGAGCAGGTTGAAATGGGTGCAGGTTGCAGTGTAAGACATCGTGGTCTCCTGACCTTCATTGCTTACATATTCCGCCCTCACAATCATATTCCGCACATCAAGACGCTTCATTCGAACCCAAACTCGGTAAGTCAAAGTCAATGTTGTATGAATTAAAGTAAACGATATGCAAATAACAAGTTAGCACACCGTGGTTGAAATACTTGAGGCTGGCGTACACACATACGTTCCAGACATTACGGTCACAGAAGCTTTTAGTTTGAGAGAGGCAGACCGCACGCTGGGAGGCCGGTCCCTTCAGAGAACGAGTCAACCTCGGCCGACCGTGGAGTGGACAGCATTTGCCCGAGCGAAAGGAAGAACGACCCCGTGTTCAGCTTAAAAGCAAATTCCACTACATTGTGTGGGAGTGCCCAGCCTACAAACAGAGCACGCAGTTTCAGAGGTTTTCACAGGGAGACAGCAAACGCCAAACGTCGATGCTACAGATTTCCAGATTGGTCGCCTTAAACGAAACGTCATTCTCCCGTTTTAGAAGAGCAATGCTGATTGGCAGACGATATTTCTGACGCCTTTAGCTGAAGGAGTAATAGAAGAGACCGAAAAATATACCCCTTCACGTCTGGCGTGGAGAGGGGCCGTTCCATTGTCGCTCTTGGAGAGAGAACACATAACGAGAGCATGTGAGCTCGTACGTGTACTCAAAGAGTGAGGAACAAGTCTCTCCTCAGTACTTCACTGGGAGAGCACCTCTGTTGAGAGCGAATTGGAGTGCGACTCTATATTGAGTCCTTGCGATTAAGCGTTGTTGACTGTGTTGACCGACACACTTATTGTGCGGTGTGAACGGACAGAGTTATAGTTAAACGCCTGCGAGCGAATTTTTGAGTGGCATCGCGGTGGATTGTTTATTTGATCAGTGTACGACATCAATAGTTAGACTAGGGGCGAATAGGCGTCCCTGACTTCATCAAGGCATAGGGAGAGTTTGATTGGCGAAGGTCAATCCAGATAGAACGAGAGTTATCTTATTTGTCAGCAGCGAGCGGCGCAGACAGCAGTCATCGCAGCTTACGGTATTGTGCGCTATAGCTCTTGCGAGCCCCATATTTCCTCCACAACAGTACACTTCACTGCATTTCAAACGCAACAGCCTGCGCCATACCTAGCAACATTCCAACGGGTAATTATTCAAGTTGAGTAGGCGCGGCTCTCAACCATTCTGCCAAATCAATAGCAATCTAAATTTTTGTATAGAAATTTCATTAGCAAATCCTATCGTTAAGAGGTAACATCACATTCCGAAAAGAACCAGGAAATAATTTGTTCAGTTCATAATTAAAAGTGCCATTGTGACTTCTCAGAATTTTTGCAAAATAAATAATAACGTTCGTTAGTTTCACGTATTTCTCACACTAACTAGCACTACTCCAGTATCCAAGTATCCCACTAGTTACGTTAGAAATTTTGTGAATTTTTGTGTCATTTCCTTACAACGGACGACTCCAGAAGATATTTATTGCTGAAAGTTTTTCAGGCATTTCTCTTTAGAACGTTAGGAGCGTCTGTCTGACTTCTGTAGTAGTGTGAGGGTGGAAATAGCATCTTGCAGGAGCCACAGGGTAAAGAGAACATCTCAGATTAATCTATTGGGCAGAACGACAGAATAGCACCCACCCAGCAGTAGCTGTGGAGAGATGAAAAGGCTTGCACAGGACAGGCTAGTGTGGGCAGCTGGACGAAGTGGAGACCACGCTCGACGTGAGACTCGGCTGTTAGGCGCCCAGAGACGCCGCTGCGGGACCCTGACGACCTCGCCGCCGCGGAGGACGGCGCTGACGTCACATCCGGGAAGGCTGGCTTTCTGACGCGCCTTCCGGGGCGGCGAGCAAACACGGTTAGCGCGGCTGGCGCCGGTGCGAAGCCTGCCAGCCGCCAGCCCGCCCGACTCCTCCCCCAATGAAATTTCCTGCACGCGGGGCCGAGACAATTCTGTCCACAGCGCGAGGCGCTGCGGCGCCTCTACGGCCGCGCCACGGGGACAGACTGCGGGCGGACGCGAAGGGTACGTCCCGAGTAGGGTAAGCACTTCCTGTCGCCAAACAGAAATATTCCACACAATTTCTTCTGTCGCCGTATTGTTTCCAATTTTTACCACAAAGGCGACAGCTCTAAATTTAGTTGTCACGGGGTTCTCCAGAACCTACTCAAAGCGCAAAGTAGAACAGTAAAATGAATATGAACAGTTGACAGGAATGGGGGAAAGAAATACAGTAGAAGAAGAATGGGTAGCTTTGAGGGATGAAATAGTGAAGGCAGCAGGGGATCAAATAGGTAAAAAGACGAGGGCTAGTAGAAACCCTTGGTTAACTGAAGAAATATTGAATTTAATTGATGAAAGGAGAAAATATAATAATGCAGTAAATGAAGCACGCAAAAAGAAATACAAACGTCTCAAAAATGATATTGACAGGAAGTGCAAAATGGCTAAGCAGACATGGCTAGAGGACAAATGTAAGGATGTAGACGCTTATCTCACTAGGGGTAAGATAGATACGGCCTACAGGAAAATTAAAGTGACCTTTGGAGAAAGGAGGGCCACTTGCATGAACAACAAGAGCTTTGATGGAAGCCCAGTTCTAAGCAAAGAAGGGAAAGCAGAAAGGTGGAGGGAGTATATAGATGGTCTATACAAGGGCGATGTACTTGAGGACAATATTATGTAAATGCAAGAGCATGTAGATGAAGATGAAATGGGAGATATGATACTGCGTGAAGAGTTTGACAGAGCACTGAAAGACCTGAGTAGAAACAAGGCCCCCGGAGTAGACAACATTCCAATAGAACAACTGACAGCCTTGGGAGAGGCAGTTCTGACAAAACTCTACGATCTGGTGAGTAAGATGTATGAGACAGGCGAAATTCCCTCTGACGTCATGAAGAATCTAATAATTCCAATCCCAAAGGAAGCAGGTGTTGACAGATGTGAAAATTACCGAACTATCAGTTTAATAAGTCACAGCTGCAAAATACTAACGCGGATTCTTTACAGACGAATGGAAAAACTGATAGAAGCCGACCTCGGGGAACATCAGTTTGGATTCCGTAGGAGTGTTGAACACGTGGGGCAATACTGACCTTACGACTTATCTTAGAAGAAAGATTAAGGAAAGGCAAACCTACGTTTCTAGCATTTTTAGACTTAGAGAAAGCTTTTGACAATGCTGATTGGAATACTCTCTTCCAAATTCTGAAGGTAGCAGGGGTAAAATACAGGGAGCGAAAGGCTATTTACAATTTGCACAGAAACCAGATGGCAGTTATAAGAGTCGAAGGGTAGGAAAGGGAAGCAGTGGTTGGGAAGGGAGTGAGACAGGGTTGTAGCCCATCCCCGATGTTATTCAATCTGTATATTGAGCAAGCAATAAATGAAACAAAAGAAAAGTTCGGAATAGGTATTAAAATCCATGGAGAAGAAATAAAAACTTTCAGGTTCGCCGATGACATTGTAATTCTGACAGAGACAGCAAAGGACTTGGAAGAGCAGTTGAACGAAATGGACACTGTCTTGAAAGGAGTATCGAGTATAGATTTAAAGGTCAGGAAGTCGTTTCTGAAAGTATTTGTATGGAGTGTAGCCATGTATGGAAGTGAAACGTGGACGATAAATAGTTTAGACAGGAAGAGAATAGAAGCTGTCGAAATGTGGTGCTACAGAAGAATGCTGAAGATTAGATGGGTAGATCACATAACTAATGAGGAGGTATTGAATAGAATTGGGGAATAGAGGAGCTTGTGGCACAAGTTGACTAGAAGAAGGGATCGGTTGGTAGGACATGTTCTGAGACATCGAGGGTTCACCAATTTAATATTGGAGGGCAGCGTGGAGACGCAGCTATTAACGCATGGCAGATTGACAGAGAGATTACTGAACAACCTGATCCGCAGGTTGCTCTAACCCGCCCCTAATCCAAAAGGGAAAAACGGACCACCCAATTCATAAATAACCACCTTCCCGCGGGTGGGCAGACGGAGAAGAATGGTGGGACGACCCCAAAACAAAGCGGGTGGAGATCTCACCAAGAAAACAAGTAAAATTTAACAAGTAAATGAAACAACATGTCTCGAATCACTTAACTTCTAATAAACTGAGATTTCTGGCGTAGACCTGGCGCAGCATCCCCAACACTCTCCCGAACCATCCGCTGCCAGCCGCTTCAACGGACGCAGGAAGGCGCGCCGATCTCCCGTCTCACGGCATCGCAGCTTGCACCGGCCAGCCCAATGTCGTGGGTTGACTCCTGTTGCTCTCGTGTCGGCCGCGAAGCCACTATCCCTCGTTATACGCCGCGGCCCACTGGACTCACGTGGCGACCTCACATGCGCCGACGCTCAAGGCGGACAAGTCATCTGGTGTCTCAGTGCACGACCGACCAAGCGATCGATCCAACCGCCAATGACCGTTGCCCGAGCAACTCGAGCAGACTGGCGACCTAACGCGCCAGGATGCGACTCAGATGCATGAACTCAGCCCCGACCGGGTGACGACTAGCTGAGTTCTGTTACTGACGGAGTGACAAGACTCATTTCGCCGGGCTTTAAAGTCTCATACAAACGACAGACATACTAGCACTCCGAATGACAGACAGACCCCTGCGAGGTCATAGCGCCCCTTAAATGCACGTGAACAGGCAACCTTTCCGCTTTCCCACCAAAGGGAGACACCAAAGCTGCGATTGCCACAGCGGCGCCACCGCCCGAAACGGAGGGCGACGGCTTCACACTACGCACTGCGGCGCGCTCTTCAAAACAGCAATTTTTTCCACGGCTCAACATATTTCGTATGTTCGTTAGAAACCGAGCGAGTTATCGCTTCCATTGCTAAGCGCGAGGTCCGTGTATCGAATATTGCTTCCGGTTCTCTTTTTTTATTTCATTCCCACGTAATTCTGACAATGGATATCCGTGGTACGCCGAGAAATTATTTGATCACCGAGCACCGCTTACGAATGTATCCCAAGTTTGTTTTGCGATAGACACATAGAAGAAACCTCATACGAGCAAAGATTACAAGTGCCGTATGTCGTAATAATGACCATTTCCCATTTTTATATAATTAGTATTCTGATTCCTACAGTGCTCCAGAGGTTACATATTATATTTGCCACACACGTGCATATCATAAATAAAATGATTATAATGTTTTAATTTCAAAGATCTTGTGTTTCCTTTTTAAATGACTGTTGATGTTGTGGTCTTCAGTCCTGAGACTGGTTTGATGCAGCTCTCCATGCTGCTCTATCCTGTGCAAGCTTCTTCATCTCCCAGTACCTACTGCAGGCTACATCCTTCTGAATCTGCTTAGTGCATTCATCTCTTGGTCTCCCTCTTCGATTTTTACCCTCCACGCCCGCATCTCGTGGTCGTGCGGTAGCGTTCTCGCTTCCCACGCCCGGGTTCCCGGGTTCGATTCCCGGCGGGGTCAGGGATTTTCTCTGCCTCGTGATGGCTGGGTGTTGCGTGCTGTCCTTAGGTTAGTTAGGTTTAAGTAGTTCTAAGTTCTAGGGGACTTATGACCACAGCAGTTGATTCCCATAGTGCTCAGAGCCATTTGAACCATTTTACCCTCCACGCTGCCCTCCAATACTAAATTGGTGACCCCTTGATGCCCCAGAACAAGTCCTACCAACCGATCCCTTCTTCTAGTCAAGTGTGCCACAGATTTCTCTTCTCCCCAATTCTATTCAATACCTTCTCATTAGTTATGCGATCTACCCATCTAATCTTCAGCATTCTTCTGTAGCACCACATATCGAAAGCTTCTATTCTCTTCTTGTCCAAGCTATTTATCGTTCATGTTTCACTTCCGTTCATGGGTACACTCCATACAAATACTTTCAGAAATGACTTCCTGACGCTTAAATCAATACTCGATGTTAACAAATCTATTTTCTTCAGAAACGCTTTCCTTGCCATTGCCAGGCTACATTTTATATCCTCTCTACTTCGGCCATCATGAGTTATTTTGCTCCCCAAATAGCAAAACTCCTTAACTACTTTAAGTGTCTCATTTCCTAATCTAATTCCCTCAGCATCACCCGACTTAATTTGACTACATTCCATTATCCTCGTTTTGCTTTTGTTGATGTTCATCTTATACCCTGCTTTCAAGACACTGTCCATTCCGTTCAACTGCTCTTCCAAGTCCTTTGCTCTGTCTGACAGAATTACAATGTCATCGGCGAACCTCAAAGTTTTTATTTCTTCTCCATGGATTTTAATACCTACTCCGAACTTTTCTTTTGTTTCCTTCACTGCTTGCTCAATATACAAATTGAATAACATCGGAGATAGGCTACAACCCTGTCTCACTCCCTTCCAAACCACTGCTTCCCTTTCATGTCCCTCGGCTCTTATAACTGCCATCTGGTTTCTGTACAAATTGTAAATAGCCTTTCGCTCCCTATACTTTACCCCTGCCACCTTCATAATTTGAAAGAGAGTATTCCAATCAACATTGTCAAAAGCTTTCTCTAAGTATACAAATGCTAGAAACGTAGGTTTGCCTTTCCTTAGTCTTTCTTCTATGATAAGTCGTAGGGTCAGTGTTGCCTGACGTGTTCCAATATTTCTACGGAACCCAAACTGATGTGCCCCGAGGTCGGCATCTATCAGTTTTTCCATTCGTCTGTAAAGAATTCGCGTTAATATTTTGCAACTGTGACTTATTAAACTGATAGTTCGGTAATTTTCACATCTGTCAACACCTGCTTTCTTTGGGATTGGAATTCTTATATTCTTCTTGAAGTCTGAGGGTATTTCGCCTATCTCATACATCTTACTCACCAGATGGTAGAGTTTTGTCAATGGTTCTAATGGAATGTTGTCTACTCCGGGGCCTTGTTTCTACTCAGGTCTTCCAGTGCTCTGTCAAACTCTTCACGCAGTATCATATCTCCCATTTCATCTCATCTACATCCTCTTCCATTTCCATAATATTGTTTTCAAGTACATCGCCCTTGTATAGACCCTCTATATACTCCTCCCACCTTTCTGCATTCCCTTCTTTGCTGTGCTATACTGCTCTAATTTGAATGTTTTGTTTCCAAGACAGAGAAATAATTCATTTTCCTCAGCAACGTTAGTTAATCGACAAGGGAAAGCAAAGCACAAGAAATAAACAATCAGATCCTCTACGAGAGTGGGCCGGGGGGGGGGGGGGGAGGGGGGGAGCTTAGCAATCCCAGCCGCGTCGCGCATCCGGCGCTGGACCTGTGGAGCACGTCTTCACGGAAAGATGTATCCGCCCGTAGTGACCGAGAGGTTCTAGGCGCTTCAGTCATGAACCATGCGGCTGCTACGGTCGCAGGTTCGAATCCTGCCTCGGACATGGGTGTGTGTGTGATGTCATTAGGTTAGTTAGGTTTACGTAGTTCTAAGTCTATGGGACTGACGACCTCAGATGATAAGTCACATAGTGCTTAGAGCCATTTGAACCAAGTCCCCAGATCGTGGTTCTGCAAGGTCGGAGCCTTCAGTTCACGGACGAGTGTCGTGACTAACCGCTTAAAACTCTCGGCTGAGGACATCTTGAGTACTAGCCACCATACAATATATATAAACACGTGTAAAATTTTCGCTGCTCCGCATTAGCCGAGGGGACTGGGGCGCTGCAGTCACACACTGTGCGGCTGGTCCCGGCGGAGATTCGAGTGCTCCCTCGATCATGGGTGTGTGTCCTTAGGATAATTTAGGTTAAGTAGTGTGTAAGCTTAGGGACTGTTAAGTCCCATAAGATTTCACACTCATTTGAACATTTTTTGTAAAATTTTCAATAACTACACTCCTGGAAATGGAAAAAAGAACACATTGACACCGGTGTGTCAGACCCACCATACTTGCTCCGGACACTGCGAGAGGGCTGTACAAGCAATGATCACACGCACGGCACAGCGGACACACCAGGAACCGCGGTGTTGGCCGTCGAATGGCGCTAGCTGCGCAGCATTTGTGCACCGCCGCCGTCAGTGTCAGCCAGTTTGCCGTGGCATACGGAGCTCCATCGCAGTCTTTAACACTGGTAGCATGCCGCGACAGCGTGGACGTGAACCGTATGTGCAGTTGACGGACTTTGAGCGAGGGCGTATAGTGGGCATGCGGGAGGCCGGGTGGACGTACCGCCGAATTGCTCAATACGTGGGGCGTGAGGTCTCCACAGTACATCGATGTTGTCGCCAGTGGTCGGCGGAAGGTGCACGTGCCCGTCGACCTGGGAACGGACCGCAGCGACGCACGGATGCACGCCAAGACCGTAGGATCCTACGCAGTGCCGTAGGGGCCGCACCGCCACTTCCCAGCAAATTAGGGACACTGTTGCTCCTGGGGTATCGGCGAGGACCATTCGCAACCGTCTCCATGAAGCTGGGCTACGGTTCCGCACACCGTTAGGCCGTCTTCCACTCACGCCCCAACATCGTGCAGCCCGCCTCCAGTGGTGTCGCGACAGGCGTGAATGGAGGGACGAATGGAGACGTGTCGTCTTCAGCGATGAGAGTCGCTTCTGCCTTGGTGCCAATGATGGTCGTATGCGTGTTTGGCGCCGTGCAGGTGAGCGCCACAATCAGGACTGCATACGACCGAGGCACACAGGGCCAACACCCGGCATCATGGTGTGGGGAGCGATCTCCTACACTGGCCGTACACCACTGGTGATCGTCGAGGGGACACTGAATAGTGCACGGTACATCCAAACCGTCATCGAACCCATCGTTCTACCATTCCTAGACCGGCAAGGGAACTTGCTGTTCCAACAGGACAATGCACGTCCGCATGTATCCCGTGCCACCCAACGTGCTCTAGAAGGTGTAAGTCAACTACCCTGGCCAGCAAGATCTCCGGATCTGTCCCCCATTGAGCATGTTTGGGACTGGGTGAAGCGTCGTCTCACGCGGTCTGCACGTCCAGCACGAACGCTGGTCCAACTGAGGCGCCAGGTGGAAATGGCATGGCAAGCCGTTCCACAGGACTACATCCAGCATCTCTACGATCGTCTCCATGGGAGAATAGCAGCCTGCATTGCTGCGAAAGGTGGATATACACTGTACTAGTGCCGACATTGTGCATGCTCTGTTGCCTGTGTCTATGTGCCTGTGGTTCTGTCAGTGTGATCATGTGATGTATCTGACCCCAGGAATGTGTCAATAAAGTTTCCCCTTCCTGGGACAATCAATTCACGGTGTTCTTATTTCAATTTCCTGGAGTGTATATCCTCCAAAGGGGTCGAGAGTTGCGTCTTCCTGTTTGCATACGTTGAAGTCTTAGTCGTGCCCTACACGTGCTGTCAGTATGAACCAGATCGGTGGGGGAACTTCGTACGATCCTATTGTTATCGTAACAGAGACCCGACGAAGGCCTCACGCTGTGGTAGGATATGCTCGGTTGGACAAGAGAGTCTGCCGTCGGCCAAGTCAACTTCGACTGAGTCCGTGGTTCGCTGCTCGTATTCCGCGAGAGCACTGGGTGTTTCCTGTTACACTCGCAAACAGAGAGGAAAGAACGACTGTGTATAAGCCTCCGTAAGAGGCCTAATTTTTTACATCTTCTCTTCGTTGTCCTTTGAGAAATGTTTGTTCCCGGCAGTAGAATCCATCCGCAGTCAGTTTCCAATTCCGGTTCTCTAAATTTTATCAATAGTATTATTTCCCGAACCCTCTCCGTTACACTTACGTGTTGTTCGAACCTACAAGTAACAAATCTAGCAGCCCACCTCTGAACTGCCTCGCCGGCCGGGGTGGCCGAGCGGTTCTAGGCGCTTCAGTCTGGATCCACGCGACCGCTACGGTCGCAGGTCCGAATCCTGCCTCGGGCATGGATGTGTTCAAATGACTCTGTGCACTATGGGACTTAACATCTGAGGTCATCAGTCCCCTTGAACTTAGAACTACTTAAACCAAACTAACCTAAGGACATCACACACATCCACGCCCGAGGCAGGATTCGAACTTGCGACCGTAGCGGTCGCGCGGTTCCAGACGAAGCGCCTAGAACCGCTCGGCCACACCGGCCGGCCATGGATGTGTGTGATGCTCTTATGTTAGTTAGGTTTAAGTAGTTCTTGGGGACTGATGACCTCAGCAGTTAAGTCCCATGGAGCTCAGCGCCATTTGAACCATTTGAACTGCCTCGATGTCTTCCTCCGACCTGCTGCACGGATCCCAAACACTCGAGAAGTGCTCAAGAACAGGTCGTACTAGCGTCATATATCCGGTCTTCTTTACAGATGAACAACACTCTCCTACAGTTCTCCCAATAAACCAGTGTCCATCATTCGCCTTCCCTAACAGAATACTCACATTTTCGTTCCATTTCATATCGCTTTGGAGCTTTACGTTCAGATCTTTAAACGATGTGACTCTATGCTGACATAAAGATTTTTTTAATCCATCCGCATTAACTTACATTTTGTACACATTTAGAGCTTGCTACCATTCATCACGCAAAATCGCAACTTTTTTTGAAGTCATTTTGTACCCTGCTAGTCACTCCACTTCGTCACTTTTCCGAACAGCACAGCATCAGCAGCAAATTGCCGCAGATTGCTGCCCATCCGTCCGCCAGATCGATTGTGTACATTGAAAACTGTAACAGTCTTATCACACTTCCTTGCAACAATCTTGTCTGCAATGAAAACCTGCCGTCGACCACAACATACTGGGTTCTATTACTTAAGAAGTCTTTGAGCCTCTCACCTGTGTGGGGTTCTGTTCCGTATATTTCTTACGTACGTCGTGTGCACTGGGGCACCGTGTAAAATGCTTTTTGGAAATCTACGAATATGGACTCTGCCTGTTGCCCTTCATCCACAGTTCGCAGTATACCATGTGAAAAAAGGGCAAGCTGAGTTTCGCACGAGCGATGCTTTCTAAAACTATGCTGATTCGCAGAGGTAAGCTTCTCAAGAAAATTTATTATATTCGCAATTAGAATGTGTTAAAGAATTCTGCAGCAAACCGGTTTTAAGGATATTGGTATGTAATTGTGTGGGTATGTTCAGCTACCTTTCTTCTATACAGGATTCACCAGCGCTTTTATCCAGCCGCTTGGCAGTTTGCTGTGGGCAAGAGATTCGCGATAAATGCAAGCTAGGTAAGGGTCAGTGCCGTAGTGTAGTGTAAAACCTAACTGAGATTCCATTCGGACGTGGCGACTTCTTTGTTTTGAACTCGTTCAGTTGTTTCTCTACGGTATGGGTGCTTATTCATGTGTCGTCCATACCGGTCGTTGTTTGATGGTGAAACGACAATATGTTCAGTCCATTAAATTTGGGGCATGCAACCGCAAAAAGAAAAAATAAATAAATAAAAAATTGCGCGTCTGCATGTCCGAAATTTAATGGGCTATTCATTACGAGGCGAAAAGTTGAAAATGCACGACAGTATGTTTGTATCATTATCATGCTTGAACGGTTTATTCAAGGGGGAATTTAAAATTGTGCCATTCATTATGTTCAGTTCCCACACCAGGTCGGTCAATGGAGGTCCTAGACCCGCTTAGTGATTTTACGTAGTACAAGAATTTTATTGGGTTCTCGGTCAGCTCTTCTGCTAACCTATAACCTGGGTTGTTGCTGTATGCTGCGCGCGCAGATGATTTTACAGGCGCACGAATTTCTACTAACCTCTGCCTGTCCTCATTTGCGCTTTCTCTTTTGAACAGTGAGTGCAACAGCCTTTGCTCGTTCCGAGATACAGTTCAGCTTCTCATGGTGCCCATTTATTTATAAGTTTCAGTGTTGTTAACAGTTTTATAATATATTTCTTCAAGCTTTCCCGGCGGGGCGATGTCATGTTGATTAATCGGGTTCCTGCCAGTTATTCGCGTCTTGCCTGCACGATATTTCGACTGCGTGAGTCGCAGTCTTCTTCAGGTCCTGTCTGATACTGATTCCATTGAGGAACGAGATCGGTATTTATGCCTACGTTGTGCTAGGCGTTCCCTCTGCGGTCCGCGCCCCGTCTGGCTTTCTGTCCGTGGTGTGCGCCGACCAATAGCAACGGCTGTAACGTTTTCTTCTAGCCGCGGCTGTTCCGAACGCTGTGCGCGTTCTTTGTGGTTATTATCCATTGCCAATAGCTATATTCACGCAGTTGAAACATCGTGCAGGCAAGACGCGAAGACCGGAAGAGACCCGATTAATCAAGATGACAGTCTTATAATAATTTCGGAGTGTTATTCAAATTTTGCTGTAAATGTGTTAACTGGACTTCCTCAGGTAACCTTATTTCCGGACCGAGACTAGTTTGTGGTCAGGTCCTGCAGAAAGTTTCACTGTATGCTGTTCATTTTTGGAACACAACCTACGACCGGCTTAGAGACAGAAGTGATGACACTTTCTGCAGGACCTGACCATAATTTTGCAGGACAATGCTCAAGCAAGCACGTACAGTGCAAGCTGTTACTGATTTGTTTGACTGATGGGGCTGCTAAGTACTATACCACCTACTCCCCTGACTTAAGCGCTCACGAGTTCAGCTCGATTTCTTAACTGAAGGAAACACTTCACGGCATTCGCTTCAGAACTGCTACAAATTCGTCGGGCAATAGACCGCGTCGCTCTAACTGTCAACACAACTGGCACTGCTAAGAGTATCCTACGACTTCCACCTGGATTCGCATTCGGGAGGACGACGGTTCAATCCCACGCCCGGCCGTCCTGATTTAGGTTTTCCGTGATTTCCTTGAATCACTTCAGCCAAATGCAGAGACGGTTCCTTTGAAAGGGCACGGCCGACTTCCTTCCCCATCCTTCCCTAAGCCGATGAGACCGATGATCTCGCAGTTTTGTCTCCTCCCACCAACTTAACCAACCAACCAACCAACCACTTCCACATCGCTGGCAACGGGTTATACACAACGCTGGTGACTACTTTTAAGGTCAGTAAAACTTTGAAACACGTATCCGTTTTGTACGAGCTGTAAATAAATAGTTGGCACTATTAAAGTTCCAACCCTCGTATATAGTGATTTACCGTAGAAGGATTTAGTGCTAATTTAAAAGTTTTCATGTCTCTTTTTCATAAATGTGGCAACTATGTCATCACTTGAGAAAATAAATCAGTCACGACCACAGATGTGTAATGGGATTTTGATGAACTGATGCAGATACATGATGCGATAAACTACCGAAGTCATGTGTCATATTGATCAATGGAGTGGTGTCTTTTTTATCGCTTTTGAAACTATTGTCAAGCTGATATGACGAAACAGAAATCATGACATCAGGTGCAATCGGGTACTGAAAGAAATCCAATGTGCCGAACCGGTATTCGAACCCAGCTTTACAGCCTATCGCATGCGGTCGCCTTAAGAATTTCAGATACCCAACCACGCTTCCCGTTCAAGCCCTATTCCTATACGTCCCCTACTATATACACAGTGTCCCCTGTTCACTATCCCCATTTCTCGCAGCTTCACGCGATTTCTGAAGAGGATGAGCGCAGAGTGCAACTTCACTGACGGTATTATTTGGGCTCAAAAATATACAGCGTGATTTTTCCACTGTGTACAGACTCTAGGGATTCACTGATGCCGGACGCTGTGGTCGAGCGGTTCTAGGAGCTTCAGTTCGGAACCATGCGGCTGCTACAGTCACAGGTTCGAATCCTGCTTCAGGCATGGATGTGTGTGATGCCCTTAGGTTGGTTAGTTATAAGTAGTTCTAAGTCTACGGGACTGATGACCTCGGATGTTGTCCCACAGTGCTTAGAGCCATCTGAACCATTTGATTGATCAATGAGAGGATACCGAACAAAAATGGCCTGATGAACTTATGCTAGAGACAATTTATTGAAACATACATTCTTATAGACACTGTAAGCTGTCATGGTCTCACGACCTTCATTGCTGACATATTCCGCTCTTACAATCATATTCCGCACATCAAGACACTTCATTCGAACCCAAACTCGATAAGATAAAGTCAATGTTGTATGAATTCATGTAAACGATATGCAAATAACTAGTAAATCTCAAATGCGCACCGAGATTTAAATACTGGCGTACACACATACATTCCAGACATGACGGTCACAGGAACTTTTAGTTTGGGAGAGTAAACCGCACGCCAGGAGGTCGGTCCCTTCAGAGGATGAACCAACCTATCTACGTCAGCCGATGACCGCCCGTAGAGCAGACAATGTTTGCCCGAGTGGAAGGAAGAATGACCCCGTGTTCGGCTTAAAAGCAAATTCCGTTACATTGCGTGGGAGCGCCCAGCCTACGCATTCTTTACAAACATAGCACCAAGTTTCAGAGGTTTTCACAGGGAGACAGCAAACGCCAAACGCCGATGCTACAGATTTCCAGATTGGTCGCCTTCAATAAAACGTCCTTTTCCCGTTTTAGAAGGGTGTTGCTGACTGGCAGACGATATTCCTGAAGCCTTGAGCTGAAGGAGTACTGGAAGAGACCGGAAGATATACCCCTTCACATCTGGCATGGAGAGGGCCGTTCTGTTGTCGCACTCAGGGCGAGAACACGTAACGAGGTCATGTGCGCTCGTACGTGTACTCAAAGAGCGAGGAACAAGTCTCTCCTCAGTACTTCACTGGGAGAGCACCTCTGTTGAGAGCGAATTGGAGTGCGACTCTATATTGAGTTCTTGCGATTAAACATTGTTCACTGTGTTGGCCGCCACACTTATTGTGCGGTGTGAACGGACAGAGTTATAGTTAAACGCCTGCGAGCGAATTTATGAGTGGCATCACGGTGGACTGGTTATCTGACCGGTCTACCACGCCAATAGTTAGACTAGGGGCGAATAGGAGTCCTTGACTTCATCAAGGCGTAGGGAGAGTTTGATTGGCGAAGGTCAGTCCAGATAGAACGAGAGTTATCTTATTTGTCAGCAGCGAGCAGCGCAGACAGCAGTCATCGCAGCTTACGGCATTGTGCGCTACAGCTCTTGCGAGCCCCATATTTCCTCCACAACAGTACACTTCACTGCATTTCACACGTAACAGCCTGCGCCATACCTAGCAACATTCCAACGGATAATTATTCAAGTTGAGTAGGTGTGGCTCCCAGCCATTCTGCCAAGTCAATAAGAATCTTAAACTTTGTATAGAAATTTCATTAGCGAATCCTATCCTTAAGAGGTAACTTCACATTCTGAAAAGAACCAGGAAATAAGTTGTTCAATTCATAACTAATAGTGCCATTGAGATTTCTCAGAATTTTTGCAAAATAAATAATAATTTCCGTTAGTTTCATGTTTTTCTTACACTAACTAGCACTACTCCAGTACCCAACTATCCCACTAGTTACGTAAGAAATTTTGTGAATTTTTGTGTCATTTCCTTACAACGGACGACTCCAGAAGATATTTATTGCTGAAAGTTTTTCAGGCATTTCTCTTTAGAACGTTAAGAGCGTCTGTCTGACTTCTGTAGTAGTGTGGGGGTGGAAATTTCATCTTGCAGGAGCCACAGGGTAAAGGGTACATCTCAGATTAATCCGTTGCGCAGAATGACAGAATAGCACCCACACGCTCACAACACTGAGGTCTAATACGCGTTGTACCATGCAGTCACAGTTATCATATGTGATGAAAATGGTTTCCGTGTGATTCAACGCATGTGTGTAAGCGCTGTAGCATGTTCTGTCTCACAGGTTCACATAAGCCAGGCTGCCTGCGAACACTGTCAAAGGCAGCATGAATACGCTGCTCCAACGTCTCCACATTTGGAACGGGCTCTGCATACACTATACTTTTGAGATGGCCCCATAAAAAGAAATCCCACGAGTTGAGATCAGGTGAACGAGCAGGCCGTGCAACTGGACCCCTCGTCTGATCAATCGGCCAGGGAAGACACGGTTGACATGCGTCCAAACGTTAACGACGAAGTGGGCTGGAGCACCATCATGCACCAGCCCCATTACCCTACGAATCATCAATCGGACTTCTTCCAGCAGGAGAGGAACAATCGTCTGCAAGAAACGCCGATTGTTCTGGCCTGTTAGGCGACGTGGAAGGAATACAGGTTCCAAAATACGGTCGCCAATTATCTCGCCCCACACATTCCGGCTGCACTGGTGCTGATGATTCGGTATCACCATAACACGGGGAGTTCAGCGTACTATTCCACAGATGACTGTTATGAAAGTTAAAGATACCACTCCGCGTAACGGTGCCTTCATATCTGAACAGGTTGGATGACACAAATTCCAGAATCGTGGCTGCGTGTTGAAGAAACCAGTGACAAAACTCCCGGTGTGAAAGTCCGTAGCTAGTAAGTCCTGCACACGCTGTAAATATTAAGGGTAGTGACAACTGTCGTGGAGAATGTTCCACACGGTCGTCTGGCTTACCCTGTACTAGCGGGCCAACTGCCTGGTACTTGCACGGCGGTAGCCTTCCACAGTGTTAATCAAATTGTCCTCCAAGTCTGGTGTCCGAACATTTCGGGAACGTCCGTCATGACTTCCTGCTTCCCGAAACGACCCTGTGTCAGACAAACGGAGAAATACTGTTGCACACATTGAATGTTGTTGTTGTTGACGGCGAGGACAGCTCTCCTGATACAACCTTGCTGCACACCGCCCCTTGGCATTTGCCCTTCCGTAAGTGAGCACCACGTAGAGATTCGAATACGAAACCACTGTGTACAACACTTTATCACATCCACTACAATGTGCGCCTGCTCGAGATGTGAATCGGACACAACAATACCAATTATTAGGGTACGAGAATGCGCTAGGGCATGACGTATGAGGAACAGTATCACGCTCTAGGTGGAAACCGTGCATACTGTAACTGTGGCTGCGTGGTACAGCGCGCATTAGACCGCAGTCTCCGTTACAAAGTATGATTGAATAAATGGTCTCTAGCATAGAAACTATGCGTTTCCGGACATAAGTTTATGAGACCTTTCTTGTTCCGTATCCTCTCATCAATCAATCCATAGAGTTCGTACACGGTGGAACAAATCCCCCTGTACACTAGGTGATCAAAAGTATCAGGACTCTTGACTGAAAATGACTTACAAGTTCGTAATGCTGCAATTCAATATAGTGTTGGCCCACCATTAATCTTGATGACAGCTTCCTTCTCGCAGGCACACGTTCAGTCAGGTGCTCGAAGGTTTCTTGGGGAATGGGAGTCCATTCTTCACGGAGTGCTGCAATGAGGAGAGGTATCGATGTCGGTCGGTGACGCCTGGCACGAAGTCGGCGTTCCAAAACATCCCAAAGGTGTTCTATAGGAATCACGTCACGACTCTGTGGAGGCCAGTCCGTTACAGGGATGTTATTGTCGTGTAACCACTCCGCCACAGGCTGTGCATTATGAACAGGTGCTCGATAGTGTTGGAAGATGCAGTCACCATCCCTGAATTGCTCTTCAACAGCGGGAAACAAGAAGGTGCTTAAAACATCAATGTAGGCCTGTGCTGTGATAGTGCCACTCTAAACAACAAGGGGTGCAAGCCCCCTCCATGAAAAACGCGGCCGTACCAGAGCTCCACCGCCCCCGAATTTTCCTGTTGGCACTACACACGCTCGTGGAGGGCATTAGCCATACCCACATCCTGTCATCGGATCGCCAAATTGTGTACCGTGGTTCGTCCAACGTTTACACTCCTTACACCAAGTGAGGCGTCATTTGCCATTTACCGGCGTGATGTGTGGCTTATGAGCAGCCGCTCGACCATGAAATCCAAGTTTTCTCACATCCCGCCTAACTGTTATAGTACTTGCAGTGGATCTTGATGCAGTTTGGAATTTCTGTGTTGTGGTCTGGATAGATATCTGCCTAATACACATTGCGACCCTCTTCAACTGCCTGCGGTCTCTGTCAGTCAATAGACGAGGTCAGCCTGTACACTTTTGTGCTGTACGTGTCCCTTCACGTTTCCGCTAGACTATCATATCGGAAACAGTGGATCTAGGCATGCTTAGGAGTGTGGAAATCTCGCATACAGACGTATGACACAAGTGACACCCAATCACCTGACCACGTTCGAAGTCCGTGAGTTCCACGGAGCGCCCCATTCTGCTCTCTCACGATGTCTAATGACTACTGATGTCGTTGATATAGAGTACCTGGCAGTAGGTGGCAGCACAATGCACCTAAATGGGGTAGTCCGGATCCTTTTGATCACATTTTGTAAGTAAGAAAGTGTCTGAAAGAACAGGCACCATACACATAAATGTTATCATTTTATTGGTCAATTTATTGTAATTTGGTGTACATACCATGAAGCCAGTAGCACAATCCAAATGTAGTATATCTGAAATTAAAATAATAAATTGTGTAAACTCTGACAAAACACACATTGATGGATAACAGATCATAATAACATAGAAACATTTACAACTATTTTAGAAGAAAAGAAAACAAAGCACCTTCAGTCATTAAGCGTGACTTTTAATTCAATGCGCGATGCATTTCAGACATTGGGGCCTCGTCTTCAGATGTTTGATCAGTCTACTTTTTTTTTTTTTTTAATATGAAAACAGGTCGCCACTGGTCATGTTACGTGAACATAAGGATGTTATTCATTCATTCATTTATTTTGCATGATCGATTAGGCCCATCTGGCCTTTTGGTACATCAGACAACGGTTCACACTTACAGTAGCTTTTTCACAGCATAGTTACCTAAGAAATATCAGTCTGAATATGACAAACTGTGCCGAAATGTTTTGAGTTGCTGTAGAGATAATGTGAGTAAATAACACTGACTAGCAATTAATACGGTTAACACTCGCAGTATTTCTACTACCTCTGGTGCTGTCAATTACAGGGCTATTACAAATGATTGAAGCGATTTCATAAATTCACTGTAGCTCCATTCATTGACATATGGTCACGACACACTACAGATACGTAGAAGAACTCATAAAGTTTTGTTCGGCTGAAGCCGCACTTCAGGTTTCTGCCGCCAGAGCGCTCGAGAGTGCAGTGAGACAAAATGGCGACAGGAGCCGAGAAAGCGTATGTCGTGCTTGACATGCACTCACATCAGTCAGTCATAACAGTGCAACGACACTTCAGGACGAAGTTCAACAGAGATCCACCAACTGCTAACTCCATTCGGCGATGGTATGCGCAGTTTAAAGCTTCTGGATGCCTCTGTAAGGGGAAATCAACGGGTCGGCCTGTAGTGAGCGAAGAAACGGTTGAACGCGTGCGGGCAAGTTTCACGTGTAGCCCGCGGCAGTCGACGAATAAAGCAAGCAGGGAGCTAAACGTACCACAGCCGATGGTTTGGAAAATCTTACGGAAAAGGCTAAAGCAGAAGCCTTACCGTTTACAATTGCTACAAGCCCTGACACCCGATGACAAAGTCAAACGCTTTGAATTTTCGGCGCGGTTGCAACAGCTCATGGAAGAGGATGCGTTCAGTGCGATACTTGTTTTCAGTGATGAAGCAACATTTTTTCTTAATGGTGAAGTGAACAGACACAATGTGCGAATCTGGGCGGTAGAGAATCCTCACGCATTCGTGCAGCAAGTTCGCAATTCACCAAAAGTTAACGTGTTTTGTGCAATCTCACGGTTTAAAGTTTATGGCCCCTTTTTCTTCTGCAAAAAAAACGTTACAGGACACGTGTGTCTGGACATGCTGGAAAATTGGCTCATGCTGCAACTGGAGACCGACAGCGCCGACTTCATCTTTCAACAGGATGGTGCTCCACTGCCCTTCCATCATGATGTTCGGCATTTCTTAAACAGGAGATTGGAAAACCGATGGATCGGTCGTGGTGGAGATCATGATCAGCAATTCATGTCATGGCCTCCACGCTCTCCCGACTTATGTGAAAGATTCAGTGTTTAAACCTCCACTACCAAGAAACGTGCCAGAACTGCGAGCTCGCAAAAAAATGGTTCAAATGGCTCTGAGCACTATGGGACTTAACATCTATGGTCATCAGTCCCCTAGAACTTAGAACTACTTAAACCTAACTAACCTAAGGACAGCACACAACACCCAGCCATCACGAGGCAGAGAAAATCCCTGACCCCGCCGGGAATCGAACCCGGGAACCCGGGCGTGGGAAGCAAGAACGCTACCGCACGACCACGAGATGCGGGCTGCGAGCTCGCATCAACGATGCTTTCGAACTCATTGATGGGGACATGCTGCGCCGAGTGTGGGAGGAACTTGATTATCGGCTTGATGTCTGCCGAATCACTAAAGGGGCACATATCGAACATTTGTGAATGCCTAAAAAAACTTTTTGAGTTTTTGTATGTGTGTGCAAAGCATTGTGAAAATATATCAAATAATAAAGTTGTTGTAGAGCTGTGAAATCACTTCAATCATTTGTAATAACCCTGTATATGTGACTGTAAGTGGATGCAGTGTCTTGTAATGCAAGGAGAGGCTTTGCTGTGTGAACTACGGAGGAACAAAACCACTTACGCCATTCTGAGACTCGCATTCGGAAGGACGACGGTTCAATCCCGCGTCCGGCCATCCTGATATAGGTTTTCCGTGATTTCCCTAAATCACTCCAGGCAAATGCCGGGATGGTTCCTCTGAAAGGGCACGGCCGACTTCCTTCCCCATCCTTCTCTAATCCGATGAGACCGATGACCAAGCTGTCTGGTCTTCCCCAAACCAACCAACCAACCATTCTGAGACGAAACGCCAGAGAGTTTGGGAAGAGTAACAAGGTATCTGTTCCTAGTGAGTTGCTCTCTGGACTAACCTAAATTTGGAATGTTATGCTTTGTTAGCAAATAAGTAATATCTCAATTTTATTGTATCTCTAGAAACAACTGATGGTATTCTGTATATTGTAACAAATATGAGACAATCTCTACCCCAAGTAATGAGGACGGGAATGTTGGACCATCACAGCAATACCATAGGGTTGTATCGGATAAAGTAATTTCTGGTCGTACTGGACAAAACAGATGGCATGAAAGCTAAAACTTTTACGATTTTATGCTTTAAAAGATAAATATGGAGAAGTCAGGACACAGTGGGATAAAGATAACATGAAATATGCCATAAAAAGAGTTAGAGTTCTTGAAATCACAAAGTGGGAAGCGAGTGAGAAATATTCAGTTCCAAGAAGTCCAAACGGCCGCTGGTGTCCGAGCGGCTCTAGTCACTTCAATCTGGAACCGCGGGACCTCTACGGTCGCAGGTTCGAATCCTGCCTCGGGCATGGATGTGTGTGATGTCCTTAGGTTAGTTAGGTTTAAGTAGTTGTAAGTTATAAGGGACTGATGACCTCACGTGTTAAGTCCCATAGTGCTTAGAGCCATTTGAGCCAAGAAGTCCATAAGTGATGGACTTAAAGCTGTATGGAGAAACAAAAAAATCACAGTGAATCCTCTCTTAGAAAATGAGTTTTTCCGAGGACTTTGCGTGATGAACAGGAAACAGTATTAAACGATCAAGTTAAGAACTTAGTCAGCTCATAGCTTTGAGAAAACATTAGTTCATAAATCCCGTGAACAAATACGCAGAGTAACTAGAAGTAAACCGCTAGCTAAATAGACAAAAATGAAAATGGGCAAAGTCTTGAACTACGCTTTTATGGAAAGACATTAAGACTCACGTCTGGGGAACGCTGAATTCAGAAGATTGCGGCAAGTAGCAGGTTTCTGCAGGGAATAAGTTCGTAGGTTTTTTGACAAATTAGGTGAACTGATAGACAAAATGGAATTCATAGTCATTCACTATCCAGTTACAACTTGTTTTCAACAAAAATTACTTCTTTCACGTTACGGTTTGTGCGGTACAACCCTCCAAAAGCTGAAACGACAGAGATGTAAACGGTGGCAAAAATATTAATTAGTCAAACTTCGAAAACGCTGTAGAAATAACACCATTCGTCAGAATGACGTCAAATTGCAACGGAATATTATTGGAGAAGGGGGAAAAAGTATGGCAGAAGAAAAAGAATAAGTGTAAAAACTGATCAATTGATGGCGCTGTATGCGTCAGAATATGTAAATGAAAACACCTGTCATGCGAACGACCCACTGAAGTCGGTATAAACACGCGAGGTACACGGCTTTTCCTCCTTTCGCGTCTGCGACGTTCGCCATGACTGACTCAGTGCAGGATCGCGCTCTGCTTGTAAAGCTGTATCACAAGAAGGATGACTGTGCACACGTTGCTCTGCAGAAGTTCCGGACACTGAAGGCTTTGAAAAACGGCGTTGGTCCAATGACTTCCGTGGGTCTGGAAAAAATGATTCGAATATTCGAAAAGACGGGTTCTTTTGGTGTGCAACCTGGTAGAAGGAGGAAACGAATTGATTCGTCTGTGGAAGCAGTGTCCACAGCAATGCAGGAGGAGACGAGCGGTGGTGTGCAAATGTGTAGTGCACGGAGAATTGCTGGAACATTGGACATACCCGTTAACGCGGTGCGTAAAATCCTACGAAACATCCTTCTTTGCTAACCAAAATTACCCACGTGCACGAGTTGCTTCCTGTTGACCTGCCAACAAGACAGACCTTTGCTTTAGAATTTCTTGCTCGCATGAAAGTGGACAATGATTGGCCGTGGAAAATTTTTTGGACAGCCGAAGTCCACTTCCATCTGACAGGATATGTCAATAAACAGTATTGTCGAATATGGGCAACGGAAAATCCACACGCAAGTCCACTAGTACCACTTCCTCCTGAAAAGGTCACTGTGTGGTGTGGGTTTACGGCAGCATTTATCATAGGGCCATATAATTTCGAAAGGTGCTTCCGGTCCTGTTACCTGTACCATCACTGGTAAGCGCTATGAGTGTCTTTTGCGCAACCACGTCATTCTAGCTTTCCAACGGCGTGGATATGTGGATGGGATCATTTTTATGCAAGATGCCGCACCTCTGCACATTGAAAGTCAAGTTAAGCACCTGCTGAAATGCCATTTTGGAAATGCTAGAATCATCAGCCGTCATTTCCTGATCACCTGATCTCAATCCGTGTGACTTCTGGCTGTGGGGCCATCTGAAAGAAGTTGTATTCAGTGCTCCGATTGCACACTTAGCTGCATTGAAGGCACGGAATGCACAACACATTCTGAACGTGACCACGGAAACACTTCGATCAGTTATGGAACATGCTGTCTCTCATTTTCAGCTTGTTGCAGAAAACGGTGGACAGCATAATAAACATTTTTTGCGCCAGTCATGGAAATTAATAATCATATTTGATTTTGATTGATGCTTTTTATGCGGTTTTTGGCCTCAGGATAATTAAAAACCGATGTGATTGATGTTTATTATCCGATTTTTGGCCTAAGGAAAATTAAAAACCGATGTGATCGATGCTTTTTATGCGGTTTTTGACCTCAGGACAATTAAAAACCGATTTTTACCATCCGATGTGATACGACCTTGATGTGGTGGATGGGCTTACGTAACTCACAGAATCACACCCGTACTCCCATGCACACTGAGTAGTGCAGTTTGTTTAACGTCAGACGTACACCTTAGGCAATGTTGTATTATTCATTTGTCATTTGTAGTAGACCAGTATTAAATTTTGAACCATACAGCGCCATCTATTGTTAAATTTTGTAACTATTTATTTTTCTTCTGCCATACGTTTTCCCCCTCCTCCGATAATATTCCGTTGCAATTTGACGTCATTATGACCAGTGGTATTATTTCTATAGCGGTTTGAAGGTTTAACTTTATTTATAATCACCCTGTATATCGTCATGACATCGATTTTTCCAATTCCATTACTAACGTCATTGTGTTTCAGTGTGAAGGGTTTTAACTATAGCCTTCCGAAAAAAATTTATGCCCCATTCCTACACATACTGCATATTGTATGAGTGTGTAATTATGCCGATCCATCTCCTCCTTTTCCCTCTCCCTACCCATCGCCACCACGCCTTTCTCTGTCTCCTCCTCCTCCACCCCCACTCTCTCCTCCTGCCCCCTCCCCCCCTCTCTCTCTGTCCATCTCCTCCTCAGCCCTTTCTGTGAATCCACTCCTCGCTCTCAGACTGTCTGCTCCTTCCCCCTCTTCCCATCCCCTCCTCTCCCTCTAATTCCGTCTCCTCCTGCCCCTCTCTCTGTCAATCTCCTACTGCTCCTCTCTCGGTCCATCTCCTCCTTTCTCTGCCGATCTTCTCCTCTCCCTCTGTTCATTTCCCCCTCCCCTATCACTGTCCTCTTGCTTATCCCTTCTCTTTCCATATTATCACACCCCAAACCAATGCTGGTTGTTCTTATCTCCACAATACTTATTTCCAGATTGCAACTAATACGTGTACGAGATTTGGTTGGTATTTAGGAGGAGCTTTTTACTCGTGGCTATTTTCTGCATGCGCACATCTCAAATGAATTTTAGATGTATTCAACATATTTCACCCGTCCATCAAGTAAATTTTGCACTGAAGTTCCATTTCCAAGCGGCTCAATATTTATGACGTCGTATCTCCTAAATTATGTTCTGTTGGTTGATACGATTTTGTAGGCACATCCAGTGGTAGGTGTGCCTATTGTTTGCCTGTTGTTGTGAATGGAGTTAGCAGTAAAGAAGTATTAAATTTAAAGTCACGTATCTCAGTGTTTATGACGACATATTTCTTGAACTAATCATCGTACAATGATGTAATTTTTGTGATACATTCAGTGGCACATGTAAATACAGTCTGCAAAATGTGTCATGAATATAGTGGTAATAAAGAAGTAATAAATTAATACGTCATGCTTTATGTGCCAGTTTTACTGTATGAACATCGAAAATGTAGTAACCGATTAACTTCTTCTATCATTTTGTGGGTGTCTTCAGGGAGAATAAGTTGCTTAAAGGTTTGAAATTATGTGTAAACTTCTTTTCAAGTCTCTAGAGTTTCTTATTCTTGAATACTAGGTGACTTATGTATGAGCATTCTCGCTGCTATACTGCTTCTCCAAGCCCTTTGATAGGTAGATGGTATTTATCACCACAGTGATTTTTTCTAGAGTCTGTAGCAGATACGTGATGCCATCTGTGGTATAATCGGTCTACTGGTTTAGCAGAAGACGTAGAACACACATAGTTACTTACATACCTTCTTTCCACGAACAATACGAGACTGGAATAGAAGGGAGAACCGATAGAGGTACTCAGGGTACCCTCCGCCACACACCGTCAGGTGGCTTGCGGAGTATGGATGTAGATGTAGATAATATACAAAGAACTTGGCAGTATGAGCCCATATAGCAGTATGACGTCGCACCCCTTCTGGTTTTGATGGATGCATTGATTCCGTTGGGATGGGTGACAAGCAGCCGTTGTATCCGTGGCATGCTGGCCAACAACTGTTATAATCCTTGATATCCCAGATAATGACAATGAGATGGAGTTTACGTCCGAGCTGGCACTGCATATTTTCTATGGAGGCACATCTAGGGGCTTGTTGGCCTCAGCATCAAGCAGACAGTTCATAGAGACACGTGTCACACGCGGACGAGCATTGTCCTGTTGAAAAATGACATCAACATATTGTCGCACGAGAGGTGACATATGAGGGGACGTAGGATGCCCGTAAATGTACCGTTGTGCCGTCAGCGTTCTCTCAGCCACTACCTGACATGAGCCGAAGTCATACCCGCTGACCTGCCCCATACCACGACGCCACAAGTAACAGCGCTGTGACTCTCGAAGACACTGGTACAGTGGGACTTCCACCCCGGTCGCCGCCACGCTCGACAACAAAGTCCATGCAGGGTAGTGCAGAATCGAGACTCATCCCAGATTTTATAAGCAATATATGCTTCCCTGTCACGACACCAGTCCACATGCTGTCGTTTTTGTTGTGGTGTTAACGCCAGCCTATGCATGGTACTGCTGGTCTCCGACCAATGGTGCAGCATAGCACAGAATGTTGCCTCGAGTCCATTATTTGATGGCACTCACCGATATCAAAGGGTTACGATCTGCTTGGTGCACAGTCCGACGCTGATCCCATGTGATCATACCGCATCGACCGAAAACGTGGCGACAAGAAAGTCTTTTCTCGTGTTCCCATGCAGTCCAACATCGGACCACTGTCACATCCAAATACGACACAAATGTAAATACTAAACGATTCGACCAGCGGCCAAATGGAGACCCATAAGGAGGACTCTTTCATACGCTGCCACAAGAGAACGCGGCCTCTTCATAGTGATCACTCCTCCCTCCCCTCCTTCCACCCTTATACAGGGTGAAATGATAACTGAATCAAGACCCTAAGCTGTCGACAGGCGTTGATATACATCAACGGGGACAGTTGAACATGTGTGCCCCGACCGGACTCGAACCCGGAATCTCCTGCTTACATGGATGACGCTCTATCCATCTGAGCCACTGAGGGCACAGAGGATAGTGCGACTGCAGAATTACACGCTCCCCGTGCGACACACATTCCCAACTTAATGTCCACATGCGCCAGACAATCTTGCCGACTCCCGTCAGAGTTCGGGCAATGCGCGTGCACCCAGCACAGAAGAAGAAGGTCAATGGCAGGTTAGCCTTAACTATATGAAGATGGTATCTGTTCTTTCTGACATGTCCGAAAGAACATATACCATCTTCATATACTTACACAGGGTGATTCAGCTGCCCCTACCGATGTCGTTTCATGCAACCCGCATTACGTCTCTACCAGGAATGGTTTACAGAAAAGCGACTATGTAAGTTCCCTTTCAGAGTTTTGGGAGACTGTTAGCAAGCGGAATCATACCGTATTTTTGGGCAAAATTATACCTTACTTCCGGCACACTTATGCAAGTGTCTCTAGTCTTCTTTCGTGTAATTAGCGTATGCAGTCATACAAGTTTTGGATGTCGCTGTACGTTTATTAAATTTATAGTACACAAAATTTCGTAAACTGTTCAAAAAGGTTGCCTTATAAAGTATGTTTCACTACTACCAACATCGAAATTAACTGGAGATATGGAAATGGGAAGTGAATGTGAATATCGTGTGACGAGGGTCTCCTGTCGGGTAAACCATTCGCCGGGTGCAAGTCTTTCGATTTGACGCCAATTCGGCGACTTGCGCGTCGATGGGGATGAAATGATGATGATTAGGACATCGCAACACCCAGTCCCTAAGCGGAGAAAATCTACGACCCAGCCGGGAATCGAACCAGGGCCCTTAGGATTGACAGTCTGTCGCGCTGACCACTTTATTTATTTATTTATTTTATTTTTATTTTGTTCGTTGTTGATCGCTGTGTTTGGTCGTTGCTGACGTCACATGACGTCCATTGAAGTTCGTTGTTGATCCTTTCCCTCAGTTTTTTATTACAGAGGCCAACCAGCTCTCTGACCGAACACGCTGAGCTACCGCGCCGGCTAACACCTACCGAGTATATAACCCAATGAAGAGATTAATATGTCACTCACCGATTAATGTGCTGGAGTAGTTTCATAACACAAATTTGCAAAATATGTCCATGGTGTCTTTGTAAACTTTACCAGTTATTCTGGTACATTTTTAAAATTTTCTACATATCTCCTTAGCGAACCGGACGACGTTGTTCTGTCATGGGGGATTTGCATTAAATGACTGTTGGGGCGGCTGAATCACCCTCTATATTAATATTTTCACTGGGTTGTGTACCGGAAAGTTGTTACTTCTGCGCTTCCCATTTTGATGTCTCCCGTTGATTTCGTTGTTTCCGTTAGCGAAACAAACTTTATAAGTTGGAATTTCTGAATCATTTACGAAAGATTAAGTACCATAAATATAATAAACTTACAGGGACATCCACAACTTGTATGACCACACCGCTAACTACACAAAGGAAGACCGGAGACAATTGGGTAAGTATGGGAGGAGTAAGTTACATCTTGGTCCGAAAATATCGTGTAATTCATCGGCAGCCATCACTTATACTTTTAACAGTACCATTCCATTTGCTAAGAGTCACCCAAAGCTCTGAGAGGGAACTTCCACCGATTATGTAGCTGTTTGGATATCATTCCTGATGCAGACGCAGTACATACACTCCTGGAAATGGAAAAAAGAACACATTGACACCGGTGTGTCAGACCCACCATACTTGCTCCGGACACTACGAGAGGGCTGTAGAAGCAATGATCACACGCACGGCACAGCGGACACACCAGGAACCGCGGTGTTGGCCGTCGAATTTCGCTAGCTGCGCAGCATTTGTGCACCGCCGCCGTCAGTGTCAGCCAGTTTGCCGTGGCATACGGAGCTCCATCGCAGTCTTTAACACTGATAGCATGCCGCGACAGCGTGGACGTGAACCGTATGTGCAGTTGACGGACTTTGAGCGAGGGCGTATAGTGGGCATGCGGGAGGCCGGGTGGACGTACCGCCGAATTGCTCAACACGTGGGGCGTGAGGTCTCCACAGTACATCGATGTTGTCGCCAGTGGTCGGCGGAAGGTGCACGTGCCCGTCGACCTGGGACCGGACCGCAGCGACGCACGGATGGACGCCAAGACCGTAGGATCCTACGCAGTGCCGTAGGGGACCGCACCGCCACTTCCCAACAAATTAGGGACACTGTTGCTCCTGGGGTATCGGCGAGGACCATTCGCAACCGTCTCCATGAAGCTGGGCTACGGTCCCGCACACCGTTAGGCCGTCTTCCGCTCACGCCCCAACATCGTGCAGCCCGCCTCCAGTGGTGTCGCGACAGGCGTGAATGGAGGGACGAATGGAGACGTGTCGCCTTCAGCGATGAGAGTCGCTTCTGCCTTGGTGCCAATGATGGTCGTATGCGTGTTTGGCGCCGTGCAGGTGAGCGCCACAATCAGGACTGCATACGACCGAGGCACACAGGGCCAACACCCGGCATCATGGTGTGGGGAGCGATCTCCTACACTGGCCGTACACCACTGGTGATCGTCGAGGGGACACTGAATAGTGCACTGTACATCCAAACCGTCATCGAACCCATCGTTCTACCATTCCTAGACCGGCAAGGGAACTTGCTGTTCCAACAGGACAATGCACGTCCGCATGTATCCCGTGCCACCCAACGTGCTCTAGAAGGTGTAAGTCAACTACCCTGGCCAGCAAGATCTCCGGATCTGTCCCCCATTGAGCATGTTTGGGACTGGATGAAGCGTCGTCTCACGCGGTCTGCACGTCCAGCACGAACGCTGGTCCAACTGAGGCGCCAGGTGGAAATGGCATGGCAAGCCGTTCCACAGGACTACATCCAGCATCTCTACGATCGTCTCCATGGGAGAATAGCAGCCTGCATTGCTGCGAAAGGTGGATATACACTGTACTAGTGCCGACATTGTGCATGCTCTGTTGCCTGTGTCTATGTGCCTGTGGTTCTGTCAGTGTGATCATGTGATGTATCTGACCCCAGGAATGTGTCAATAAAGTTTCCCCTTCCTGGGGCAATGAATTCACGGTGTTCTTATTTCAATTTCCAGGAGTGTAGTTGCATAAAAGGATATCAGTTGGGGCAACTGTATCACCCTACTTATCCTGCCAGGCCTGGTAACAACACTAAACACAAAAAAGGATTAACGTACCCTGGAGGCCAGTTTACCCGTCACACACAATTTCAGCTCTCACTAGTTTCATAGCTGCCGATGCTGTGCACGTGAATGAAGTAACATTAACATCCGATCTTGTGTTGTGGCAGCTACACTTTTTTGGTAATGCAGTGTATTTTGAGATACTTAATCTGCTTTTCTTTTTGTGACTACTCTTGCTATTCCGTGGGAACGCTTTCCCCTTTCCCACATTTTGCACCATAAACCGTGTCAACACAGCAGTCTAGGTCACGCCACTGCCCGTGGCTGTCTACCGTGTTACCGCAGGCGTACGTCGTACACCAATTCTTCGGTTAGGCCACCGAATTCACTACAGTCGTGCCAATTTTTGCCATGTCAGTAAGAGTTAGTCGGTTCTACTTAGTGACGTCACTAACCTTCCTTTTCACACCAATAGAGGACACGATTTGACTCTTTCCTGGGGACTGTATTTCGAAACACCAGCGTTCTGTGTCTGTTTCCACAGTTGCTTTGCTCCGTTAGAATTGACTGTTTCCATTCTGTTACTGAAACACACACACATACAAACACACACACACACACACATACACACATACCTATACTACTATTAAGTGGGTAAATGGTCACCCCAGTCAACCAAACCTAGTTGAAGTTCCCAGAATGAGATTTTCACTCTGCAGTGGAGTGTGCGCTGATATGAAACTTCCTGGCAGACTAAAGCTGTGCGCCGGGCCGAGACTCGAACTCGGGACCTTTGCCTTTCGCGGGCTTGGGTAGCTCAGTTGGTAGAGCACTTGCCCGCGAAAGGAAAAGGTCCCAAGTTCGAGCTGTAAAGTTGTGAGGACGGGGCGTGAGTCGTGCTTGGGTAGCTCAGTTGGTAGAGCACTTGCCCGCGAAAAGCAAAGGTCCCGAGTTCGAGTCTCGGCCCGGCACCTAGTTGAAGTTGCCTATCGAAACACTTACAGGGGGAGGAAAATTTGAATTTTAGTATTTCATGTAATTATAGAACGAATTTAAAAATTTAAAAAGCTCCTACAATGTTCTCACTAAGAAGTACAATCTTACGTTATGGGTTTAACACAACAAGTCAAGTACTGAAGTTAGGAGGTGTGTGCGTTCCTTGTGGCAGCGTAAGTAACGGCGCGCGAATTACCCAGAATATTTTCATCTAGTATTTGAGTGTGAGAATACTTAGCGACTTCAAACCTTTTCGAAACGTTTTCTGGGAGACACCGCCGCCCCTATTCCTTCATCTCTTAATATGTGAAGTGAAACTTCAACATCAGGCATGACCCTTTCATTTTTTACTTCTGTATTACTAACACTATTCGCAACACATTTTGCAGACTGTATCGACTAGTAAACTATCTCTGAACAACCTCTAAATTCCCATCATTGTACGACACATAGTTCAGAAGATATGACATCGCAAACACTAAAATGCTTGAAAAGCTAGGCTTTTTAGAAAACGTTTTTCATTAATCTGTGAGTGAATAATGCGAAACTAATAAAACCAACGTAATTTTGATTTTGCGTCTTCAGTAATACAGGTCTCACTTGCTTAATGTCAAGTATTCAACTCATTAACTCATTTGTAACGTAATTAGATGTTCGGAGCTCTTTCATGCATGTGAGATTCCACAAGAATCGAGGTTGGAGGGGGAGGGGGAGGAAATTACTGTTTACATATTCCACGTAATGCGAATATTATTGCATAAATTCATAAATACTATAAGGATAGTTGTATGTATACATGTGTGTATCCACACTCGAAAACACAAAAAGTGGGCATCTCATGAATTCCAACTGTAGGCCGCACCTGACTGTGTGCAACAAACGTAGCGTGGCTATGACGCAGTTCCGCTGAATCATCTGCAGTACTGTCGTTTGACTATGCGCAGTGGGTACAACAACAGACTAATAGATAACACTGCTCTTTGTGGCAGTCATTTCAGATGTACGCCAATAACACCATACAACAAATATTAGAAAACATGTTATTAGAGATGGGACAGACCTCAACGCTTGTAAATTAAACTTAATTACAATAAGTGACACTACAGAAGCCTTATCACACTCATTAAATGACATGACGAACTGTTGTCCACTATCTGAATTTGAACCCACTGTTAACCAAACAAAGCTTGCATGTCTGATCGAGACTCGACTAGGCAAAACAGACGTAAAGTATACGAGTTTTCACGAGTATCAGTTTACAAGGCCCAATGTCAGAAGCTGGAAATAAATGACGATATTTTTGGCACTGCATTGGGAGCCCTATCAAGCTTATATTGCTCCTGGTAAGTAACCACAAAAGGTACATAATAAACTGGAACACACAAGTGCGAAATGACATGATGTGAAGTGTGGTGTTGGACAGGAAATAAAATTCAGTACCTGTTTGAACTGTTAACTAAGCACAATCAGATCTCAGACATTAAATATGTCACCAGTAGCATGATAGTGGAACCTCAGACGACGAAACATATGGTTTTTGCCTGGCAGGGATTCGACCCCGACCCCTTCTTCTATTGTCTTATCGTTCCAAACAGACATGAAATATTTATTGTTTCTTCACCAGTAGCGATATGTGCTCTTGTTCGGCTAGAGATAATGCAACGAATAGTTCTGTGCTGCCTGGGACTCCAACTCTACACGTACCATTCTTGTTGCCCCACGTGAAGAGGTGTCGACTAACAAATTACCTTTCACTAGTAGTTAGGTTCGCGCCATTCCTAGAGACCTGAAATAGTTTGGCATCATGAGGAAACAACGAAATGATGGGGCACTACCATCTTGAATGGGTCAAATCCAGAGAAAAATAGGAATCGGAGCCAGAATCCCAGTCCAGTGCCCAAGTTTTCAAAATCTCAAGGTCACATAACGTAAGAAATGAAGGTACTACAACCTCATATGACAATTGCCTCGTGAACTAAGCTAACTTTACTAGTATACGAAAGCCTACTGGAGACAGAGTTTCTGCAACCAGCAACTTCCGTCCTTGACAGCCGAATCTATTTCACCTCTGTTCAAGTCAGTAGCGAATAGACATGTTTAACGTTGACTTGGGACCATGGCACAATTCTGCCTCCTTTGCATCTACATCTACGTGGATACTCTGCAAAATCACATTTAAATGCCTGGCAGAGGGTTCATCGAACCACCTTACCAATTCTCTATTATTTCAATCTCGTATAGCGCGCGGAACGAATAAACACATACAGCGTGTTACGATAAGGTACGGCCAAACTTTCAGGAAACATTCCTCACACACAAAGAAAGAAAATATGTTATGTGGACATGTGTCCGGAAACGCTTACTTTCCATGTTAGAGCTCATTTTATTACTTCTCTTCAAATCACATTAATCATGGAATGGAAACACGCAGCAACAGAACGTACCAGCGTGACTTCAAACTTTGTAACAGGAAAAGTTCAAAATGTCCTCCGTTAGCGAGGATACATGCATCCACCCTCCGTCCCATGGAATCCCTGATGCGCTGATGAAGCCTTGGAGAATGGCGTATTATATCACAGCCGTCCACAATAAGAGCACGAAGAGTCTCTACATTTGGTACCGGGGTTGCGTAGACAAGAGCTTTCAAATGCCCGCATAAATGAAAGTCAAGAGGGTTGAGGTCATGAGAGCGTGGAGGCCATGGAATTGGTCCGCCTCTACCAATCCATCGCTCACCGAATCTGTTGTCGAGAAGCGTACGAACACTTCGACTGAAATGTGCAGGAGCTCCATCGTGTATGAACCACATGTTGTGTCGTACCTGTAAAGGCACATGTTCTAGCAGCACAGGTAGAGTATCCCGTATGAAATCATGATAACGTGCTCCATTGAGCGTAGGTGGACGAACATGGGGCCCAATCGAGACATCACTAAGAATGCCTGCCCAAACGTTCACAGAAAATCTGTGTTGATGACGTGATTGCACAATTGCGTGCGGATTCTCGTCAGCCCACACATGTTGATCGGGAAAATTTACAATTTGATCACGTTGGAATGAAGCCTCATCCCCAAAGAGAAGATTTGCACTGAAATGAGGATTGACACATTGTTGGATGAACCATTCGCAGAAGTGTACCCGTGGAGGCCAATCAGCTGCTGATAGTGCCTGCACACGCTGTACATGGTATGGAAACAACGGGTTCTCCCGTAGCACTCTCCATACAGTGACGTGGTCAACGTTACCTTGTACAGCAGCAACTTCTCTGACGCTGACATTAAGGTTATCGTCAACTGCACGAAGAATTGCCGCGTCCATTGCAGGTGTCCTCGTCGTTCTAGGTCTTCTCCAGTCGCGAGTCATAGGCTGGAATGTTCCGTGCTCCCTAAGACGCCGATCAATTGCTTCGAACGTCTTCCTGTCGGGACGCCTTCGTTCTGGAAATCTGTCTCGATACAAACGTACCGCGCCACGGCTATTGCCCCTTGCTAATCCGTATATCAAATGGGCATCTGCCAACTCCGCACTTGTAAACATTGCACTGACTGCAAAACCTCGTTCGTGATGAACACTAACCTGTTGATGCAACGTACCGATGTGCTTGATGCTAGTATTGTAGAGCAATGAGTCGCATGTCAATACAAGCACCGAAGTCAACATTACCTTCCTTCAATTGGGCCAACTGGCGGTGAATCGAGGAATTACAGTACATACTGACGAAACTAAAATGAGCTCTGGCATGGAAATTAAGAGTTTCCGAACACATGTCCACATAACATCTTTTCTTTATTTTTGTGTGAGGAATGTTTCCTGAAAGTTTGGCCGTACCTTTTTGTAACACCCTGTATATCTTTCTGTACGAGCTCTTATTTCCCTTATTTTATCGTTGTGAACTTTCCTCCCTACGTAGGTCGGTGTCAACAAGATATTTTCACATTCGGAGGAGAAAGTTGGTGACTGGAATTTCGGGAGAAGATTCCTTCCGACAGTAGTAGCCGACATAGACAGACGCAGCAACTGGAAAGTAACCGCTTTTGTGACAGTTAAGTGTTCCTAACTAGGAGTTACTGGCGATGAAGGGGATATGTTAGGGCTGTCAAAAACTGGTACCCCAAGATGGAATCGAACCCCTACCTCAGCCATTACAAGTTAGTTTTAGTCCAACTAGACAACAAATTTGACACGTATTTTTTCATAATGGGGTACACAGCACATTGTAGAGAAGTGTTGACTTTCATTCGAGCTGCTGGTCTGAATAACCTATTCGTGTTAGTAGTCAACGCCATGTCACGCGAACACGGAGCCATGATACCAAACCCATCTCTTTCCTTTCTTTTTTAAGCCTTACACCGTCTGTCTACTAAGAGCATGAGTCTGCCAGACGGTCAGAGACAGTTTCTTTCGTTTTATAATCAGATATAAATAGAAAAATCTTGCAGAAACGTGTTTGTGAAAGAGCTCGTGAGTGTGTGTCATTGTAAGGCCAGTTGCAGACCTATCAACCAGCGGAGACTTGATACAGACCTGTGTCCGCCCAAGTGGTCGCAACGCATGAGGCATCTGATCTCCAGAAGACTCTTCTGCCTTCGAATTAGCAGGTATAATATTATGTAACGTTGTGTATGACACAGTAATATTTTTCAGCATGGTCCGTGGCGATTTATACGGCATACAGCTATAATCATATTTAACTATGGCCTTATTTTGTTCAAGTTTGTAGTGCAGTTCGCGCCATGACACTTGAATATTGCCGACCGTTGTGGCCGAGCGGTTCTAGGCTTTTCAGTCTGGAACCGCGCGACCGCTACGGCCGCAGGTTCGAATCCTGCTTCGGGCATGGATGTGTGTGATGCCCTTAGGTTTAAGTAGTTCTAAGTTCTAGGGGACTGATGACCTCAGATGTTAAGTCCCATAGTGCTCAGAGCCATTTGAACCATTTTTGAACTTGAATATTTCTCGTTTCTGATATTATGTCGACGTCGTTAGAAAACGGAGTCTGAAACGCAGTAAAGTAACATTGGAGACATTGTGTTCTGTTTGTGTTTAATAAAAAGGCTAAAGCAGTGGAAGCAATGTGAAACACTTGTGCCCTGTATGGAGTAGGTGTTATCGTGAAAGTCAGGTCACATGATGCCAAGAGCCGGCCGGGGTTGCCGAGCGGTTCTAGGCGCTACAGACTGGAACGGTGCGACCGCTACGGTTGCAGGTTCGAATCCTGCCTCGCGCATTGATGTGTGTGATGTCCTTAGTTAGGTTTAAGTCCCATAGTGCTCAGAGCCATTTGAACCATCGTGCCAAGTAAGATCGTTTTGAGATAAATTAATCGCCACAGTCAGGGAGACACACATGTGTTGATGAAGAATGTTTCTGCAATTTGGTACTATGGTCAGTGACGGCCGTCCGGCTTCCCGAGTGGGAAGGCGTGCCGGTCCCTGGCACGAATCCGCCCTGCGGATTAGTGTCGAGGTCCGGTGTGCTGGCCAGCCTGGGGATGGTTTTTAAGGCGGTTTTCCATCTGCCTCGGCGAATGCGGTCTGGTTCCCCTTATTCTGCCACAGTTACACTACGTCGGCGATTGCTGCCAAACAGTCTTCCCGTAAGCGAACACCATAATTACTCTACCATGCAAACATTTGCGGTTACACTCGTCTGGTATGCGACGTTCCCGGGGGGTCCACTGGTGGCCGAACCGCACAATAACCCTGGTCCTGTGTGGGGCGGTTGTGGGGTGTGTGGACTGCTGTAGCCTGTTGTGGGGCTGTGTACCACTGAGCGCTACGGCGGGACAAACGTCGTTTCTTGGTCCCTGGTTCAAAGCACAATACACAATGATCAGTGACAGTGAATCCGACAACTGGCAAGTGTGACGACCAGTTAAAAATTGTGTGATTGAGATTAAAAGAAAGAAAGGATAATTATCTGACGGGATTTATGGAGGCCATCGAAAACGTTCAAAGAAGGCAGCTGATTTTGTAGTACAGCGAACCAGGGGAGAGAGTGTCACGGATGTTTTTTGTTTTTTCCTTGAGGTTGGAGGGGTGAGGAAATAGAGATTACACGCGAAGCACAATCTCGAACTGGGAAGGATGGGAAAGGAAGACGTCTGTGCCCTTGCAAAGGAGTGACCCTGGCATTTGCGGGGTTAGATTTAAGGAGATCTACGTAAACTTAAATCAGCGAAGCCTGATGGCGATTTGAAGTACTGTATGGTAACTTCATGACGGGAAAACGATGGCGTGTATACGTCCACAAAATGCATTGTTATTGATATACCGGGTGATCAAAGAGTCAATATAAATTTGGCAACTGAATAAATCACGGAATAAGACAGAAGGGTACAAATGGACACACATGCTTGGAATGACATGGGGTTTTATTAGAACCAAAAAAATACAAACGTTGAGAAAATGTCCGACAGATGGGGCTTCATGTGATCAGAATAGCAGTAATTAGCATAACAAAGTAAGACAAAGCAAAGATGATGTTCTTTACTGGAAATACTCAATATGTCCACCATCATTCGTCAACAATAGCTGTAGTCGAGGAATAATGTTGTTAACAGCACTGTAAAGCATGTCCAGAGTTATGGTGAAGCATTGGCGTCGGATGTTGTCTTTCAGCATCCGTAGAGATGTCGGACGATCACGATACACTTGCGACTTCAGGTAACCCCAAAGCCAATAATCGCACGGACTGAGGTCTGGGGACCTGGGAGGCCAAGCATGACGAAAGAGGCGGCTTAGCACACGATCAACACCAAACGGACGCGCACAAGAGATCTTTCACGCGTCTAGCAATATGGGGTGGAGCGCCATCCTGCATAAACATCGTACGTTCCAGCAGGTGTTTATCAGCCAGGCTGGGGATGATGCGATTCTGTAACATGTCGGCGTACCTCTCACCCGCCACGGTAGCAGTTTTGCTGTCCAGCGCCATCTGTCGGACATTTTGTGAACTTTTTCTATTTTGTTCTAATAAAACCCCATGTCATTCCAAGCATGTGTGTCAATTTTTACCTCTCTACCTAGATTATTCCGTGGTTTATTAAGTTTTCAAATTTATACTGACCTTTTGATCACCCTGTACATCTGGTGGCACAAGGATGGTGTTTCGTGTTAAGAACTGATTCACCGGAATGTGTCCTTCGCAACTGACATTTTTTGCCAATAAATGAGATGCCTTGCGGTCGCAGAGTAACAAATGCGACCTGGAAGACAGCACCAAGGAGCTACGTTGGCAAATATGCCTACCGCACATCTTCTAATACGGCACCCGCATGTGTTTACCTTTCTCGCCCTCTGTCGATCAGCTACTAAGAAAGGCAGTTTTTGTTTTCTTTTGTTTTGTTTTGGCGACTGTGCTCTAAACATAGCTTAACCTAGACTCAGCATGTCAGTACCCGCGTAGGATCGATACACTACCTGTGCATCATCAGACGATTTTCGATAAGGAGGTGGAATATATTGTTTACAATTTATCTGATATTTGTGTTTGTTCAGTAACCTAATGGGTAACGTTATTAATGTGACCTAAGCTAATACAGCTGGTGTCTCATCACAATACCATACAATGAATGGCTGTGATAATTAAACGTGAAGTCTTTTGTCTTAGTCAAGTGGCTTTCCCAGATTACAACGTAAATACGACAATGTGGCTGTGAGATTAGTTGCTGAATGAAACGCAATTAAGAGAGTACTCAGTGATACAATTTTATTAATTGATTTGTGTATTTTCAGTAGCAATTCCGCACTATTTTGTGTTTGTTACCTCTTGATGTACTAGTTACTGAACGTATCGAGACATTTTTGTGTTGGCTGAAGAGCCAACACCGTTTTACTAGGGGAGGCCGAAATGCACGCCTTTTAGCTCGCGCAGGCTGGCGTGAGGAGGGAAGAACTATACTGACGTGAGGTCTGGAACGTGACAAGGAATGAGAATTCAGAAAGCGGACGTAATTAGTTTGATACTTAACTTTAATCCATTAATGATAAACGTCGCTCTTGACGATACATGATTCACAATATTATCAGTTCAGAATACATTCTTGAAGAATATGGCGCCTTGCTAGGTCGTAGCAAATGACGTAGCTGAAGGCTATTCTAAACTGTCGTCTCTGCAAATGAGAACGTATGTAGACAGTGAACCATCGCTAGCAAAGTCGGCTGTCCAACTGAGGCGAGAGCTAAGGAGTCTCTCCAGACCAGACCTGCCGTGTGGCGGTGCTCGGTCTGCAATCACTGATAGTGACGACACGCGGGTGCGACGTATACTAACGGACCGCGGCCGATTTAAACGCTACCACCTAGCAAGTGTGGAGTCTGACGGTGACACCACAGACATGATGACAAAATTTCTAGAGATGTATTTCTGGGTTCGATATAGCTGTTTGTAGCTCTGTCACAGAGGAGATAAAATGTTTCTCTTCCGCCAGTTTGGAACTGAGAGCTACTTCCTGTTACTCTTTACGGTGGGTCGACACTTTCATGGCGTAAGCGACCAACTGCAGCGTTGACCGCCGCCTCATTGCCCTTGAGGCGGCTGATCCAGGTAATTCGCAATATTGACTACGAGGTTAGTTGTAGTTGCTTCGTGAAAGCAATGTACTCTGTCTAAAATATATTTTTGATAAGTCGACGAAACACCAAAGTGGAATTCATTAAGAAACTTTGATTGGTATACCTCGAATATGTCAAGTGAATCTTGGAAGTAATTCTCTGTTACTCCAGGAAGTAACAGAACCATCACAGTTTCACCAGACATGTTGCACTACGTTGTCATGCCACTATCATAGTCGTAGTAGAGCTACTGTGTTTCTACAGGCAATGTTCTACTTGAGTGGGCTCTTTAGGAGTGCATCTTGTGCGTCGACAGTGCAACGGCTTAATTACTTTTCTGTCGACGTCACGAGCAGTATTCTAGTGTTTGTAGAGAGGGATACGAATGGAAAGTTTCACAACCACTGCAGTAGATACGAAAGAAAATAAACGTAATCTACTGAGCTACAGATACATTTCATTGACACTGACATGTAGCAGAACGTATGAACAAATAGTTTGTTCCACCTGTATGAAATACCCCGAAATATATTACTTACTGACATCAACCCACATGGGTTTGGAAAGCATCACTCTTGCGAAACACAGCTGGTACCTTATTCGCACGACGTACTGCGTACAGCGGCTGTCAAATTTTCCGTTTTTATAGAGTTCCTGAAAAGATGATTGATATCATTACTCCTAAGCAGCTTCTAATCACACTGCTTTCCTGTGGACTAACGTCTCACTTGGGTGAATGGATCCGTTATTTCCTGTCTGAAAGCTAATAGTTCGCATTAACTGAAGGGACATCACCTAGTTAAATGGAAGTGATGAATGTGATCCGCAAATAATGTGCACTTTCTCCTAATAGATATAAACTATTAGGCATTAATCAGAAGATTTCACTTCATGGTGCTGTCTAGTAAACTCCTCAGAAGAGCAAAGCAATTTGGGTTGGGTTGGGTTGTTTGGGGAAGGAGACCAGACAGCTAGGTCATCGGTCTCATCTAATTAGGGAAGGATGGGGTAGGAAGTCGGCCGTGCCCTTTGAAACGAACCATCCCGGCATTTGCCTGGAGCGATTTAGGGAAATCACGGAAAACCTAAACCAGGATAGCCGGACGCGGGATTGAACCGTCGTCCTCCCGAATGCGAGTCCAGTGTCTAACCACTGCGCCACCTCGCTCGGTAAAGCGAAATGCAAAATGATGTTGAAAATATATCTTTATGGTGCAAAAGGTGACAACTGACCCCGAAAAATGGTTCAAATTGCTCTGAGCACTATGGGACATAACATCTGAGGTCATCAGTCCCCTAGAACTTAGGACTACTTAAACGTAACTAACTTAAGGACATCAGACACACCCATGCCCGAGGCAGGATTCGAACCTGCGACCGTAGCGCTCACGCGGTTCCAGACCGTAGCGCCTAGAACCGCTCGGCCACCTGGCCGGCCAACTGACGCCAAAGAATAAAATGTGTGAGGTTCTCTATATGAATACTAAGAAGGTTTCGTCAGGTTTCCATAAATCTGAAAGTAAAAAAAAAAAAAAAAAAAAAAGCGATTTATAGACAAAACGAAAGTCCTAGCGGTTACAAATATAAAAAAACATAACTGGGAAAAAGCACATGTTGTGACGAACGTGAGACAAACGTTTTGGGTTATGGAACAACCCTTACAGCCCCCAAGGAGACTGCCAGCACTACGATTGTTCGACCGTTTCTGGAATACTGCTGAGAACTGTGCAATCATTATCTGTCGCGATTGACGGAGGGCATCGAAAACGTTCAAAGAAGGCAGCCGATGTTGTAGTATAGCGAACTAGGGTAGGGAAGGGAGTGTCGCGCAAGTTTTCTTTTTGTTTTTTTCCCTCTTCCCTTGATGCTGCGGGCAGGAGGGGGCAGGAGGACGAGTTGCGGACGCAATATGAAAGCAAACGCTTTTTCACTGCGGCACGTTATTTCATCCACCGTCTTTCTCCTACGAATGGAAACACTTTTTGTTGCCTCTGCGGTACAAAGGATGATATTACAACTTTAATAACATAAGACAAATTAGAACTCACACAAAAAGATTTCGGTGTTCGTTTTCCTCGAGCTTCGTACGTAATTGTAACGGTCGAGAAACTGAAGCGATTCTGTAAATCCTTTACCAAACACTTAGCTGTGAATTAGTGAGTAGTATTATTGCGATGTAAATGAAGTGCCTCAGCAGAACGTAACTTCTGTCTTGCAGCACTTGTTGTTTCTGAGACACTTTATGAGTGCTCAAAATGTGAATGATGTACCACGTATACACAATTATTTGGCGAGGTTGCCACCTAAACTGATCACTTATGAAATCTGCTTAGTTATCTTGGTAGAATATGTATTTCCTCAAGGCGAGACCTAATGCAGAACGCTTACAAGAAAGAGAAGTTTCCTGCGTATTGCGTTGAAATATTTTGTGATAGCTACGTTTATCATGAGTGTAACAATTTTATGAGAAGGAAAGTTGCTGCTCACAGATAGGCACAGCAAGAAGACTCCCACAATTATAGCTTTCGACCGTTCGTGAACAATAGACACACACACACACACACACATACACACACACACACACACACACACACACACACACACACACACACACACATACACAGCCGGCCGGTGTGGCCGAGCGGTTCTAGGCGCTTCAGTCTGGAACCCCGCGACCACTACGGTCGCAGGTTCGAATCCTGCCTCGGGCATGGATGTGTGTGATGTCCTTAGGTTAGTTAGGTTTAAGTAGTTCTAAGTTCTAGGGGACTGATGACCTCAGCTGTTGAGCCCCATTTGAACCTTTTTTTTTTTTTTAACCACACAGACACACACACACGCGCTCAAAGACGACTCACACAAACGACTGCAGTCTCAGGCAACTGAAACCACACTGACAGTGCCTGTCTATTGGTGACGAAGGCCTTAACGACCGAAAGCTATAATTGCGCGAGTCTTTTTTGTTGTGCCTATCTGCGACTCAGCATCTCCGCTTCTCAAAATATTGTTACATTCCATCCTGGATATTCCATTGTTTGATTTATCGTGAGTGTGTTCTTAGCTTATTTTCCGTTAAATATTTGAATGAAAGGTCAGCAATAGACGTGCCTGCTTATGTTATAGCAACATGGCTCTAGCTGCGTTTAGTTTATGCTACAACGCGGCTCGAGAGCCTTGGGACAGCCAAGCTGACCGACCAGCTACAGACAGCATGGTGGTACGTACACACTGCAAGAGGGACCATCAACGCCATGGACTGGCCGCCATGGGCTGCTGATACAAACCGTATGGAAAACATGTGGGCTGACGTCACCAGGAGCTTAACAGAGAACTGCCTATAAAACCAACTGACTACGGCTGACGCTCTTTGGGACTGAGTTCTTGAAGCCTAGGAGGAAGCTGCTTCTTCGGGCTGTTAAGTTCGACGCCTTAAGATTCTGTGGCAAGACGCATGATAGAAGTACAAAATAATGTGGGATTCTTAATAAAATGTCAGAGTCCTTAAAACGTTTTGTTATGTCGTCTTTTTCTTCATTTTTCCTCACTGACAGGCTGTGGAAGATCACTTTAAGAAAAAAAAGTCTCAGTTTGCTTTGAGAGTTTGTTTTGAATATACAGTTTGTTAAATATTATTTTTATTTTATTTATACCCTGTCTAAATGCTTACAAAGTAATATTTAGAGGGACCCATTAAAAGTATTTTGTTTTATTTCAAATACATCTCTCTCTTCCCAACAGTCTATTAACACACCATCCGCCCTCAAAAAATTATGCACACGTTTTCGTGTTACATTTATCCATTCTTAATTTCTCCACCATCCCCCCCCCCCCTCTCTCTCTGTCTCTCACCTTTCTTACATCATCACCTCAATTGCCCTTCTACTCTAGTCTCCTAAAACATTAAAAATGAAACTATACGTTCTCGTTTGATTTCTGCTTTCTTTACTGTCATCTACCATTCCTCTCCAAACCTACTAAACCGTATTCTTTTATATTCTCTTACCTATAATCCATTCTTCATTCTGAAATCATTGCTTCCTTCTCTCTCTGTTCTAAGGTAAAACGAACTGTGACATACGTCTATGTAAGGAATACTTTGCAAGCTTTTCGCCCTTTTACTTTGCACTTCTGCACTCCCATTCATTCATAGATCCCTCCCTTCTTCCTGCTACCCCTCCCTTGACATCTGCATTTACATCTGCATGAATAGTCTGCAATTCACGGTTAACTGCTTGGCAGGGAGTTCTTTGAACCACTATCACATTATTTCTCTACCGTTCCATTCTCACAAAGCGCGTTCAAATGATCAACAATTAAAGCTTATCGTGCAAGCAGTGTCGTCTCTTATCACAATAGCCATGTTCCAATGTATGTATGGGTAAACAAAATATCCTGGCATTCAGCGGAGGAGGTTGACTCGAAGAATTTAGTGAAAACGCTTCACCGCAACGTAAAACACCAATGTTTCAAAGATTTCCATCCTAACTCATTTAACATATCCGTGACACAATCTCCCCTACTTCTTGATAATACAAAATGAGTGGCAGTTCTTTGAACTTTTTAGATGTCCTCCGTCAGTCCTAACTTTTAGGGATCCCATACAGCGCAGGAATTCTCGTGAAGAGAACGGACAAGTATGTTGTAGGAGGTCACTTTAACTGATTTGTTGCATCTTCTATGTGTTCTACGAATAAAACGCGGTATTTAGGTTTCCTTCTCCACAATGTTTTCCGTATGGGAATTCCAATTTAAGTTGTTCGTAATCGACAACCGTTAAGTGTGACTGATTTATCATGTCAGCAAACTTTAACGGAATTCGTTTGGTATTCATATACCAATCTATTCCATCTCGTTATCGAAAACTGTATGATGATGCGCAGGTAGTGTTTCAATCCCACGCATATAGCGACTTGCTGAGTTAAGCCGCATTTAAAACGCAGTAACCAAAACAAAACAAGCAAAAGAAAACAAAAAGTAACTTTCTTGGTGGCTGATCGATAATGGATGCTACCGTCGCAGGTTCGATCTTGCCTCGGGCACGGATGTGTGTGATGTCATTAGGTTAGTTAGGTTTAACTAGTTCTAAGTCTAGGGGACTGATGACCTGTTTAGGGTCAATTATCATGTTTTGCACCGTCAAGATATATTTTCAACATCATTTTGCATTTCGGTTTGCTCTTCTGAGGGGTTTTCTAGACGGCTGTATTACCTGCCACAAATCTAGGAGAAATGTTCTGATTGTCTGCTACGTAGTTTATATGTATTAGAAATAGGAGAAGGTCTACGTTACTTTATTTGCAGATCACACTCATCACTTCCATTTGGCCAGGTGATGTTCCCGTCTGTCACAGCGAACTGTGTCCTTTCAGACAGGAAATCACGAATCCAGCCACACAGCTGAGATGGTAGTCCACAGGAAAGAAAAAAATGGTTCAAATGGCTCTAAGCGCTATGGGACATAACATCTGAGCTCATCAGTCCCCTAGACTTAGAACTATTAGAAGTACTTGAACCTAACTAACGTAAGGACATCACACACATCCATGCCCGAGGCAGGATTCTAACCTGCGACCGCAGCAGCAGCAGCGCGGTTCCGGACGAAACGCCTAGAAACGCTCGGTCACAGCATCCGGCTAGTCCATAAGAAAGCAATGCGGTTTGAAGCCGCTTATCAAAACATCAATAGCCTTTTAGGAATTCTATAAATACGGTATGAATTTGAGAGCCCCTGTACGCAGTTCGTCGTGCAAATAATGTGCCAAATGTGTGTGACAAGAGTGATGCTTTCCAAACTCATGCTGGTTTGATGTCAGAAGGTAATATATTTCGGGGTACTTCATGACGTTGGAACAAGGTACATGTCAATGTCAATGAAATGTATCTTCAACTCAGTGTGTTACGTTTATTTTTTTCGTATATATTGCAATGGTTGTGCAGTTTTCCATTCGTCTCCTGCGCCACAAACACTGGAATTCTCCTCATGACGTCGTAGGAAAAGTAATTAAACCGTTTCGTTGTTGATTCTCAAGTTACACTCCTACATTGTTAGCCCACTCAAGTACGACATTTCCTGTAAAAACATAATAGTTCTGCTACGACTATGATGGGGTCATGACAACATAATGGAACGCGTCTGGTGACGCTATGATAGTATTGTTACTTCCCAGCATGACAGAGAATTATCTTCCAATATTCTCTTGATATATTCGTGGTATACCAATGAAAAATTCTGAATGAATTCCACTTTGATGTGCCATCGACTTATCAAATATACATATGTTTACAGACAGGTTACATTAGTTTCACTCAGCAACAACAACTGATCTCGTTTTCTACATTGCGAATTATCTGTGTCACCCATCAGAAGGAGAAGGTGGGGGTGATACACGCTGCAGTTGGTCACTTGCTCCATGAAAATGTCGACGAGCCGTAAAAAGTAACAGTCAGTAGCTTTCAGTTCGAAACTCGCGCGAGAGTAACATTTTACCTCCCCTTTGACAGAGCTACAAACAGCTACACCTAATCCAGAAAGGAATCTTTAGAAATTTTATCATCATTAGACGGCCCGGTACATTGAGTAACCAGCAGATCAAGAGGTAACAAACAAGAAATACTGTAGAACTGCTGTTGAATATACACAAAACTGTTAATCAAATCGTATCACTACTCTCTTAACTGTGTTTCATTCAGCAACCATTCTCTGCCACATTTTCGAATTTATGTTGTAGTCTGGCAAAGCTACTCGAGTATGACACAAGACTTCACGTTTTCATTAAGACAGATATTCATTGTATGGTATTATAGTGAGGCAACAGTTGTATTAGTGTAGTGCATATTAACAGCGTTTCCCATTAAGTTACTGAACAAAACAGACACAAATATCAGAGAAATTGTAAACAATGTATTACATCTCGTTATCGAAAACTGTCTGATGATGCGCAAGTAGTTTTTCAATCCCACGCGTGTAACGACTTGCTGATTCTGAATTAGGCCACATTTAAATCGCAATCGCTAAAGCAAAGCAAAAAAATGAAAGCAAAAAGTAAGTTTCTTGATGGTTAATCGGTAAGGTGCGAGAAAGGTAAACACATGCAAGTGCCAGATTATAGGACATCCAGTAGGCACATTTGCCAACCAAGCTCCTTTGTGATGTCTTCCAGGTCTCACTTGTTACTCTGCAACTGCAAGGAATCTCATTTGTTGCCAACAAATGTCAACTGCGAATGACACGACCCTGTGAAGCAGTTCGCAAAACAAAACACCTTCTTTATGCCACCACATGTATATCAATAAAATACATGTTGACAGACCATCATTTGAGATAATCTTTGCTATCGCTTACCCATTATTTTCTCTTTATGAAGTTACCATAACAATTGCCATCAGGTTATACTGTTTCAACTTTATGGTGACCTTCTTAAATCTATCACGGCAAATTCGAGGATGAATCCCTTGAAAGGGCGCAGACCACTGCTTTCCCCATCCTCCCAGTTCGAGATTTCACTTCCTGTCTAATCTCGTTTTCGATGAGGCGTTGTATCGTAACACTCCTTCCTTTCTTTAAACCTCAATATAACTACTGAAGGTAAGTATCACACGAATTATCGGATACATTATCGTTGACCATAGTACCAAATCGCAGAACATTCTTCATCAACGCGAATGTGCCTTCCTTTTGTGGTGATTAATTTATGCCGGCCGCAGTGGCCGAGCGGTTTTAGGCGCTACAGTCTGGAACCGCGTGACTGCTACGGTCGCAGGTTCGAATCCTGCCTCGGACATGGATGTGTGTGATGTCCTTGGTTAGTTAGATTTAACTAGTTCTAAGTTCTAGGGGACTGATGACCTCAGAAGTTAAGTCCCATAGTGCTCAGAGCCATTTGATTAATTTATCTCAAAACGATTCGTACTTGAAATGACACAGCTTGTCTTTTTCGATAGAAATCACTCCATACAAGGCACAGATGTTTCGCATTGTCTCCACTGCATTAACCCTTAAGTCCGTTGGAGGCCATAGGCTCTGTGCCTGATGCGATCACCTGAGCTGTGCCGGTCTGTATCAAGCGGCCTCTGGCTGACGGACACCCACGAGCCCTTTGACAAACACTTTTCTTCAAGATTTCTCTATTACTGCCTGGTTAGAAAATGAACGAAACTCTATCTGACCTCCTGCCACACTGATGCTCCTAGCAGACAGACGGAATACGGTTTAAAAAAGAAAGGAAAAAGATGGGTTTGGTATCACTGCTTTGTGTTCGTACAGCATGAAGCTGACTACTAGGCTACGAATAGGTTGTCAAAACAATAGCTCGAATGTAAGTCAAAATTTACCGTACCTTGTGCTGCTCACATCATTATGACAAAGACATGATGCTGACACATGTAAATTTTGGTTGTTGGACTCAGGCTAGCTTGAAGTGCCTAAGTTGTGGGTTCGATTCCCACAGGGGGTAGCATTTTTCACAGCCAAAAACATATCCTCTTGACCTCCAGAAACGTCAAGCAAACAACGCAGGACTATGCCGTAGTTCCAAATCAACATCAGACATGTCCATTCGCTAGTGACTGGAACAGAGTTGAATTAGTTTTGGCAGCCAGGGGCTGAAGTCGCTGCTTCCAGAAACTCTGTCTTTAGTAAGCTTTCTTACACTAGTAATGTTACTTTAGTTCACGAACCAATCGTCATGTAAGGTCTTATTTTAGGTGACATTGACATTTTGAAAATGTAGACACTGGACTTCCATCTCCAATTTTCTCTGTATTTGAACCATTCAGCATAATAGTGACCCACCACTTCGTTTTTTCTTCACGATGCCAAACTCCTCCAGGTCTCTACGAAAGTCGTGATCCTCCCTAATAGTGAAAGGGAATTTGTTAAATGACACCACTTTGTCTGAGGTCAAAACCGATGATGTACGTGAGCTTGGAGTCGCGGGCAGCATAGAACTATTCGTTGTGTTACCGCTAGTCGAACATGTGCACATATCGCTAGTCATAAAGAAATTACATATTTCATGTCTACTCGTAGCTGTAAGACAGTAACAAAAGGTGCCGGGTTTGTGAAGGCATTGCTAATTACGCATATAATTTTTTTTCTCGCGATTTTATTTAGATTTCTATTCTTTTTCTTTTCTTCATATGGGCATTTCTAATTGTGATTATGTAACATTCTACTGTGGTTTTTAAATGTAAAGATGTAACTGTGATTATTTCGTTTGCCAATGGATAAATATGTTTCTTGCTTTGTACCTGTGGTAAAGTTTGTAAAGTTCTCTTTTGGAATAGGATTAATTGTGAAAAATGCAGTCAATAACATTTATAAAGATCTATGTAATTTACGATAACGATATAACATCTATGGACAAGGGACAGCGATAGTGATATCGATAGTCGAAAGGTTGTTGTGTAGTAGAGGGGATGGTGGATGGTGTGTCTGTGAAGCGTACGCGGAAAAATGGCACTGTGATTTATGAAAAGCATATGTAATTGTAGGGACAGTGATACCGAACTATCAGATTGTTAATTCTCTTTACCACTGCGGTATGTAATGCCATCGCCAGCGAACTTTAAGAGCAAATAAACCGAACTGTGAAAGTGCCGCTAACATTACTCTGTTGTGGCCGACACGAACTGTGCTTTTATGCGAATGAACTTTGCTGGTATTGGTTTTGGGTGGTGGAACTGTTGTCTATCCTATCAAGCCGTGAAAGTGAAGACTTTAATTAAATGTGCAATATAAATGACTTTCAGTGACGTTGTCGAAGTTTGAAATGCGAGAACAGAGTGGACATTGTTTACGGTGTGCTTCACACACAAGAACAATTCTATGAACTTTGTATTTGTGGTTAAGACTATATGAATGTGACGAACTGTGTAATTATGGACGATAGCGTCACGGACAGTGCATAAAGTGTAAAAACGAGAGATGTCTACGTAAAGTACTTTGAAAGAGAGGACATGTCAACAACGGTCGTATACTGGCGTCTTGTGGTTTGTTAATCACTACGGGGTTAATGATACAGCTGTGCCGGAACTTTACTTGCGTTTCGCCGGAGGAGATTAACCAGCGGAACTGCCTGTATCCTGCTTTCATCATCGTAACCCGCCGACATCGTGCTGACCAACGCAGCACTTCGTATGCAACAAAAGGTTAAGCGATTTCGCCGAACGCAATCCCTTGACCTAGAAACTTTCTTTCTCTATTAAAAGTATAAGAATTACAGACTCTATTCAGATAATTCTTTGTTTAGTTTATGTTTGCTTTCTGCTAACGAAAATAAAATTACAATCAGTGAATTAAAAGTTGCCTGGTAGTCATTGTTGAAACACCAGTAAATATAAACTTCTTCCTCTCATTAGAACTAATTCTCCTTGCATGTAAAAATTATTGTAGTTATATTATATAGTTTTATGTATTGTTATGAGACTAGATATATAACAGTGACTAATAAGAGTATTTTGTCGCGAAATATGGCTTCGCGCGAAAATTAAGGCGACCGCCATAATTGCTTGCGTTCTGACCAATAACGTAAAAGCTGCTATTCCCTTATTGGTGCATTTCCTGGCGTGAGCATGAATTATAAATGTCAGCTGTCAAATCACGTAGGGACTGTTTACCCAGTAATAAAAGTTTTTGATATTGTATTGCTACGAGTCATAGTATTAAGAGACACTGATTATACTCAAAAGTGGATAGATGTATGGTGAAACCCCCCCCCCCCCCCCAAGTGTTCATGCAATTATTAACAGTATTGTGTGTGATTCACGAAATTTTGTCACTTTTTCAAATTCCTTTCAGATATTGTCTTAGATGTCTTTGAAGTTTCAGAGAATATATACACAATTTTGTCGGTTCAGGTTAATTTCAGAGCAGTTTCTCGTGAATATTAGAGTTTTCAGTTCATAAACAAAGTGGGATCGTGACCAATTGAGAAGTATAACAAAGAGTGTGGTTTTCCAACTAGAATTTTGGATGACTTCACAGTTCAGATTTTTATAATTATTTTTCCTGTGGGTTGAGATCATCACAGGTTCAAATCTCTGTCAGGTAAAAATAATTTTTATCGTTGTTTCAGATTTGAATATCACTCTATTGGTCAACACATTTAATAGCTGATATATGATTTCGCTTAGTTAACAATTCATATAGATACTGAATTCTTCTGCCCATCCTTCACTATAACTTTACTTCATGACATTTCACGCTTCTGCGTTGCACTTTTATTACATACCTTTTGTGGTTACTTCTCAGGGGCAATATAAGCTCCATGCGGTTTTTGGTGCAGTGCTGAACGTATCGTCATTTATTTCCAGGTTCAGACATTCGGCGTTGTAAACCAATACTGGTGAAATTATGCGTAGTCGTGTCTCGATCAGACACGCAAGCTTTGTTTGGTTAACAGTGAGTCAAATTCAGATCATGAACAAAAGCTCTCATTTCATGAGTGTGATAAGAATTCTGAAGTGTTATTGTAATGAAATTTAATTTACAAGGATCTCATGTCTAATAACAAGTTTCTAGTATTTGTTGTACTGTGGTATTAGTTTACATCTGGACTAACTGCCATAATGAGCAGTGCTCTCTAGCTGCCTCTTGTGGTAACTATTGTGTATAGCCAAACAACTATACTGCATAGATTTAGAGGACGTGCGACACAACTACATTATGTTGATGCACTCAGTAGTGGCCCATTTTTCTTGCCTTAAGGTGTATATTTGTTCCATATTTCCTAGAGAAGCAGTGGACTGATTTCTACCGAACTTGGTACACATGTCGCTCACTGACTGAAAAGATTCGCTATTGGGGTAAGAAACACCTACATATCAATAGGGTGGACGTGGGATTACCTGTACGTCATTCAACCAGTATTTGAGAGCGGCAGAATTTATTCAGTTGCAACAAACTTCACACATAATTTCAAACATTTATGGAACCTTTTCCGCCAGCAACCCACACAGAATGATGAAACGAAAAGAGTTTATTGTTTACTACATTTTTCGCTGTTGATGCCGTAAAACTGCCGCATGAAGACTCAGAAAAGGGGTTGGGGGGAGCAGATGGACAGAGAAAGGAAAGAGGAGGAGATGGACGGAGACGGGGGGGGGGGGGGAGGGGGGAGGGCGGAGGGGGACGGAGATGAGGGAACAAGAGATGAACAGAAAGACGGTGAAGGAGGAGATGAAGTAATAGAAGACTGGAAGAAATACATACCTGGTCAACGCCGGCTACTCAACTAATAAATAAATAAAATAAATATAGAACCAGTCAGTGGACTCTTATAAGATCGTGGTCTGAAAGTTGTACAGAGCTCTGTGTAAATGGTGGATGTATGCAAGAAATAGCGCCAGAGTAGGAAGTGACATTTGCAAAAGGAGAAATTAAAAATGTTCTGATTGTGTACATAAACGAATAACAATAAAATTCTAAAACCATAAAACAGTAGTGTGTCTATAGAGGACATTTACAAGCTAACACTTGCTTGCCACAGCAGACAGCATTTTCTGCTTCGAGTGAAATTGTGTTTGTTGCTCCCGTTTTATTTCTGAGCGAAATACGTTTTCGTAACCAAGAACCAGACAGTCTTTTCCTTGAATTTCCTACCTCAGATGTAATGTAATAACTTGCAGTACCGATATAACATTAATGCCACCCTGAATCGCCTCAGCTGCGGCCATACTGAAAGTTGTCCGACATTGTAGAGTCTGCTGCGTCAGCTCATGTTGCCACTGCAGTGTGGCGTGTCACCAGCTCTGGCGCCACTTCAGTTTCGTGTGCGAACTCGGCTGTATGTCAAAATCAGAGCCATAGTGCGGTGATCATGCACACTTCAAAGAATTGCCGAAGTTCTACTACCCCCACCCCATCCCGCCCTCTTCCGAAAAAACTACTTTTCGGAAATTTTTTCTAGCGTCGCTTAGTAATTTTCCGTAATTTTATTTCATTGAAAAATACTACTTAAGTAGACAATACTGATAAAAAATGTTATACACAACTACATAAATGTATCACTGCTGCATATTAATTATAATGTACATATGCAGAGTGAAGTGACGATTCGAGATTCGAATCCGGCTCTCCTGCTGGGTCTACAGCAAAAAATTCTAAAAACCTGGGAGAGTAGCGTGTCTATAGCAGGAGACCTGGGTTCGAATCCCGACCTTGGTACAAATTTTAGTTCGTCACTTCAGTCTGCGTACACACATCACGGATGTCTGAGACGTGAAAAGGTCCCTGGAACCACAAAATTCATTTGATTCATAAATCATAGGTTGGAAAAACTTTCCAAAAAACACAAAATCTGTATCTTACTCTTGAGATGACATAAGGCCCCCCCCCCCCCCCTAGATTCTTTAAAGACTTGAACTCCCATGTATAAAACAACGCTGTTTTTAAACATGCTAGTTTATCTCGCATGAGCTCATGTCTTCTGGATTATGTGTCGTGATCAAACAACGGAAAATCCGAGAGGAATAATGTCAGTAACGACAATATTACGCAAAGGATAAATTGCTACTCACCATTTGGTAGAAATGCGACTCTTGAGTTTCTCCCGGTGTATATGATAATCAAAATATCCACGGGTGTACTGCCGGTCTACAGTGTCCAATATTTCGGCGATCATACATGTCGCCATCATCAGGTGAACCTGATGATGGCGACATGTATGATCGCCGAAATATTGTGCCCGTTGGACACTGTAGACCGGCAGTACACCCGTGGATATTTTGATTATTTAGTGGAAATGTTGAGTCGCAGACAGGCGCAACAAAAAGACCACTAAACACCGAAGTTCTCGGCAAAAAGCGTTTTTCTCGATTGGACAACATACACACACATACATATATTTACGGGAACTCTCACACACATGTCCTCTGTCTCTGGTTGGCCTCGGCCGAGAGCTTACTTGTTTAGCAGTCTTCTAGTTGTTCCTGTCCGCGACTCGCCATTTCCATTATATGGTGAGCAGTAATCTATCCTTTTCATAATACTGGAGTATGTGTCGTACAGTGACGTAATTTTGCAAGTAAATTCAGTTATAGGCCTACAAGCGGGTAACGTTTGCAAACTTGACTGTGAGCACAATTAATAGTAACAAAGCAATAAATTAAAACATAATGCCTGATGATGAAAATTTACTCTATGAACAGCGAAATGTAGTAAGGAATAAACCTTCTTGCTTTCATTATTGATTGTACGTGTGTATAGGGATGGGGGGAGGAGGTTAAGTGAAGGGCTGAGGTCTGTCAGCTACACTGGATGAATATAGTCCGAATAACTTGCGCGGCGTGAGTTAACGCTCCATCAAGTCATACACCCAGTTTGTAACTTTGATACTCACTTACTGTGTTCAACCTTCAACATGAGATTATAAGTATATTATGAGAGCATTTTAATTTTTTTTTAATTCCGTCAGTAATTATACGACATACTCAAAATCAGTTTTTGTTGCGCCGAAATCCATTAGATGGGCAATTTGCGGCACTGGATGATTACGTGTCGTTTTATCCCACATTGGAAAAAAATCCTTAAAATATCCAAATGGGAAACTGTGTGAGTGTTCTTCATTAACCCTTTCACCTGGAACTTGAAAGCAGCTACCATCATTATTGCTGGATCTAGTAACTATGTCAAACGCGAACTTCTTGGGACAAGGTACACAGCTTTCGCCTAAAATGTTTCCTGACAAGAAATTGAACACAGATGAAATGGTGTTATACATCTGCTTTGCATTTCATGTATGACTGACTGAAGCACTCTAAGTTCAGTTTCGGGCCTATCCTTAGTCAGCACAAATCGGCAAAAATCGGAACTCTTCGGTCAAATAGTATATTCTGCTTGATCACTTGTTGGCCGATCTTTGATACCTCAGACACTTACTGTTTAAGCGAGCTGATTTGGCTCCTTGTTGCCACCCGCCCACTTTGAAGCTATAGAACTCAAAATTATAACAAATTATGCAGAACATCAATCAAACAGACTTACTCGTTTTCGTTTTTACTATTTATTGTTTCTAACACTATTTTTAATACTTTCTACACAATACAGTTAAAAACTTCGGAATATACATTTTTATTTTTAGGATACTGTGTGGTAGGAGCCTGTACTGGCTTTCTAAAATAGCAGCGAATGTTCACACACAATTGACCATGGTAAAAACACTGATCATAAATAAGCTACAACGTCCTTGAACGTCTCGCATCGAGCCTTCTACATTGTTGCTGCAAACGAAACTTTGATACGCTTAAAGTGATTGGGTTAATCGGGTGGAATCATTGGTATACGGAGTATGACAGATATTATGACAGAGAACCCTCGAGACGATCTGTGAGGATAGTTATTTCAGTGGCAATATTTCGCATAGTTTTAGTTTGTGAACGGAAATTATTACACAGTATCGGACGATTCAGATTGCGTAATAGTTTTCTAATCGTAATCCAATAATCCCTCAAAATAAAATTTTCCCAATGTACTCCCCTTCTTTTATAATCGATTGCGAGGAAGGAAACAAAGTAGGAAATTGTTGTCTTCAGAATTCGTGTTTATATATGGTATTTTAACTACGATAGTAGCGCATTTAAACCAACAGATTAATTGTTTCTCCCCATTATATTATTTGTTTCAAAAAGTTTTGCATCACCCATCACCCCGGTTCCCAGAACTCCTGAAGACAGTCGTTGGCTGTGGATATTATATCACAGACACAGTCCCTCCGATTATTCAGAGATGTCACTAACCCGCCGAAAGATGTAAACAAGCATGCATGAGTAGCGCGTATTAGACAGAGGAGGTCTGACAGCCGATCAGTTCCAGTCATTCCACCAGGAAGGAGGTACACGGCTCGTGTTGTCTGCAGTTCAACCATGCGTAGACGATCAATACCGCAATTTGATCGCGTCCACGTTGTTACTTTGTGTCAGGAAGGGCTCTCAACATGGGAAGTGCCCAGGCGTCTCGGAGTCAACCAAAGCGAAGTTGATCGGACGTGGAGGAGATACAGAAAGACAGGAACTGTCGATGATATGCCTCGCTCAGGCCGCCTAAGGGCTACTACTACAGTGGGTGACCTCTACCTACGGATTATGGCTCCGAGAAACCCTGACAGCAACTCCATCATGTTGAATAATCCTCATCGTGCAGCCACAGGACGTCGTGTTATGACTCAAACCGTGCGCAATAGGCTGCATGATGCGCAACTTCACTCCCGACGTCCATGGTGAGGTCCATGTTTTCAACCACAACACCATGCAGTGGGGTACAGGTGGGCCCAACAACATGCCGAATGGACCTCCCAGGATTGGCATCACCTTCTCTTCACCGATATGCCTTCAACCAGACAATCAACGGAGACGTATCAGGCTGAACTCCTTAGACACATTGTTCAGCGACTGCAGCAAGGTGGAGGTTCCCTGCTGTTTTGAGATGGAATTTTGTGGGTTCGACGTACACCGCTGGTGGTCATGGAAGGCGCCGTAACGGCTGTTCGATGCGTGAATGTCATCCTCCGACCGATGGTGCAACCGTATCGGCAGCATATTGACGAGGCATTCGTCTTCATGAGCGACAATTCGCGCCCCCGTCGTACACATCTTGTGAATGACTTACTTCAGGATAACAGCATCGCTCGACTAGAGTGGCCAGCACGTTCTCCAGACATGAAAGCTATCGAACATGCCTGGGATGGATTGAAAAGGGCTGTTTATGGACGGCGTCACCGACCAACCACTCTCAGGGATATACGCCGAATCGTCGTTGAGAAGTTGGACAATCTGGACGAACAGTGCCTTGATGAACTTGTGAATGGTATGACACGACGAATACAGGCATGCATCAATGCAAGAGGACGTGCGGCTGGATATTACAGGTACCGGTGAGTACAACAATCTGGACCACCACTTCTGAAGATCTCGCTGTATGGTGGTATAACATGCAATGTGTGGTTTTCATGAGCAATAAAAAGGGCGAAGATAATGGTTATGTTGATCTTTATTCCAATTTTCTGTATAGGTTCTGGAACTCTCCAAACCGAGGTGGTGCAAAACTTGTTTTGATGTGTGTATATAAGCAATGTATTTGGGAGAAACAGTATACCTATTGGTTTAAATGCGATACTACGTTGTTTAAAACCTATTGCGAGAAAGGAAAAAAGGCTCATTTACATTCCACAGCATTTTCTTCTTTAAGTCGGTTTTAACAGAAAAACTGTACACTTGCTGTTTAATATATGTATGTAGCTGATGTCTATCCGAATATTTATTAGACTATCAGTACAGATTTGAAGTAAATGGGTCTGGAACTTTTAGAGATTTCTGGAAACAGCATTTCCCCTTTGTACATTAGGCTAGTGCAGAACAGATTGTGGTTTAATAGGCCTAAGCAAACGTTTTATGAGGATGTTTTAGAGATATATACAAGGAGGAAAGGAGCCTCGGAAATGCTCATACCTATGAAATGACAGCAAGTGGTACACAAGCTCCTTGGATGTTGATCGATACTCTTCGCTTCGAGGCTGCAAATTGCTTGCTTGTGCACAGAGAAAATTTTGTGAATTGTTCGAATGGGTTGGAAGAATTATACAGAGAAATATTTTATATTGTGGGCATCTGCGGTTGTTGCAAGGATGTTAGGAAGAATTGTGCTGAAAGCTGGAGAAATGTTTGTTTATTGAAAACAACCGGTTTCGAGGCCTAAAGCCTCATCATCATGTGCAACAACGTTAAAAGGTCACAGGCATACCCACCGCTCCAGTCAAAATATACTGTTCAGGGATTATTGTTAACAGTACCACGGTAACAAAGACGCGTTCCTTGCATTTAGGACAAACTGTCGATAGGTGAAACTGGCAGTTACGGAGCCGGGTTTTAAAACTTGCCTTCATCGGTGTGACAGCAGGGTAACCCGGTGTTGGGCCAACTGAAAGTGGCCCGCACGAACGTCTTCGTTACCTTTCTTTCGCCATCACATTGAGAATGTTCACTGAATAGTGAATTTCACTAACATGGATGGGTATTCCGACGACCTTTCAACGTTGTGGCACCCGATGATGCGGCTTTAGGCCTCGACACCGGTTGTGTTTCAGTGAAACACAGCAGGACTTCTTCTCGCAGGCTGAGATATCGGTAGGAGAGCTTGTAAGGTGCCTCTTACGTGAGGAGGACATGTTTACCAGTTAATTAAATTATTGATGTATTCACGATAGTTAGGAAGTGCTGTAGTCCGTAGCCGGCCGTGAATCGGAGAGCATTTCCCACGCTGGCTGGCTAGGTGACGAAGCGACGTAGTGGGGTGGAGCTCGGCGCTGGACATTAGCAACAAGCGTCAGCCTGTGAAACATAAATGACGGGAAGTACCGCTATCTTGGCGCTAAAGTCACCGATTTTATTTATTTACATTTAATAATTAAAGTCATTTATCACAACATGAGTACTTGGAGGAGCCTCTGGATGTTTAAAACTATTTATCATAATTTTGCCTCGTTAAAATTCACACCCGTTCATTAACAAATGCGTATCTTAGTACGAATTTGATCGGAAATCCACGAACTGTGACGAAACTAGTAAGAGATACGGACTGCACGCCAAAGTCGGCAGTCGGCGTTAAGAGCTCTTCCTGTCTTGTTCGATGGTAGCTATGCTCTCGGTTACGAGTAGTTTGTGACTGAGTGTTTCATTATTGATCTAATAGGAATAAAGGTAATATTACGGCATTCTGAACGTTAATTTCGAATAAATAGATACCCCAAAGTTGACCGACAGCAATTTCAGATAACTAGCTTCCACCGACAGAGACATCCAACACGACCCACCAAGGCGGATCAAGGAAGGTCCGACTTACACTCGCAAATTCCGGGTGGAAATGCTCACCAGTCATACTGTACGTCACATACAGGGTGTTACAAAAAGGTACGGCCAAACTTTCAGGAAACATTCCTCACACACAAAGAAAGAAAATATGTTATGTGGACATGTGTCCGGAAACGCTTACTTTCCATGTTAGAGCTCATTTTATTACTTCTCTTCAAATCACATTAATCATGGAATGGAAACACACAGCAACAGAACGTACCAGCGTGACTACAAACACTTTGTTACAGGAAATGTTCAAAATGTCCTCCGTTAGCGAGGATACATGCATCCACCCTCCGTCGCATGGAATCCCTGATGCGCTGATGCAGCCCTGGAGAATGGCGTATTGTATCACAGCCGTCCACAATACGAGCACGAAGAGTCTCTACATTTGGTACCGGGGTTGCGTAGACAAGAGCTTTCAAATGCCCCCATAAATGAAAGTCAAGAGGGGTGAGGTCAGGAGAGTGTGGAGGCCATGGAATTGGTCCGCCTCTACCAATCCATCGGTCACCGAATCTGTTGTTGAGAAGCGTACGAACACTTCGACTGAAATGTGCAGGAGCTCCATCGTGCATGAACCACATGTTGTGTCGTACTTGTAAAGGCACATGTTCTAGCAGCACAGGTTGAGTATCCTGTATGAAATCACTATAACGTGCTCCATTGAGCGTAGGCGGAAGAACATGGGGCCCAATCAAGACATCACCAACAATGCCTGCCCAAACGTTCACAGAAAATCTGTGTTGATGCCGTGATTACACAATTGCGTGCGGATTCTCGTCAGCCCACACATGTTGATTGGGAAAATTTACAATTTGATCACATTGGAATGAAGCCTCATTCGTAAAGAGAACATTTGCACTGAAATGAGGATTGACACGTTGTTGGATGAACCATTCGCAGAAGTGTACCCGTGGAGGCCAATCAGCTGCTGATAGTGCCTGCACACGCTGTACATGGTACGGAAACAACTGGTTCTCCCGTAGCACTCTCCATACAGTGACGTGGTTAATGTTACCTTGTACAGCAGACACTTTTCTGATGCTGACATTAGGGTTATCGTCAACTGCACGAACAATTGCCTCGTCCATTGCAGGTGTCCTCGTCGTTCTAGGTCTTCCCCAGTCGCGAGTCATAGGCTGGAATGTTCCGTGCTCCCTAAGACGCCGATCAATTGCTTCGAACGTCTTCCTGTCGGGACACCTTCGATCTGGAAATCTCTCTCGATACAAACGTACCGCACCACGGCTATTGCCCCGTGCTAATCCACGCATCAAATGGGCATGTGCCAACTCCGCATTTGTAAACATTGCACTGACTGCAAAACCACGTTCGTGATGAACACTAACCTTTTGATGCTACGTGCTGATGTACTTGATGCTAGTCGCAATGCGTCGCATGTCAACACAAGCACCGAAGTCAACATTACCTTCCTTCAATTGGGCCAACTGGCGGTGAATCGAGGAAGTACAGTACATACTAACGAAACTGCCGGCCGCTGGCGCTACAATCTGGAACCGCGCGACCGATACGGTCGCAGGTTCGAATCCTGCCTCGGGCATGGATGTGTGTGTTGTCATTAGGTTGGTTAGGTTTAAGTAGTTCTAAGTTCTAGCTGACTTATGACCTCAGCAGTTGAGTCCCATAGAGCTCAGAGCCATTTTACTGACGAAACTAAAATGAGCTCTAACATGGAAATTTAGCGTTTCCGGACACATGTCCACATAACATCTTTTCTTTATTTGTGTGTGAGGAATGTTTCCTGAAAGTTTGGCCGTACCTTTTCGTAACACCCTGTATACTACCCTCTACGGACTCGCGGCTGAGCTGAGTAATAACAGTATCAGTTTAGAAGCGAGGGCATCACGCAATCTCCCGTACGGCTTCAAGTTAATTCTTAATTCATATTTCTTTTCTGTTTGAATTTATTTTTTGCGGCCTCTACTGTGCCTGTAATTAAGCTCTTGGAGAACTGAAGGGGCGGGGGCCGGCGTGCGTTCAGTGTCGCCACCGCCTCGGTACGCCGCTGCTCTGAATTTCAGAAGTGTCAGATCTACATCTACATCTACATGACTACTCTGCATTTCACATTTAAGTGCTTGGCAGAGGGTTCATCGAACCACAATCATACTATCTCTCTACCATTCCACTCCCGAACAGCGCGCGGGAAAAACGAACACCTAAACCTTTCTGTGCGAGCTCTGATTTCTCTTATTTTATTTTGATGATCATTCCTACCTATGTAGGTTGGGTTCAACAAAATATTTTCGCATTCGGAAGAGAAAGTTGGTGACTGAAATTTCGTAAATAGATCTCGCCGTGACGAAAAACGTCTTTGCTTTAATGATTTCCATCCCAACTCGCGTATCATTTCTGCCACACTCTCTCCCCTATTACGTGATAATACAAAACGAGCTGCCCCTTTTTTGCACCCTTTCGATGTCCTCCGTCAATCCCACGTGGTAAGGATCCCGCACAGCGCAGCAATATTCTAACAGAGGACGAACGAGTGTAGTGTTAGCTGTCTCTTTAGTAGACTTGTTGCATCTTCTAAGTGTCCTGCCAATGAAACGCAACCTTTGGCTCGCCTTCCCCACAATATTATCTATGTGGTCTTTCCAACTGAAGCTGTTCGTAATTTTAACACCCATTACTTAGTTGAATTGACAGCCTTGAGAATTGTACTATTTATCGAGTAATGAATTAAAACGGATTTCTTTTGGAACTCATGTGGATCACCTCACACTTTTCGTTATTTAGCGTCAACTGCCACCTGCCACACCATACAGCAAACTTTTCTAAATCGCTTTGGAACTGATACTGGTCGCCGGATGACCTTACTAGACGGCAAATTACAGCATCATCTGCGAACAACCTAAGAGAACTGCTCAGATTGTCACCCAGGTCATTTATATAGATCAGGAACAGCAGAGGTCCCAGGACGCTTCGCTGGGGAACACCTGATATCGCTTCAGTTTTACTCACACTGGACTCGCATTCGGGAGGACGACGGTTCAATCGCGTCTCCGGCCATTCTCATTTAGGTTTTCCGTGATTTCCCTACATCCTTTCAGGCAAATGCCGGGATGGTTCCTTTGAAAGGGCGCGGCCGATTTCCTTCCCCGCTCCGTCTCTAATGACCTCGTTGTCGACGGGACGTTAAACACTAATCTCCTCCTCAGTTTTACTCGACGATTTGCCGTGTATTACTACGAACTGCGACCTTCCTGACAACTGAGACGATACCCCACAGGCCCGCAGCTTGATTACAAGTCGCTTGTGAGGAACGGTGTCAAAAGCTTTCCGGAAATCTAGAAATACGGAATCAACTTGAGATCCCCTGTCGATAGCGGCGATTACTTCGTGCGAATAAAGAGCTAGCTGAATGCGCAACGCTGCTCGTTTAGCCGACAAGGACGTGTATAGAGGAGGAGATTGATCAGTGCATCGAGCGGCCTCGGTTGGCGCGATTTTAATTGTTCCCACTTAGCGACAACGAAGTGGGGGAAGGGGGGGCGGCAGACAGGGTGATCACGTGCCACCCGCTAAGCGTGAAGTGGCGTTCCCTCTCCGCCCCTGCCAGGCACCCCGCGCCGAGCGACACCCCTCCACACGACGCCCTACCTACTCGCTCAACCCGTTGGCGCCGCCGCGCTCAAAGAGAGAGCGACTGACAGACACGCGTGCGGCGTGTGCCGCCAGCGCGCACAGTGAGACAGAGTGCGGGGCCGGCTGCACGGTGGCGCCGCGCCGCGGCCGCCGCCGCAACCTGCGCCGCCCGGCTTCGACCTAGTGCCTGCCGCCTGCAGCGCCGGGCGGGTCGGGACCGCGGCAGCTGCCGCCCGCTACACTCACCGTCCGGTGCGGGCCGCGTCGCCGCTTCTCGCCGCGGAGCAGCAGGCAAGTAGCCGCCCGCGCGTGCGCGCTCGCCACTGGTCACTACCTCCCCTCTCCCCCCTCCCTTGCCCCACCAGTACTGCTACTGGCCGCTGGTCCGCCATTGGTCATCCGGCCGTTCTCCCCCATCCCTCCACCGCCTCACTCGTCTGAGCCTTCCCGCTGTGCGGTCCGCATCTGCTCCATCTCCTTCCTCTACCACCACTCACTCACTCCACACACACACACACACACACACACACACACACACACACACACACACACCAGCTCACCTGCCTCCTCGCAAGTTGCCGTCCCGCCCCTGACCACCGGCCCATAGTGGAGTGGGGTGGGGTGGTGGGGGGGGAGAGGGGAAAAGTTCGGGCTCGCAATGTTGGCCGCCCTGCGTCTTGCGGCGTCGGCGTCGTGCGTTTCTTCTTTAGTGGCCGTCCCAAATTGAATGTCAGCCCGGCAGCTCCGGGCCAAGTTTCGCCCTAACAAACTTGGCCTCGTTGGCCGAAAGTTTCGCCAGTGCGGTTCCTTTGCTCCGGCGCACCCGCAACAAATAGCGCGGCGACACGCCTCGGCTAAGGCTGCCGTCCTCTGCTAACCCGCTCCTTCGTGGTCCGAACGTCGTAACGCCGCTCCTTATGCTCACTTTATCCGTACTGCTGTATAAGTCTGCCACTGAGCGTGGACTTCCACAGCCTGCGCCAGTTTAAATTAAAGCTCATTACTTTTATTATTATTAGCTATTACTACTACTACTATACTACTCCTACTACTACTATAGTTATTCTTTCTTCGATTTGCCCCATCTATGGACCACGCGACCTAATTTCCTTTATCAGCTTTTTTAGTAATTTTTTATTGTTTCACTGTGCTCTTTTGTTGTTTCATCTGTTGATTCGGTGATGCGATTTCTGACCCTTTCCTGAAAACTCACAGCCGGCCGTGGTGGCCGAGCGGTTATAGGCGCTTCAGTCTGGAACCGAGCGACCGCTACGGTCGCAGGTTCGAATCCTGCCTCGGGCATGGATCTGTGTGATGTCCTTAGGTTAGTTAGGTTTAAGTAGTTCTAGGTTCTAGGGGACTGATGACCTCAGATGTCAAGTCCCATAGTGCTCAGAGCCATTTGAACCATTTTTTTGAATACTCACGAACTTTCCAATTTTGTTTCGAAAAGTTGCCCTGATTTCGTTACCTGTTAGGTCCTTCTTCACTTCCCGAAACCAAAAAATTTGCGTTTTGGAACTTTTGTCGAAATGGTCAATTTTTTTTCACTCTTTACGTGGTCATTCGAACCAGGTGACCACAAAACAGTCTCCTTTTCCTGAACGCATCAGGTCGTTTTCTCAGCTCGTCATATCGAGCTGTTGCGGCCTTCTGGGGTTTTTCTTCCAGGCTACATGTGCTGTCGTGAAGTTTGTGCCTGAAGGTTTTTCTGTCTAGTATATTATCTTGTGTTATCCCTGCTTCCTTCAGCTATTCTTGTTTTACTGCATCGTTCACTTTTGTGATTTAATTTTCAGTTTGATCACATTATTTTATTCGTAAACACGGAATACTGCAGTCACTCACTTTTGACATATTTGCTTACTCGCATAGTCACTAGTTTCAGAGCTTTTTCAACAGAATCTGTGTATGGGAATGTGCAGAAGTGAGACTGTTATTTTCTAGCGAGCTGCTGGTTACTGGCTATGTTATAAGAAGACAGGAAACACTTTAATGTACCGCCGCAAGCAGCAGATATATTGTAAGTTGTGTAGCGCAGCGAATTTATTTACTGGGACATGATATTACTATTGCAGAAGTTCGCCACTGTGAATGGGCTTTCATTGCCAACGCCAATTTAAACATCGACATCAACGAAGTGAAAATTTACACCTTTCGAATATTTCTGGAAATTAATGAATATAGGCCCAGCAGTTCAAGTTATGCACTCTGAAGAGAATGAAGTACAAAATGTCAACGAATCATACACAATAACGTTACATTATAAAATTTTAATATGAGACCACATGAAACCATGAAGTTGTATAACTTACATTAATGAATTATGCATCATGTCCTCAGAGAGTAACAAAATGGTTCAAATGGCTCTGAGCACTATGGGACTTCTGAGGTCATCAGTCCCCAAGAACTTAGAACTATTTAAACCTAACTAACCTAAGGACATCACACACATCCACGCCCGAGGCAGGATACGAACCTGCGACCGTAGCGGTCGCGCAGTTCTAGACTGTAGTGCCTAGAACCGCTCGGCCACTTCCGCCGGCTCAGACAGTAACACTTTAATACGTGACGGCATACATGAAAAGTTCATTGACATATTTTATACGATATCATGATCCACAGAGCGCATAATTGGAATTGTTACGTATCACGATCATGTTCTTAGTGGACTGATCATATCTGAAGATGGCAATCCGTTGCCGAAACAAGTGATGTGAAGAACGTAACTATCAAGTAAGCTTGATGTAATAAGTTATTATATGAACATCAGTGTGGTGTATTTAAGAATTTCATTTAAAAGGTCGTATACTTCCGTTTACCAAAAAGGCCTAAGTCAGTTTTCAATATACACTGAACAATAGTCATCTAGGGCGCTTTCGACATTATCAAGTGGGTATAGGCCTTTCTCGTTATTTTTCTTTTCATCTTGTAGAAGATGAAGTTGTGGTAGTCCACAACAGTGACTCGTCCTACTCAGCTGGTCGCAGAGTAAAAACTGCTTGTTTTCTCTAGTGCAGCGTAGTATTGTCTTCCAGGGTTCAATAATATCACTTAGCAATGTTAGGCCAGGAAGCCTGGTGGGAACGGAGCAAGTTTGCCAACCTGCAATTTCGTAATTTTCTCAACTTCTTCCGTACTTGCTTTCAGATAGTGCGTTTTTAGTTTTGCTTCGCTTGTTGCTGAAATGCCACAACACGTTTGGACCAAGTTTTGAGGCTACATTCACCAGAATGACGATATCGCTCTGTAACGTGAAGTCTCTTGCAGTCATTAGTAAGGAAAAGAGCGGTGGGGAAACAGCGGAAAGGTATAATGTATCGATTAGGAATATTAAAAATGAAGTGCCTCAACTGCTTTGAGCAATGATGAGGAACAGGAGAGCCGGCTCTACGGAGGAAGAACTTTCATATCTTCGAACAGCTGACAGATAAAAGTTTTCACAACGTCTGAGGTTGACGTACTCAATGTGGAAGACATGTGTGGGGTCGTGCCGAAAGGTAATGCCTCCGAATTTTTTTATGATGAAACTCTTAAACCTTTGTAAGTAAAATCTACGTCTTTATTCTTCACGTCTACACATTTATTTCTCAACGTAGCCACCCTGATGGTGAATGTGGTGTCACCGCCAGACACCACACTTGCTAGGTGGTAGCCTTTAAATCGGCCGCGGTCCGGTAGTATACGTCGGACCCGCGTGTCGCCACTATCAGTGATTGCAGACCGAGCGCCGCCACACGGCAGGTCTAGAGAGACGTCCTAGCACTCGCCCCAGTTGTACAGCCGACTTTGCTAGCGATGGTTCACTGACAAATTACGCTCTCATTTGCCGAGACGATAGTTAGCATAGCCTTCAGCTACGTCATTTGCTACGACCTAGCAAGGCGCCATTATCATTTGCTATTAATCTTGTGATGCATGTACCGTCAGACCGATGTTCACCAATTATGGATTAAAGTTAAGTATTCCAGAAGCTACGTACTTATTCTACTAGTCTCAACTCCTTTAACTGTTCCAGACCTCACGCCAGCTTGCGTGAGTTTAAACGCGTGCCTTTCGGTTTCACCTCATAGTGGCTTGGCTGTGTTGCCAAGTCACAACAGTGAACGCAATTCTCCCAGCGGGAGACAAGTTTGTCGGTCCCTCACTGTACAACGTTTGACTTTGTTGAGGGAGCCACATCCTCACTTCTTCTCGCACAGTTTCATCATTATTAAAGTGAAGTCCTCGGAGGTCTTCTTCAAATTTTGGAAACAGATGACAATGAATGGAGTCAATTCGGTACCCTATGGAGGACGATCGATAACAGTGAACCCATGGCGTCGGGTTGTTGCAAATGTCGCAGCGCTCCAGTGTAATCCGGCATTGTCGCGCTGACGGAGAGGGTGCTCATTCTGTGGACGAACTCTTCTGCGATTAGAAACCCGGTTACTGCAGCCTGTTACACGCCCACCGACCCAGTTTCGTTACACAGAGCCACATCACCCGCTACTATTGGGGGCACTCTAGCGGCAGAGGGGCGCAACTTCCGTAAGTGAAGCGGGAATGTCGACCGAGTAATATGCACGACGTGTAATACCTCTACCGATATTGAGAACAGAATAAAAGTTCCGGAGAAATTACTTTTTAGCAGATTCTCGTGATTGATCCTGTAGAGGGGTCACATTAGTTACTACGAAACCGAAGGAAAATATGCCTTTTCTCGTGAGAAAAAACAGAAGTTTCTTTGACGTGCAAAGTGTGTGAAGAACAAAATTCCAGTTAAAAGAGAGTAAAATTTAAATAATGTCTTCTGTCGTTTTCTAAAATTTCGTCTTCTTTTAATACAGTTATCGAAGTTGGCCCATTTTCCAGGTACGTTGATATGCTTGTTTGTAAATTCTTTTAGCGTATACAGGGCGGACCATTGATAGTGACCGGGCCAAATATCTCACGAAATAAGTGTCAAACGAAAAAACTACAAAGAACAAAACTCGTCTAGCTTGAAGGGGGAAACCAGATGGCGATATAGTTGGCCCGCTAGATGACGCTGCCATAGGCCAAACGGACATCAACTGCGTTTTTTTTTAAATAGGAACCCCCTTTTTTATTACGTATTCGTGTAGTACGTAAAGAAAAATAAATGTTTTAGTTGGACCACTTTTTTCGCTTTGTGATAGATGGCGCTGTAATAGTCACAAACCTATAAGTACGTGGTATCACGTAACATTCCGCCAGTGCGGACGGTATTTGCTTCGTGATACAGTACCCGTGTTCAAACGGACCGTTTACCAATCGCGGAAAAGGTCGATTTCGTGTTCATATGTGGCTGTTGTGATCAAAATGCCCAACGGGCGTGTGCTATGTATGCTGCTCGGTATCCTCGACGACATCATCCAAGTGTCCGGACCGTTCGCCGGATAGTTACGTTATTTAAGGAAACAGGAAGTGTTCAGCCACATGTGAAACGTCAACCGCGACCAGCAACAAATGATGATGCCCAAGTAGGTGTTTTAGCTGCTGTCGCTGCTAATCCGCACATCAGTAGCAAATTGCGCGAGAATCGGGATTCTCAAAAACGTCGGTGTTGAGAATGCTACATCAACATCGATTGCACCCGTACCATATTTCTATGCACCAGGAATTGCATAGCGACGACTTTGAACGTCGTGTACAGTTCTGCCACTGGGCACAAGAGAAATTACGGGACGATGACAGATTTTTGCACTCGTTCTATTTAGCGACGAAGCGTCATTCACCAACAGCGGTAACGTAAACCGGCATAATATGCACTATTGGGCAACGGAAAGTGCACGATGGCTGCGACAAGTGGAACATCAGCGACCTTGGCGGGTTAATGTATGGTGCGACTTTATGGGAGGAAGGATAATTGGCCCCCATTTTATCGATGGCAATCTAAATGGTGCAATGTATGCTGATTTCCTACGTAATGTTTTACCGATGTTACTAGAAGATGTTTCACTGCATGACAGAATGGCGATGTAGTTCCAACATGATGAATGTCCGGCACATAGCTCACGTGCGGATGAAGCGGTATTGAATAGCATATTTCATGACAGGTGGATTGGTCGTCGAAGCACCACAGCTTGGCCCTCGCGTTCACCGGATCTGACGTCCCGGGCTTTCTTTCCGTGGGGAAAGTTGAAGGATATTTGCTATCGTGATCCACCGACAAAGCCTGACAACATGCGTCAGCGCATTGTGAATGCATGTGCGAAAATTACGGAAGGCGAACTACTCGCTGTTGAGAGGAATGTCGTTAAACGTATTGCCAAATGCATTGAGGTTGACGGAGATCAGTTTGAGCATTTCTAATATTGGAACAACCGAAATAAAATATTCAAACATACCTACGTTCTGTATTTTAATTTAAAAAACCTACCTTTACCAACTGTTCGTCTAAACTTGTGTGCCATATGTTTGTGACTATTACAGTGCCATCTATCACAAAGCGAAAAAAGTGGTCCAACTAAAACATTCATATTTCTTTACGTACTACACGAATATGAAATAAAAACTGATGGTTCCTCTTTTTTTAAAAAAAACAGTTGTTATCCGTTTGACGTACGGCTGCGCCATCTAGCGGGCCAACCATAGCGTCATCTGGTTTCTCCCTTCAAGCTACAAAAGTTTCGTTCTTCGTAGTTTTTTCGTTGGCCCGGTCACGATCAATCGACCACTCTGTATACGTTTTCTTAATTTGTTATGCACTAATTGTGAACCTCTAGATTAGGAGTATCGATCTATTACGGTTTTGAGGAATTTCGGTACATAAGCTTTAACACAGCAATTGCAAGAACGGAAAAGAAGTGACAAAGCTGTCGCTGTTGACGTAGTCAAGCGGTACATCACCCAGTGGCACGTCCTGTAATTAAAGTCTCTTACATACAAGAATGTTCTGTTGTTTGTGCAATACTGGTTGTATGAATGAAGTTGAATACAGTTACTGTACTAAATCATGATCTACTGAAATAGAAAAAAAAATAGTAAAATCCTTTGGGCAGTTTATTCGCCTGAAGAGAGCGGCAATAAAAATAGTCGAATCTTTGGTTTTGCTCTAGATTTGCTTTACCCACTCAGTTAAAGCGAAACACAAACACACACACACACACACACACACACACACACACACACACACACACACACAGACACACACACAGCTCAACATATGATCCGAAACACGACATTCATAGCATTAAAAACTTTTACTAGAGATAAAATAAGCGATACGAGACAGGAAAAAAGTCCTGTCAGCCATTTATCCTTTCGCTTTGTAGCTGCACATACTCATGTATGCACCGAGCATATGAGGTGTACGTTTTTCCGGAAAAACTGACAACAGCAGTTGAAGAAATGTGCCCAATACAAACTTACGGAAGAGACCGTACACTGTCTGAACAAAGTCATCTGAAATACATCAATGAAATGTGGAACTGACCTGTAGAAGTAACGAGAGGCAGTGTAAAAGGAGGCGGGGAATAATGCGTTGTCAGGAGACGAGCAGAAACAGCAGAATGGGTGGGTCAGGAGGGCTCTGTAACTTGGAAGACGGACTAGTCACCAGATGTCATCCGAGCAGTAATACCACGTGCGACACTTCAGCCATTCTAAAGCTGCCCAAGTTAACTGCCCAAGTGGCCGAGCGACCGCTACGGTCGCAGGTTCGAATCCTGCCTCGGGCATGGATGTGTGTGATGTCCTTAGGTTAGTTAGGTTTAAGTAGTTCTAAGTTCAAGGGGACTGATGACCTCAGAAGTTAAGTCCCACAGTGCTCAGAGCCATTTGAACCATTTTTGAACATCATGAACACACGGACACGGCCCGCCGGGCACTGCAGAGGGTACTCGGTTAACAAGAGTGGAGGACGACGGTCGATCAGCGCCTCATGTGCCACGCATTTCTGTAATCAGGGTTAAGCGACGCTCCAGGTCGACCAAAGACTGACGTCACTCGACAGTCGATGAGTGGTAACGAATCACGCTGTGCCCTGCAGTAATCCGGTCGAAGGCTTAGGACTTGGCGAAAGCCTGGAGAGCGCTAGCTGCCATTACGTGTAGTGGCAACAGTGAGGTACGGAGGAAGTGGTGTTGAGATGTGAGAATGTTATTCGTGGCTGCGGTTTGGTCCCCTTATTGCCCTTGACAAAACGCTAAATGCGGAAGCATCTGAACAGATTTTACAGCTCTACTGTGTACAGGAGAGGAACAGTACGTAGGCGATGACTGTATCAGCAGGACAATGCATCCTGTCTTAAGCCTGTGTGTGTGTGAGGCAATAATGTGTGCCCGCTGACGTTCCTGAAATGGATTGGTGGATTTGTCCGTCCAGAGTCCCGAACTGAACACAATGGAACACGTTTGGGTTAAGCCAGAACAGCGCTTCAGACCCCAGTGCTCACTGCCTCCTCCAGCTTCTGGTCTTGAGGAATAATGGGCTGCCATTCTTCCACAGAAGTCCGTCATAAAGGCGACCGGGGGACCGGGGGACGCAACCCTTTCATTTCAGAGTAGCAACCTACGTCCACAATTATTTTCTGGATGTATCCAAACATATGTCTTCCTCTACAGTTTTCACACTCTACAGTTCCCTCTACAAAGGACATTAAATTCGTTCTAAATACTCCATCTTCAAAATTGCGAGGAGCGCTCAACAAGCAATGCAACAATTTCTTTTCTCGTCCAATTTAGGTTGAAAAATGCGTGAAATATTCCCCCTTCTACACTATAGTTTCATGAAGTTCCTGTAGGGGGCAGCGCTCTACGAAGTCTTCAAAATGGCGTTTTTAACAGAGGTGCGTTCCAAGCAGAACAAAAGCGCGGTAAGTCGTTGGGCGAGGCTTCTCTCATAGTCGCAACCAGGTCGCGCAAACCTGCCCGATCTCCCTCGTGCCGGCTGGCCACACACAGCTGTGACTCCTGCAGTGTTGGAACGTGCGGACACACTCATTCGAGGTGATCGACGGATCACAATCAAACACCTCGCTGCTTAACTGGACGTCTCTGTTGTCATTGCTGGCACACGAGTCCACAGGTTGAGGTACTCTGAGGTATGTTCCTCACTGCCTGACAGAAGTTCATAAAGACCAACAAACGGTCATCTGCGCGGAGTTGCTTGTGCGTTACAAGACTGACGGTGCCAATTTTTTGTCGGATATCGTCACAGGTGATGAAACATAGGCTGACCGCTTCGAACCAGAAAGAAAACGGGAATCCACAGAGTGACGCCACACCGCCTCTCCTCTGAAGAGCCGCGCGGGATTAGCCGAGCGGTCTCAGGCGCTGCAGTCGTGGACTGTGCGGCTGGTCCCGGCGGAGGTTCGAGTCCTCCCTCGGGCATGGGTGTGTGTGTTTGTCCTTAGGATAATTTAGGTTAAGTAGTGTGTAAGCTTAGAGACTGATGACCTTAGCAGTTAAGTCCCGTAAGATTTCACTCACATTTGAATTTTCTTTCCCCTGTGAAGAAAAAGTTCAAAGCCGTCACCTCGGCCGGTAAAGTCACGGCGATTGTCTTCTGGGACTCTGAAGGGGCTATTCTATTTTATGTCCTCTCTCATAGAGAAACGATAAGGAAACTGAAGCAGCGTGTTCATCGTCACAACAATGCAAACGAATTTCTCTTTCTCCATGACAACGCAAGGCCTCCCACAAATCGACGTACCCGAGATGAGTTCACAAAACTTCACTGGAGTGGTCTTCTTCATCCACCCTACAGCCTGGATCTTTCACCTTCTCGCTGTCATCTGTTTGGCCCAATGTAGAATGCAGTCCACGCGAAACAGTACGTGGACAGTGGGGAGGTTACTGATGCAGCAAGCCGCTGGCTCCATCGTCGACCAGTAAAGTGGTACAGGCAGGCATAGAAGTCTTCCAGTAACGTGGCGTAAAGCCGTCGCATTGAACGGAAACTATGTTGAAAAACAGGGTTTTGTAGCCAAAAGAGTGGGAAATAATATGGTGTACTGAAATACTGAATAAAAATCAACCTGCTTTCAGAAAAAAAAATGTGTTGCATTACTTACTGATCGCCCGTCGTACTCAGTGTCGACTCTGATGTACTCTTCCGACGACATTGTGTAGCGAGAAACTACATTTAACCGGTAAGCCACAAGACATTACACCATCAGCGTACACACCACGACTTCATATCTTCTTTGTATACCGTTACTTTCATTGATGGTTGTAGGTTATTTCATTTTATTGGAACATCGAGATATACGAACGCATCTGAATCGGTGAGCTAGAAATTGGTCTTGTAATGTGACACCTATGTCATGTAAAATAAGAAATTAGGAAACATAGAGAGAAAAGCGTGGATTCTTTTGTCACAACCTACTCAAAGCACAGGGTACACAACAAGAAGTATGCATGAGCAGCATATGTGGACGTCTAAGAATGCGATTAATTTAAGACAACTGAAACGTTCAGTACACTGTAGGAGTGTTCCTCACATCGCAGTAAAATTCCTTACAGATTGGAGACGTTACTGTAACACATTAAAAATCTTACTCTTGAATTACCCCGCATACTGAGTTTATATCACTAGTGTCTTAGTTATGACGCATTATGCAGCTGCGACAAGTCTTTACTTGGCAGAATTTGCAGTCGTGAGTATGGTATCGCTTACAATTTGGACAAAAAGAGCCCAAAAGCAGTTCACTTGCTAACTTTGGTCTTTGCAGTAATCACAATCGTCTTCTGTATAAATGTGTTCCTGTTAGGGGGGTATAACGGATGACAGATCTGATTATGCCGGCTACCCCTTTAAATTACTCTAGGCAGTGGTTCTGCAAGCATGGGGAACTACTAACGCTTCTCCGTTCCGTGAAGGTCTTAAAGCAAATTGCGTCTCTGTGCGTGTACTGCACATTATTTTTCTTAATTTTGTCCCTTGGTAGCGCTTTCTTTCGTTTGACAATCTGAACGCGTGACAAGTACTTTTCTATATCACTTACAGTTATTTAAAGCTATTTGGTTACATCGGGATTAGTAAACAGTATCCCTTTAATAACTTTATTTATGTCTTGACCACTTTTATTCTTCATCAGCCTTCCGCGTTTCAACTTTCCGTCATTTTCAAAGGCATTGCTATGTAAATCATATAAAAACATTAGATACATTGTATCTCGTCAACATTTTAGAGCAAGAGACAAGTCCTCGAGAATGTTGAGGTGATAAAATGTATTTAATGTTTTCATATGATTGACATAGCAATGCCTTCGTAAATGACGGAAAGTCGAAACGCGGAAGTTTGACGAGGAATAAAAGCGTGGTCAAGACATGAGTGAAGTTGTTAAAAGTGCATCCAGATGGCCGCATTTTCATGCAAATTGCAGCTGAAACAGTATACCACGTATTCTGTGTGTGTATTTGAAGAGAGAGACGCCGCCATTATTTGTCTCATAATACTAAATAGATAAAACGGTCAACCGATAATCGTAACAAGATGCTAGCTAACGGCATCCGGCGGCAACAAAAATTTGATTTTCTCTTTTTCTTGTAATTACCGAAAGAATTTAAAAATGTGAAATGCTTTCACAATGTTCTCGTTAAGATGTATAACATTGCTTTAAAGGTTTAACGCAGTGAGACAAGTATCAAAGTTAGGAACTGTGTAACCTATATCTCCTGAGGTAGCGTAAGTCATGGCGCGCAAATTACCCAGGCTATATTCATCCAGTATTTCAGAATGAGACCACTTAGCGACTTCTAATCTTTCCGAAACTTTTATACCAAGGAGTTCGGTTCTTTGAATATTCTGGGGTGGGTGGTTGCTGGTGTTAACTAAGAATCTATTCCTTCTAATAATCGACGTGTTCTACATCTACATCTACATCAGTAATCTGCAGTTCACACTAAGTGCCTGACAGAGGTTTCAGACTATTTCTCTACCATTGCACTCTCTAACAGAGATTGGGAGAAATGAACACTTAAATCTTTCTGTACGAGCTCTGATTTCTCTTATTTTAATGGGATGATCATTTCTCCATATGAAGGCTAGCAATAGCCAAATATTTTCTCTTTCAGACGAGAAGGATGGTGATTGAAATTCCGTGAAAGAATCTCGCCGCAACGATAAACGCTTTTTTTTTTTTTTTAAATGATTCCCATCACAGCTCGCTTATCAAATCCGTGACCTTTCCCTTGTTGTATCCTCGTTGCAACTGTAGTGCCCTGTACCATAGGAATCAATGGTGAGGATGTTGTTCAGTGGCCGGTATGCTCTTTCTACAACACAACTGCACACATGTATTAACAGGGTTCTTTATTTATATACACAGGCAGCTACTTATCTTTGAAAGATTCCATGTGGTACAAGCTCTTCACTAACAGTTCACATTAGCCTCTCTGTTGGTGCAGTACGAGTCGCGCTATAAACACTACTCCAATAGCCAGTGATGTGAACTGACAGACGCCAACTAGAGTAGTGACCTAGCTAGTGACTGAGCTAGTAACTGAGCTAGTGACAGAGAGACTGGCTGAGACACACTGACTGACTAAGCCCTCAGGTCCTCAGCAGCGGTCTAAATACATGCCATCGAGACGGCGTTGGCGGTTTCTTGCTTGCGAGTCTGTCTTTGGCCTCTCTCGTGACAGGCTCGCTTGATCCAGCGCCTACTATCGATCTTCTTGTGACCGGTGTGCTGGCGACAGCTTACGCCAGCACATCCCTACTTCGCGATAGTACAAAACGAGATGCCTTCTTTGGACTTTTTCCATGTCCTCCATCAATCCTATCTGGCAAGGATCCCATACGGCACAGAAACACTGTAGCACAGGACGAACAAGCGTAATGTAGGCAGTCTCTTTAGTAGACCAGTCGCATTTTCTTCCTGCCAATGAAACGCAGTCTTTGGTTTGCCTTTGCCTTTCCCGCACCATTACCTATGTGAACATTCAATTTATGCTGCTCGTCATTGTAAACAAACAAAAACAAAAAAAAAAAAAAAAACAAAAAAAAAAAGAAAAGGTTCAAGTGGCTTGGGACTTAATAGCTATGGTCATCAGTCCCCTAGAACTTAGAACTACTTAAAACTAACTAACCTAAGGACATCACACAACACCCAGTCATCACGAGGCAGAGAATATCCCTGATCCTGCCGGGAATCGAACCCGGGAACCCGGGCGTGGGAAGCGAGAACGCTACCGCACGACCACGAGCTGCGGACTCGTCATTGTAATTCTAGACATTTAATTGGACAGTCAGCCTTTAAATTTGTGTGATTTATCGTGTCACTCAAATTTAACGGATACTCATGTGCATGACATAAATATTTTTCCTTATTCAGTGACAACTGCCACTTACCGCACCATAGAGATATATTTTCTAGAAATCTGGGAACATGGTATCAATTTCAGATCCCGTCTGGATCTCACTCATTAGTTTGTGCGGATAAAGAGCTACTTTTTTCAAGAACGGTATATGCTAAACCCGTGCCGACTGCGTATTAATAGACTGTTACCTTCGAGGCAATTCATAATGTTCATACACACTCTAACAGACTATTGCAAATGGACATCAGTGATATGAATCTGTAATTTGGCGGATTATTCCTATTTCCTTTCATGAGAATTAGTGCAAATTTCCAGTCTTTTGGTGTGGGTCTTTCTTCGAGCGAGCGGTTGTATATGATTGCTAAGTATGGGGGTATTACATCAGCATAATCTGAAAGGAACCTACTGCACAGAAGGCGTTTCCTTTATTAAATGCTTTAAGGTACTTCATTACACTGAGGGTATCTGGTTCTGAGTTACTCATTCGTAATGCAAATTTAATAGCTTATCTACACTTAACAGTTACGACTGCTAAAAGAAACATTTTAGTTTATCAATGTGCCCTTTATTCTTTGAATAGATCGACTCGAAATGCGAGTTGATTTCCCGCACTCTGAATGAGCTGTAATCAGTATTTGGCCGGTGTCTGTGGTTGCTGGAATAGTTTCGACAGCGAGACGTGATGGTTGGTTCAAATGGCTGTGAGCGCTATGGGACTTAACATCTGTGGTCATCAGTCCCCTAGAACTTAGAACTACTTAAACCTAACTAACCTAAGGACATCACACACATCCACGCCCGAGGCAAGATTCGAACCTGCGACCGTAGCGGTCACGCGGTTCCAGACTGAAGCGCCTAGAACCGCTCGGCCACACCGGCGGGCGCGAGACGTGAATATGTTTCGTAGACAGCAGCGTGTTGGTTCTATATCATCGCCCACGACCTGTCACGGAAATGTGTTTTCTGATACGACTTCAATTTATCTTGACATTCCAAAAACCCTTCGGTTAGCTGTCTAGAGCACCTTAACATCCATTTAATGACTTTACTACAAGTCATTAGTTACTAAATTTTTTCGCAAAGTCGCGAAGAAATACACGTACGCGTGACAAATAGCTCTACCTCACACGCGCTCCGCAGAAATAGTGGAAACGTCTTTCTCTCTTTCTCATTAAACTAAAATTATTTCGCAATTTATTACAGTACATACATACCATTACTCCGAAAGCGATCTTAAGGTATGTGGCTCCATTTGAGAATGGTGCTGGGAAGGGTAAGGATGAATAAACTCCGCTGTCTACGATTTTTCGTATTGGTAATTTCGCGAAATGCTTGAAATTTTTTGTAACGCCTGTTTCGGACTTTTAAAGGTATATCACTCTCTCTGTGATGTACAGTGCCTCTCTTGCAGTACCTGCCACAGGAACTTGATGCGCATCTCTTTAATACGTTTACTAAACGATCTTTCCTACCTCCTCTACTGATCCAGCCCGGTAGCTGCTTCCGACCAGTAAGACTCAAGAACTGGCTGACCGTGAGTCAAGTACATTGTCTTAGAAATCGTTGAGCCGGCCGGGGTGGCCGAGCGGTTCTAGACGCTACAGTCTGGAACCGCGCGACAGCTACGGTCGCAGGTTCAAATCCTGCTTCGGGCATGGATGTGTGTGATGTCCTTAGGTTAGTTAGGTTTAAGTAGTTCTAAGTTCTAGGAGACTGATGACCTCAGAAGTTAAGTCTCATAGTGCTCAGAGCCATTTGAACCATTTTTTTAGAAATCGTTGGATGACTCTCAGCCCATCATCTACTTTTCCTACAACTAGGTCTCAGTGGTCCTTTCAGTTTAGATCACTTTACTGTTGCAATCGGCGTCAGCGGGATCGAAATGTAACGTATGTGCAATATGTTCATTTACGTTGACATTCAGCTGGGAATCCCTGGATCACACGTCTACAGGTCTTTCTGCATCAAAGTTTTCTGACAATCCAGCGTTCCTATATGGAAAAGTATTAGCCGTGAACAGCCACACTGGGTTTCCGACATTATCCATAGAATCATTTATCCACGGCCTGACAAGAAAGGTCAAGCACCCATGTAACAATGCAGTTTCGCAGACGTACGCACCAACAGCAGGTATGTAAGTGATAAGGGCTGCTACCTCTCTGTGACAGTGGGTTAGTGTTGTTCGTGCTGTTGTTAGCAGGTGTAAGGTGGCAACGGCCTTGCACCTTACATGATTCCATTTAACGTGACACTTTAGGTTTTGTTGGAGTAATACTCTCAATTACGGTGTAGGAAACGGTGTAGGAAATCTATGTGGAAACGCATCGAGACGCGAGAATTCCGCGAGTTTGTAATTATAAGATTTTGCGGAAAGGCAGTAGGCGAGAGAGAGCTCGGCCACCTCCACGCCTAGCTGCCGAAGGCCACAGCCTGACGGTATGAATGGTGAACTGGGGGATTTCTGTAATCCGTTTAGAGAGGCCACAGCGGTCGCCAATCTCTGATGGACGTGCGGCTGCAGGTGTTTACCAAAACAGAGCAGTGGATAGCTGGACGGGCTTTCCTGTGCGTGCTGTCGCCTATGTACCACTAATTTTACACCTTCGAGTTACTCAAGATGAGCAGGCCAGGAGTTCCGAATAACAAACTTTCAATGCAAGAATCTGTGTTCGCTATGGCTGGGAATCTTGCCGGGAAAATCTCGAGTGGTCTCTTGGGAGAAAACTTCCAGTAAACGTGTTATTGCCCACAGCTGTGGTTCTTCCCAGCCGGCGAGGGCGGAGTTTACTTGTGAAATTTTGTAGAAATAAAAGAATGGTGGAAAAGAGTTCTGTTCCCAGGCCGTACATTGGTCGGCACAGGCAAACTGGGTATTTTGAGAGCTGTCTGTTGTCCGAGTAGTGTAGGAGTGTACTTTCCGAGACGCCACACGCCATCCGCACAGCTGCGCCTTCGCCGTCGGAGACCGCTGCTGCCACAGGAACATTACGGTGAGATCGCTCCTGCTTCGGCGTGTGTTAGGAGTAACGTTAAATAGTTGGATCAAGCGCAATTGCTGTTTCCACAGAGGTTACACGGTACTTTGGGGTGTAGTGGTTCTTCGTATTTTAAGTTTTGTGTCGATGTCAGTCGGTCAGCCAAGTCAGCGTTTTGGACCGATTTTAGCACAGTTCGCTGCCAATGCCAGTTAGGAGGATAATTTGTAAATTGTTCATTGTGTTTTACTCAGCATTGATCTGAAGGTTATAATAAAATTATTGTGATTCAGTAGAGCCTTTACTTTCAGTAGTTGATCCTGAATTCACCCTTTTCCTTTATTTTATTTTTATGTGTGTGTTTGATGTCATGGAACACCCTAAGTGTTCGTGATCGTTCATGTTTGGTAGTAAAAATAGGTGTGATTTATCGTCAGCACTACCACCGCAGATTAGTTAGGGGTGACAGGGCCACATTTAAAGCTAGCGTTATCCATTTTTGCGTACAGTTCCACTCCCAATTTCTCTGTAAATTGTTTGTCAGGGGCGAACACACGCAAAAGTCGGACAAGCAACGGGTGGGGTGTTACACAGGCTGCTAGGATATATAAGGGATGTGAACAGCTTCAGGCGAGTGATCACGGATATGCCGCGGACTCGTGAAAGACGGCGTTAGCAGCTCCTGATAAAAAACTTCCTGGCAGATTAAAACTGTGTGCTCGACCGAGACTCGAACTCGGACCTTTGCCTTTCGCGGGCAACTGCTCTACCATCTGAGCTACCGAAGCACCACTCACGGCTGGTCCTCACAGCTTTATTTCTGCCAGTATCTCGTCTCCTACCTTCCAAATTTTACAGAAGCTCTCCTGCGAAACTTGCAGAACTAGCACTCCTGAAAGAAAGCTGTGAGTACCGGGCGTGAGTCGTGATTCGCTAGCTCAGATGGTAGAGAACTTGCCCGCGAAAGGCAAAGGTCCCGAGTTAATTTAAGGTCCCGAGTTCGAGTCTCGGTCGGGCACACAGTTTTAATCTGCCAGGAACTTTCATATCAGCGCACACTCCGCTGCAGAGTGAAAATCTCATTCTAGCTCCTGATAAAGTTTGAAAGGGGCCTCATGCTGGCTGTCCAATTGCTCTCGGCTGTTCGAATCGTGCAGTATCCAGGTTTTTAGGGCGTCGGGGGTGGCAGTGGTCCAGTACTGGACTGCGTGGGAGGCCAGCTGCACTGGTCTTCAAGGCTCCAGTCTACCACGTCCGACCACGAGAAGAGAGGACACCGAGCACGCCATAAGCCTCTTACATCTGCCTGCTCCTACCGTGCGAGGAAAGTTAATGGTCTCCCTGCCACATTCTGTGCCGTGTCACACCACTGGTCTGGCAGCAGCCACACTAGGGAAGAACACGCCCAGTGGTAAGCCACCAGTAACGTGGCAACAGCAGCGGCTGTATTTGGAATGGTGCTGTGACCGGGAAGCATGGACTTTTGACCAATGGTGCCGCATTGCGTCCAGCTGTGGACTGCGCTCCTGCACTTCGCTCGATGACCATCGTCGGCGAGTATGACGGCGACCTGGGGAGGGTCCCATTCCTCCAGAGTTTTCGAGAGGCACAGCGCTGTTACATGGCCACCGGTTATGACCTCAGGTCGGGGCTCGTACTGAGAGAACTCTGATGGGATAACCGGACAGACGTGCTGCATCCTCGTGTGGTCTCCAGTCAACTGCCTCCCTGATGATGAGGTAGGCCTACTCTCATGACCAGCAGGATCTCCAGATGCCTGGGACCAGCAATGAAGATATCCACGATACCAAGGAGCTGTTCAACAATCGGGGACCAGCTTGCCTCAGGAGAGGATACAACGGCTCTTTGAAAAGATTTACCACGGGATCAGTGCTTGCATCAAAGCGAGTGTGGGTGTAACACCAGACCGATAAGCCGGCTCATCCTGGGAAATTCTTTGTAAATTTGACTCGATTTTGTAATCTTAGCCGGCCGGTGTCGTCGAGCGGTTCTAGGCGCTACAGTGTGGAACCGCGTGACCGCTACGGTCGCAGGATCGAATCCTGCCTCGGGCGTGGATGTGTGTGATGTCCTTACGTTTAAGTAGTTCTAAGTCCTAGGGGACTGATGACCTCAGATATTAAGTTCCATAGTGCTCAGAGCCATTTGAACCATTTGTAATCTCTAAACAACGTCACACACCCTCATAACCCGCCGGCCGAACTGGCCGTGCGGTTAAAGGCGCTGCAGTCTGGAACCGCAAGACCGCTACGGTCGCAGGTTCGAATCCTGCCTCGGGCATGGATGTTTGTGATGTCCTTAGGTTAGTTAGGTTTAACTAGTTCTAAGTTCTAGGGGACTAATGACCTCAGCAGTTGAGTCCCATAGTGCTCAGAGCCATTTGAACCATTTGAACCTCATAACCCATGACGTTTTGTTTCACTTCTTCCTCCTCCCTTCCGTGTGCTACACTTTTTTGTCAGGCAGTCTGAGCCGTGCGTGGCTCGAGCTCGTGCAATCACTTTTCTCTTATTTTACAACCTTTTTTTGCATGCTCCCACCTCGTTTGTCAGTTTCAATTTCTGTTGTCACCGAGTTGCTGCTTTCTTCGCCCGTGAGCGTCAGCAACAGCGCCTTTCCATATAGCCCTCACGTGTTATCCTTGCTACATTGCTATTACTTCCCGGTCGTTTGTATCGTGAAATCTGTTGGAACGTGCCAGGAGTGCAGTTCGGACCTGCCAGTCGGGGAGTTGGAGCGCGGCACTAGCGCGGTCGGGTTGGAGCAGCAGTGACGCCCGCAAGTCCATGGCTCGCCCGACCGTTGCCGCCACGCATCACTTGAGCCGGGCCACGGTCTTCGCGTATTGTCGGTCGGTCGTCGTACCGGACGACGTGAATTGGCTCGCCCCCCCCCCCCTCCCCAAAAGTGTTTACCCTCTATATTCCCACACAGTATCATGCAAGTCATTCCCTGATGTCTTAACTCACGTTCTACCATCCTGTGCATTCTCCTTGTCAGAGTGTTCCACATATTTGTATGTTTTTCGTTTCTGTGGAGAAGTTGCTCATTTCTTATCAAAATTCTGAAAATCCCTCTACAGTCTGTAAGGTGTGTAACTGTGGTGTCACCGCCAGACACCACACTTGCTAGGTGGTAGCCTTTAAATCGGCCGCGGTCCATTAGTACATGTCGGACCCGCGTGTCGCCACTGTCAGTGATTGCAGACCGAGCGCCGCCACACGGCAGGTCTAGTCTAGAAAGACTCCCTAGACTCGCCGCAGTTGTACAGCCGACTTTGCTAGCGATGGTTCACTGACAAATTACGCTCTCATTTGACGAGACCTTTTTTGCTAGTCTCTATTTCTCTAACTGTTCCAGACCTCACGCCAGCCTGCGCGAGCTTAAACGCGTGCCTTTCGGCTTCCTCTCATAGTGGCTTGGCTGTCTTGCCAAGTCACAACAGTAACTGATGTTATTAGCATTATCATTTGGGTCTAGACGCTGTTGGATTATGCAGAGCTTTCAGCTTCGTTTTTCTAGTTTTCCGTGCAGCTGCATTATTTTTCTGTTTTTAGTTCACTTGGTTCCCTTTTTTCCTTTTTTTCGGTTCTTTCGTGTTACTTTTTATCTGGTTGATTCTTTGATTTTTCTATATTTAGTGGCGGCTGCCAAACCCAATGTCCTCGGCGGTACTTTTGGGGCAGCCACCACAAATTTTATAAAGCGTGGGTAGTGACCAGGATGTAGCTACGTCTGTTGATCGAAAAATAATTAATGACAAGAATTGCGCCAGCTAGAATGAAGAGATAAATTATCTTTATTTCTGACGAAACGTGCACCAACAATACAAGTCCAAGTAATATCCGAGAGTAATCCGTGTACTGAGCCTAGTCGAATACAATAGCAAATACCACACTGCAATGGCTCCGCTATAAACTCCACGAAAGGCTAGCAATAGACAGTCGACAATAGACTGTCCGTCTCGGGGCCAGCGCTCCTCCTTATATGCAAAAGGCAGAGGGCACTGCGGACCCGAACTCGGCCATGGCGCGACCTCTTCCGTCAGCGGTAACGCCCTGGAACGCCGACGGCCAGCGAAGTCACGGTCAGGACGCGCGTGCGCGAATGGTTGGTTGGTTGGTTGGGTCCGTCGATACAACACTATACAACTACCTGCTATAAGAGATGACGAGGTCAGTGCGGTTTTTCGAGACCCAGATAAATGGAACACCTTAAATAGTCTGGCTGACTCAGTGTCAACGACACTGCTTGACACATGCAAAAACCAACATCCTACTGCCAGAACAAGAACACAGACAGTAACAGAACCTCAACACAATACTTGGGAAGATACAAGCTCCGACACTGACACAGACAGTGATTATTTTTGACGGAAGGTGTAGAAGGGCTGCGAAATAGATATTGATCAATACTATATGGACGTAAATGGACCTAACTCACAATGCTTGTGTCACAAAACTGATGATGTACTTCATTCGACATATACTGTAGGCTCCCAGTTTTGTCTCACAGAGTATCAGAGATTTCATTGGACATTCATGCAGATTCCCCTTCCTGGCTCACAACCTTGTCACTTGTCTTGCCACATATACTGGATTTACTTGTAATCAATTTAAGCAACCTTACACTTGAATTATCACAGTTTAGACTTCTATGTAACTTATTTTTGATTTGTCTAATATAGTCTTCTAGCTTTTATGATATATTAACATTGTTTTTCTGTTTTTGTAATCTACTGCCCCAAATAAAACCTTGTATAGAGGAAATGATCATGTATAACCTTCAGCTATCTGAATATTTCTGCAATTTCATTTATGTTGGGGATAATTTTGGTATCAGTTATGATTAACAGCCTGTAAGATATAATTGTATTGTTTTATTATTCACATGTAATTTGAACCCTTATTTACAATGTCACATAGAGGAATCTAGTTATGCTCAATCTACAGACACATACATAGCCCCCACATTCAGGAATTGCATGTGAGAGAATCAGACACTTATTTCATTTTATTCTAAGTATATACAACTAATGTCATAATTTTGCGTTCAGCACCATTGTTGGGAGTCTTTCGACATGTCCATAAAACCTCAGTCTTCATTCTGTAATGTGTTGCCACCAGGTTTGGATATTCCTACGTTGCTCTACAGGTGTTTTGTCCAGGAATCGTTAGCGCTAGGATTTCACCTGGAACAAGTCCAGCCCACTCACCCCCGGTTTTCCCGGTCTTTGTTCGGCGCCTGGGCATCGTTTTAGTTGACCCACGTGGTTTGCCGCGTTCGGTTGCACTTGGAGTGAATGTTAAATTAATATCTTGCTAGGTCTTAAATTTTGCGAGATAGTTAAAAAACAAGTTACAAAAAACGTGCACACTTGGCCTCAGCTGTGCCAGGTACTTCCACAGCAAATATAAGAGAAAAACAATTCAGTACTGAATTCTTTAAATGCGAGAACTCAGTATTCAGATGAATAGCCTATGACAAAACATTCTTCTGTGTGAGAAAAAGCACCCAAAGCTACAACAGGATAAATCTACCCTCAAAGAATAATTTGCTTGGAGAAAGAGGAACCTCAGTATAATTGACACTTGAGTTTCAGAACTGAGACAGTATTTCTGAAACAAGCACTAATGTTCACTATACTTCCAGATGGCATCAAAATTACTTTGTTCTTGCTAGATCGATCCAAGCTGTGTTGCGTGTTATTCACCGAATAGTTTTGCTGAAAAAAATTTTTTTTTGGGCGGGGTGGTGGGGAGGGGGGAGGGGGAAAGAAGAACTAGCAGAGCATGAAGGACGTCTTACAGCCGTGAAACACTGCAGCATTTATTTCCTCCACAACTGCTCTGTGACAAACATACACATCATTATTATTATTAAAAAATGGTGTGAATGACATTCACGGAATTAATAAACCTTGTGGTTAAAAACAGACAGGACAAAGAATAACGACAGATAGTTTTCCTGAGACGTTTGCAACAGCATGTAGGACACTAATCACACAGAAACAGCCACAATTCTTTATAACCTCGTTTATAATGCGCAGGTATGGCATTGGAATAATTTAAAAGTTAAAATTCACCCATTACCCATGCAAATATTAACGAAATATGGCGTAGAAGCAAATAGCCTACTGCTTTCACTAGGCACTTCTACTTTATGGCATTCTTATATTCTTTAAATTTCTTCAGCTACTATGAGGGCCTACATAAACAAAACGACTTTCACTTATTTCTATATAACGTTGATTTTAGACAGCAGAGTTAGTCGACTGCATACGTGGCTTTACTACAGATATGACAGATTCAAGACCATTGTTTCCGCACTCTGCTCTGCTGTCTCCCTCAAATAAACGTACTATAATAAGTGAATAAGTTAATGAAAATTTGCTAATGAAAATTTTAAATTTCTTATCATTCCTGAATCTTATGAGAGTGTAACATGTGTTGGACTGAAACGATAACAACTTTGATGTAGCTTCCACTCTGTGGAACTGGCGGCTGTTTAGGGGAGGGACTTACACTATGGATAGGCATGGAGGGAGGTGAATGGGCGGGACTTGTTCCGGGTGAAATCCTAGCGCTAAGGGCACGTGTTTTGTCCCCATGTGTTCTCCGAGGTTTGTTTGTGGATCGGTTGTGTGTGTAGAGTGATCCACACTGGCAGAATCCCTGGTAGACCTCAGCTCGCCCTGGGATCTCCCGGCCAGGAGTTGGGAGGCCCGGGGCGGCAGCTGACCGCGCCTTTTTTCCTCTCCCCCCACTCCTTCTCCCTCCCCCGCCCCCGCACATTATCGCTCTCCGTGCCTGCTCCGCTCCCGCCCCTTCTGTCTCAAGACGACAGCCGCCGCCGCCCTCCCCCAGCCGGTCCCTGGAGACGCTGATAAAGAAGGCCTGGCTCGCCTCTCTCCTCCCCCCCCACCCCCCCCCCCTCCCGCAGCTGCCAGCGGAGTATCGACCAGGCCGGCCGTCGGCTACCCCCACCCCCACCCATAGGTCCAGCTCCCAGGACACTGCCCGCCGTCCACTCCCCTCTCCTCCAGCCAGCCTCTACCCCCCACCCCTCCATGTCACTGCCACCGTCCCTCCCCTTCCCTACCCCTCCCGGCCCCTGCCGCAGCTGCCCGCAGGCGGCCGTTCGGACATTACTCTTCCCGGAGAGCGCAGACGAGCTCGCCTCGCCTCGCCGTCTTGCCACTTCGTCCTGGCGCCTCCCCACAGATTAATAGCCCCGTTATCTGCACACCGCACTCCTGATACGCGCAGCACCGCAAACTATGGCGCTCTAAAATCCCTAACCAAATTCTTTCTCGAAGCATAAGGCCGCCACCATCCACCGCACGATGCATTGCCACGCAGCGATACAGTTCAATAAAACATCGCCGGACTTCAGCCGAGTCAGGCGGATCAAACTCCTAGAGCTCTCGACCGACAGCTCTACATCTACATCTTCATACACACTACGCAGAACACTATACCGGGTGTTACAAAAAGGTACGGCCAAACTTCCAGGAAACATTCCTCACACACAAATAAAGAAAAGGTGTTATGTGGACATGTGTCCGGAAACGCTTCATTTCCATGTTAGAGCTCATTTTAGTTTCGTCCGTATGTACTGTACTTCCTCGATTCACCGCCAGTTGGTCCAGTCGAAGGAAGGTAATGTTGACTTCGGTGCTTGTGTTTGGGCAGGCATTGTTGGCGATGTCTTGATTGGGCCCCATGTTCTTCCACCTACGCTCAATGGAGCACGTTATCATGATTTCATACGGGATATTCTACCGGTGCTGCTAGAACACGTGCCTTTACAAGTACGACACAACATGTGGTTCATGCACGATGGAGCTCCTGCACATTTCAGTCGAAGTGTTCGTACGCTTCTCAACAACAGATTCGGTGACCGATGGATTGGTAGAGGCGGACCAATTCCATGGCCTCCACGCTCTCCTGACCTCAACCCTCATGACTTTCATTTATGGGGGCATTTGAAAGCTCTTGTCTACGCAGCCCCGGTACCAAATGTAGAGACTCTTGGTGCTCGTATTGTGGACGGCTGTGATACAATACGCCATTCTCCAGTGCTGCATCAGGGATTCCATGTGACGGAGGGTGGATGCATGTATCCTCGCTAAACGTAGTACATTTTGAACATTTCCTGTAACAAAGTGTTTGAAGTCACGCTGGTACGTTCTGTTGCTGTGTGTTTCCATTCCATGATTAATGTGATTTGAAGAGAAGTAATAAAATGAGCTTTAACATGGAAAGTAAGCGTTTCCGGACACATGTCCACATAACATATTTTCTTTCTTTGTGTGTGAGGAATGTTTCCTGAAAGTTTGGCCGTACCTTTTTGTAACACCCTGTATAGGGTATGTCGGAGGCAACGCGGCATGTCCCGAGAGTAAGACTACTGGTCGGGAGTATATTAATCTGCATAAGTCACATTAACATCTACATCTCTACTCCAAAAGCCGTTTTATGGCGTATGTCAGCACCCGGTGTTGGGGCTAGACTAGAACTGTGGTTATATCTAGGCTGTTGTTAAGTGGCCACCGAAAGGATTCTTCTATTTCGTCAAGCGTTTATACTGACAGCTAGGTTAGCACTAGGACATCTGTCCGTCAGCTTTTCACTCAACCTTTCCGGCTTTACTACTTACGGTCCCCTTTTTAAGGTTTGACCTCCATTTTCCCTTATTTTACAGAAGTGTGGTGCATTTGGGGAAGGACACTGTTGCTTTCTGCATCTACTATTTGAGTGGATTTATGTTTGCACCCGATACACAGACTGGCAGCCAATCCATCGAGGGGCTCACCATATACTCTCATGATTGGAGGCCCCTGACAATATAGGGATCACACTGCAGATACGTCAGTTGTAACCTCATCATGTGTGTTGATGAGTAGGTGCCTGTCCAGTATGGGGCAAAGGGACTCCAGACAGCAGCTACTATGTCAGGTAGCCTTTGTTGTGGCTCCAGTGGGGAGATCCTCCAATTGGGATGAGTGGCTCCAGGGTAGACGACTCACATCGATAGAGATCAAAATCACCCACGCATTTGGCTGCACCAACAAGGCCGGCTCACCAGACAAAAGGCAAGATTTTAATGCAAATGCTTACAGCCTCATGGTGTTTCGGTGTTTGGGCGTACTGTGGGATGAGAAGCAAGGAGTTTCTGATGATCAAAGCGATTTTTCTATCGATTAAGTTGGCAGCACCGCATTCAATACAACCCGTCGGCTGTAGAACGCACGTCGGCTGTACAGTGCAAGCTTCTTTCTCTCAGGCCCTTGGGAATTGTTTTAGTAACGTGTTCAAATCTGCGTCTCTATTCCGAATCTCGTAGGCTGCAAGATGAGGTGCGCAGTCCGGTTTCATCTTGCTTTGTGAAATGCTTCGTTCTAGCTTTCACGCGTACATTATATTTTACATATACATTAAATGTGCTCTGTCTCGGAATCCATTCGGAATAGGACATAGGTCCATATGAAGCTTTTTGCTTTGCATGATCACTCCTGTCATATCACTGAATATTGAAGATTCCTCAAGGACAGCCTGTGCAAATGCGCTACGCCTGTGCAGTGAGCTGACATGAAGTTGAGACATGTGATATACATATGCAGGATGAACCATGTAAAACGTGACACCCCTTTTATTTCGCGAAAAGTAACCAGGCATCGAAACGAAATGGCCTGTACAGGGTTGGGCAAATAAATGTGGCCCGGACGAATGGATACGATTGGACGTGACTATATGCATGTAACCACACCCCGTGACGTGGGTACCACGTAATCCAACATCGTTTCCTTGGAGCACGTTTACACGCCTAGCAGAGTTGTTAGCATAGGTCAGTCTGTTCGCGGCCCTAGCTGGCCACCCGGGTCACCTGATCTGTCAGTGTATGAATCCTTTGCATGGGGAGCCCTCAAGTCTAAGGTGTATCCCAACCACCATCGTAGTCTTCCAGAACTGGAGCAGAATGAGACTGCAGCAATTCCAGCAGTCCAGTTTCGATTCGCCTTCAGCAACTTGTTCACCAGGGCACAAAAGGGTCAAGAGATGAATTGTGGTCAGTTTCAACATCTGCTATAGTTGGGTTAATACGGTATTTCCTTTCTTCTGCTGTGTTTCGTTCTACCCTGGAACTCTGTTCTCCAGGCCACATTTATTTGCCCCACCCTGCACTCTGTATGTGATAAACAGTCTTAACTCTTGCATCGATCGATATATTGAAAGAAATATGGTTTTCTTAAATAGAATGACATACTATTTCTGGCGGCATTCGAAAGCGCCTGAAAAGGAGAGTACGGTGATACAATACTTTTTGTGGTTGAAGCTCTTCGCAAAAGATCCAGGAAATATTTCAAAACTGAAAGGCAAATCGGCCGGAAACTGCTACCGCTTTGTAAATATGTTCATGCTAGCTACCTTGTTGTACCGAGTCTTTCGACTTTGAAACGGCTGTATGGGCACGTTCCAAAAGCAAATACATTTAAAAAAAGCCTTTAAAACGTTTACTTGTCTCACTGCAGAACTTGCACGACCTGTGGTCGTCTATCGGCAGGTCGTATCTACTTGGTAACTTTTATACGGCAAATGGCGGCACGAGACATACTGCCAAGGTAGGATCAGCGAGAGGAATGCCATTCGCTTCTTGCATCGACATAAATTGCATCCTTACCACCTGCCACTGCATCAGGCAATCGGACGGCGTGATTTCGAAGGGCGTATAGAATTTCGTTGGTTTGCTCTGCATCGCTTCGGAATCGATACTAAGTTTCCCAAAGTGTTCGCTTTATCGGCGGAGCAACGTTTACGAACCACGGTAATGTCAACTAGGCAGCTGAAAATCCACGCTGGCTTCGTCTGGTACAGCACCAACGACCGTGAAGGGTAAACCTCTGATGTGGCATCATAGAAAATTCCATTGTGGCGTCTTACTCCATGCCAGGGATGTTAAATCGAAACAAGATTTCTTACGAACATTCGGTCTGTCCTTCTAGAAGAGGTACCACTAGATAAGCAACAGACCATGTGGTTCCAAGATGACGGCTACCCAGTTCATTCCTCCCGTGGTGCAACTCAAATACTGAATGAAAAGGCCGTTGCATAGGACGGAATGCTACAGTACAATGGCTGGTATTTCTTTATATAGGGAACAAGAGAGATGCATTTTATCAGGAAGACGCAACTACGCAAGACGATATGCGCCGTCGAATCGCCATAGCATGCAACGGCACACCATCCAATGCACTTTCATCTGTTCATCTAACTCTCGAACGGCGACTGCAAATGAGCCTTGCAGTGGATGATAAACAATCTAATCACATACTTGAGCACAGTGTAAAACTACATTTCGTTAATAACATTATTTATTTTGTGGGTAACATGTCGTCAGTCATTCTGAATAATCTGTTTAATTTACTTAAATGTAATTACAAGTACTGTTCATAGACATATTTGTCCGGCAGCAGATGGTTTGCTTTAAGAAGCATTCAGGAGTCTCTTGAATAGGACTTATTATTATGAAGTATTAATGACCGAAAACTCTGTTTCACCCCTGACAAGTAATCAGCAATGTGGACGGAGTAGTACAAGGAAAATTGCCTGACGAAACAGTAGTTGCTCCAGCAAAAACCAGGAAACGTACACACATTTGAAATAGTTTCCTGAAGCCCCATCTGACGCTCTGGAAACTAGTACATGCCGTAGTTTCATATACAAAAATCATAACTTACCCTGTGTCTATATCTTATAGGAAATGACGTCTTATCCTAAGGGCGCAGTCCTGTCTTGCTGCGTATAACAATGCAGCCTCGCATGACAGCTCCGCTTGGCGATGTTTACAACGCAATAGCTGGATCTGGCCACAGCGCTTTCCCATTTTAGTACATTTCTCGGATTATTTTGCGAAGAGTTACAGCCTCATCATTAACAAGTATGTACTGTACTCGTCTTTTCATTCGGCTTCAGGTGTCATAAAGAACAGTATACCATTCCGATTAAATAATCATACTTGCTTCAATATCATGATCGATACAAAATACAGGGTGAGTCACCTAACGTTACCACTGGATATATTTCGTAAACCACATCAAATACTGACGAATCGATTCCACAGACCGAACGTGAGGAGAGGGGCTAGTGTAATTAGTTAATACAAACCATAAAAAAATGCACGGAAGTATGTTTTTTAACACAAACCTACGTTTTTTTAAATGGAATCCCGTTAGTTTTGTTGGCACATCTGAACACATAAACAAATACGTAATCTGTGCCGTTTGTTGCATTGTAAAATGTTAATTACATCCGGAGATATTGTAACCTAAAGTTGACGCTTGAGTACCACTCCTCCGCTGTTCGATCGTGTGTATCGGAGAGCACCGAATTACGTAGAGATCCAAATGGAACGGTGATGGACCTCAGGTACAGAAGAGACTGGAACAGCACATTACGTCCACATGCTAACACCTTTTTATTGGTCTTTTTCACTGACGCACATGTACATTACCATGAGGGGTGAGGTACACGTACACACGTGGTTTCCGTTTTCAATTACGGAGTGGAATAGAGTTTGTCCCGACATGTCAGGCCAATAGATGTTCAATGTGGTGGCCATCATTTACTGCACACAATTGCAATCTCTAGCGTAATGAATGTCGTACACGCCGCAGTACACCTGGTGTAATGTCGCCGCAGGCTGCCACAATACGTTGTTTTATATCCTCTGGGGTTGTAGGCACATCACGGTACACATTCTCCTTTAATGTACCCCACAGAAAGAAGTCCAGAGGTGTAAGATCAGGAGAACGGGCTGGCCAATTTATGCGTCCTCCACGTCCTATGAAACGGCCGTCGAACGTGTACCTCACCCCTCATGGTAATGTACATGTGCGTCAGTGAAAAAGACCAATAAAAAGGTGTTAGCATGTGGACGTAATGTGCTATTCCAGTCTCTTCTGTTCCTAAGGTCCATCACCGTTCCCTTTGGATCCCTACGTAATTCGGTGCTCTCCGATACACACGATCGAACAGCGGAGGAGTGGTACTCAAGCGTCAACTTTAGGTTACAATATCACCGGATGTAATTAACATTTTACAATGCAAGAAACGGCACTGATTGCGTATTTGTTTATATGTTCAGATGTGCTAACAAAACTAACAGGGTTCCATTTAAAAATACGTAGGTTTGTGTTAAAAAACGTACTTCCGTGCATTTTTTTTATGGTTTGTATTAACCAACTACACTAGCCCCTCTCCTCACGTTCGGTCTGTGGAATCGATTCGTCAGTATTTGATGTGGTTTACGAAATATATCCAGCGGTAATGTTAGGTGACTCGCCCTGTATAAGACAATTTATTACGTACCAAAGTACATGCTGATTAGCGTACTACTATTTGCCGAACACTTGGAAACGTTCACAGTATAAAGGGGACCTTACGTCCTGCGAGACTCACCCTGTTAACACTGATCAGCCAGAACATTATGACCACCAACCTGCTATCGGTATAAACCCCTTCAGAGTATAGCAGCGTCACCTGGCGAGGAATGACTGCTAGCCGGACACACGCACGGTGTATGTAGTATCAGAGAGCGTGCTGTCCGTGTGTTGAAGGGAGAAGGCGTTCATCTACGTCAGTTTGACCGACGGCAGACTGCGATGCCCCGGAGACTCGGCACGAGCCCTTCGGAAGCTGCACGACCAGTCGGTTGTCTGAGGAATGCTGTGGTGAGTGCTTCAACACGTGGCGAAACCAACGTGGCGTTGGGTGTCCACCCCTCATGACAGACTTCGGACGTCGTAGACTCGGCAAGCTAGTAAAACAGGACAGGCGGAGAGCTGTAGCGGAGCGAACATCAGACTCTAACGCTGGGAAGAGTACAAGTGAATCTGGAGACACAGTGCACCGAACACTGCTAACATTGGGCCTCTGTAGCCGTCGAGCCAAGCATGTGCCAATGTCAACACCACGACGTCGGCAGCTACGACTGAAATGGGCACGTGACCATCGGCACTGGACTTTGGCGCAGTGGAAGAGCGTTACATGGTATGATGAATACCAATGGTTTCCTCCTCATGCCGATGGGAGAGGGCGAATTCGTCGTCTTCCAGGGCACTAGCTCTATCGCACCTGTACTACGGGACGGAGACAAGCTGGTGGAGACTCTATTATGCTCTGGGGAACATTGACGTGGAGCCAGTCCTGTGGAGCTCGTGCAAAGCACAATGAAAGCCCAGGCGTATGGTCCACTAGTTGCAGACCACGTACATCCCTCCATGTCGATCTCGTTTCCCGACAGCATTGGCATTTTTCAACAACATAATGCGCTATGTCACAAGGCCAGGAGTACGATGGAGTGGTTCGGCGAATGCAGTGGCGAGCTCCATTGATGTACTCGTCCCGCAACTCACCAGACCTTCACTCGATCGAAGACATTTGGGTGTGATTGATGTGGCTTCAGAGCTCATGGCCCCCCTCCCCGGAATTTGCGGGAAGTATGTGACTTGTGTGTGTAGATGTGGAGCCAAATCGCTTCAGCGACCTACCAAGGCTTTTTTTTAATTATTCATATGACCGGTTTCGGTTCATTCAGAACCATCTTCAGATCTGATATTTCAGTTACAGGAGTAACCCGTCCAAATCCAGCAAATTTCACATGCTACGTCACATCACGTGACATCATGTGACGTAGCATGTGAAAGTTGCTGGATTTGGACGCGTTACTCCTGTAACTGAAATATCAGATCTGAAGATGGTTCTGAATGAACCGAAACCGGTCATATGAATAATAAAAAAATTGCAATCAAGACGGATTTTAAGTAACATTATAAAATCACTGATTGCTGTTATCTCATAAGACATTATGTCTGTTTTTGCAAACCTACCAAGGCCGCATTGCTTCTACGCCAAGACGCGTCGCCACTGTTATCCGCGCAAAAGGTCGACATACCTACTCTTAGGTAGACGGTTGTAATGTTGTGGCTGATCAGTGTATCTCGCAACCCTCCTACTACACGTCGTCCATCTCGGAAGGATGGCCCACTTACAGCTAAGACGGGAGTTCAGAAATTAAGTTCCACATTATTGTGGCAGGCCAAGTAACGTTCAGTGAGTGCTGCATTTCAGTTCAAAGTGACACAAATACATACAATGTTTCACCAGCTGCGACGTAGTCGCGTATATGAACAGTGATCTAATACTGTCAAATGTTTTTTATTCCAGCCTTTGATCACAATATAAATTCTTTTGACGATGACCGGTTTCCGTCAGTAATGACCGTCCTCAGATCTTTTCTGCCCTATGTCCTAAAGTGATGAGGCCGTAATGGCATCGTCAAAACATATAAATATACTCCGCACAGCATCGTCACAGAGATCTAAAATAAGGTGTAGAATAGGCCACATCAGACGATCAATCCCAGTTACAAAATGATCTAGAGAGAATTTCTGTATGGTGCGAAAAGTGGCAATTGGCACTAAACAAAGAAAAGTGCGAGGTCATCCACATGGGTACTAAAAGAAATCCGATAAATTTTGGGTATACGATAAATCGCACAAATATAACTGCTGTCAATTCGGCTAAACACCTATGAATTACAATTACGAGCAACTTAAATTGGAACCACATTGTGGGGAAGGCGAAACAAAGACTGCGCTTTGTTGGCAGAACACTTATAAGATGCGACAAACCCTCTAAAGAGACAGTCTTGTCCGTCCTCTGCTGGAATATTGCTGCACAGAGTGGAATCCTTACCAGGTAGGACTGACGTAGGACATCGAAAAAGTGCATAGAAGGGCAGCTCGTTTCGTGTTATCGCGCAATAGCGGTGAGTGTCACTGATATGATACGCGAGTTGGGGTGGCAGTCACTGAAACAAAGGCGGTTTTCTTTGCGACGAGATGTATTTACGAAATTTCAATGACGTACTTTCTCTTCCGAATGCGAAAATATTTTGTTGACACCCACCTACGTTAGCGAGAAATGATCATCATAATAAAATAAGAGAAATCAGAGCTCGAACGGAAAGATTTAGGTGTTCCTTTTTCCCACGCGCCGTTCGAGAGTGGAATGGTAGGAAGTAGTATGAAAATTGTTCGATGAACCTCTGCCAGGCATTTAAGTGTGAACTGCAGAGTAACCATGTAGATGTAGATGTATAGGCCTGAAGATGACATAATGTATCGTCGAAACTGGTAGCCTAAAATAAAACCTAAATAACGGCGATTGGAATTGTTTTATTGGACACATTACTTCCTCCCACATACGCCTCGCGAAAGGGCCGAAGAGAAAATTCGAAATGGAAATTCGGAAATTTGTGAGCCCATGGGACCAAACTGCTGAGGTCATCGATCCCCCAGCTTACATGTTACTTAATCTAACTTAAACTAACTTACGCTAAGGACAACATACACGCTCATGCCCGAGGCAGGAATCGAACCTCCGACGGGGGTAGCCGCGCTGACCGTGACAGGGCACCTCAGATCTCGCGGCTACCCTGCGCGGAGAGAAAATTCAAGAAATTGGAGCTAATACACAGGCTTACCGACAGTCATTCTTCCCAAGCGCCATTCGCAAATGGATCAGGGAATGAGGAGTGGGGGATCAGTTAGTGGTACCAGAAGTACCCTCCGCCACACACCGTCAAGTGGCTTGCGAAGCACTGATGTGGATATAGATGTAGATAATCTTAGCGCATGACGGCTTAGTTTTTGATAAAGCTTCGTATATCTTCATCTACGTCTACAATTCGCAAGCTGTTTGGTTTGGGCCGAAGAGTACTTTGTGTACTATTTAAGTTGGGCGAACATTTCTGTACGGTGAGTCTGGTTGGCTGGAGTTGAAAGGCAGTTGTTTATGGGGGAGAATGTTTGGAATTTCGTACTCGCGCGCCACACGTATGGCACTTGTCATCTCAAAGACGATCCGACCCTGGCCGATTCTGTCTGTTGAAACGGTTGATCTTTGCAGAAGTGGCAAGCACGTCTTAGGAGCACGCGGAAGCTATGACCGGTGCCGAGCAATCACAGCAACGCCTCGTGCAGTTTTAAGGACAAAAAACTCTTATTTCTGGCAGCACATCGAACGGGCGTGATTTCAGCACTTGTCTAGTCATTTCGAGATGGGCACATTCAATCGACAATATCCAACAATACAGTGAGGCTGCAGCAAACGACGGGCATTTGGGTTGTATTTATGTGGCTGAAAACCAAGCACGCTTTCAGGTTACGTACGATTGCGTCCTTTCACGTGTCCTTTTGCATTGGAACTTGGCGTGCCAAACATCATGTCCCCGTTCTCGCTTTTCATCTCATCTGAGGACGTGATCCATATCTGAGTTAACGATCTGTAAATTCAAGCGACATACGAACAGTTTCTGTCACGTCCAAGGTCATGTTGCATAAGCTTGTAACATTATTTTACTTTTTCTTTCTGCCGTTATTTCCAGTGGGGGTGTTGAACGGTTTGGTACCATACTTGTATTGTATAAAGGTCGATCAAAAAGTTTCTTTTCGAAGCCCGTACAGCCCACAATCGATACGCCAATCAGGCAAAATTGCCGCGAGTTTGGAGGCAACCACCCCACCGACCCGCCAGGTTGAAGAAACTACTCGAATATGCATAAATGTTTGTAAGAGGACGACGTTCGTTTCAGTGGCGATGCACTAATATTGACCGAACCTCTACGGGAATCAATAAACTACTTTGCAGAGTGCGGTAAGTAAGGAATCTTAGTCGGTGTGGGACCATGTCCGGATGGCCGAAGCGGTTAAGGCTAGCGCTCATAAGAAGCGGTAAATCCGGATTCGAGTCGCGGTCCGACACAAGTTTTCAGTTTTCGCCGTTGCATTACCACAACACCTTTGCGGCTGGAAGTCGCAAATTTCCACCCATCCACTCTCTTTCTTTCCCCATTCTCAATTTCACATTAATGAAGATACCCATTTGGTAAAACACACTTTAATGCTGCATGAGGAAGTCCATAACTGTCTGAAAGACAACCTCGTCCAAGGCCTTTTAGCAGAAAGGTGTGATAATCGCTTGGGGTGAGATCAGAACTGTAGGTCGGATGGTCGAGTGTGCCACACTGGAGTCGGCGTAACTTTTGCGTTACGGCATTTGCGAGATGGGAACGTGCGTTATTATGAAATTGCAGCACCTATTGTCGGAGTTTTCCCGCACGTTTCGCTTTAAGTGCATACACAGTCTTCGTTCTCCGATGGATGTCAACCGGTGCTTGCCCTTCGGCAACGAAGAAATGAATAACAGCACTTTGGTCCTGTTTGGACGCATTTGGTAATAACGATGCCATAGTTCACGTTTCCACATTTACCGCACACACGTAGGAAAACACGAATGGCACATTAAACCTGCCGGTCGTTGTCGCCGAGCGGTTTTAGGCACTTCAGTCCGGAACCGGCTGCTGCTGCTGTCGCAGGTTCGAATCCTGCCTCGGGCATGAATATGAATGTGTGTGATGTCCTTAGGGTATTTAGGTTTAAGTAGTTCTAAGTCTAGGGGACTGATGACCTCAGATGTTAAGTCCCATAGTGCTCAGAGCCATTTGAACACTAAACCCTTAACTAAATATCGGTGCTTATAAACCCGCATCGGAGTCGCGACACCTTGCATCAACGCCCTCAAACGAGAGTCCCTTTTTATTCATCTGTAAGGAATAACTTTATGTACTTCGCGTTTTTAAACATTATATTGCATTTTTTTTTATTTTGGTCTTTGTGAATTTGTTATCTTGCACCTCTTGCTTTCTTCTTCAATTTCGTCACGTTTCCTTATCTCTATATGTGAATATTTAAGATCTGCTTAGCGAAAAAAGTATACCCTTCACTGTTTTGCAATTAATCGAAAAATAAAAGAATATGAATGGGCTGCGCTTGCAGTTACCTTCTGCAAGTTTACAGCACTTCAGATACGTACGTGCAAATGCAGTGCGGTAGGGACGACGTCATCGCAACTTATTTTTTCCACCACGCAGGCGCGCGTTAGACAGTGTAGGTCACAAGTGACAAACACATTTTCCTCACAGAAATTAAGCCTATAAGGCACAATTTGTTACACATTGAGACAGTATAGTACGCTGCTTGCAGTGAATGTTTTAATTTAAATTTCAGCTGTGTTACTTCCGTGTAATTCCCTCACCCTCCTACGTTCGTTTCGTTTTTCGAAAGTTTTGACATCTTCGAACCCTGGTAACACTAGTCACATTGCGCTCATGTTCAGTGTCTGGTAGTATACCCCTCCAGTACAAAAGCTTCGGCACTGGATTAGTAAAAACTAGAGAACAGTTAAGATGTTGGATTTATTGAATCAGGTGTTCTACTGACAATGGGAGGCCGCCAATTGTGAAATTCAGATTCGATTCATACTGCGCATAATAAAAGCTCATGGCCAGAGGTGTAATGTGCCAAAGCACCAAGATGCACTTCTCAGCAGTTGTCGAGAAAATCGACAGTTTAAAGAAGCCGTTGCGGTGAAATACCCTCTACGATTAATAATTTTCTGTAGAGTCGTGGCGCAGCGGTAAGCGCTCGGGTTCGTAATCCGAAGGTCGCCGGATCGAATCTCGCGCCATGCAATTTTTTTATTATTAGTTTTTTGTAATTGAAATATATATATATATATATATATATATATATATATATATATATATATATATATATATATATATATATATATATATATATATAAGCTGTTAATGAATTGCTTATGCATGTTGCTGAAGGCGGATCGCTCTCCAATTGTACCGCCTCCATTTTTCCGTTTGTTTAACAGGGTGTACCAAAGCTGTCCCGTCCGAACTGATTTTCGACGATGTTATAAGTTGCGCTAGGGACCGCATCTACCTTCTTTCGAAGTTAGCAGGCAACTACGCTGTTATGCGGCGGATCGTTTCGGCCCATTCAACATCTGTCCTTCAAGTGTAACGAGCGAGTAACGGAGTTTATATTTCATACCTGCCGCAGCAAATTTGTGTTCGTGGGGTCTCTATTCTAATTCGAACGTTTGACTTACGCTATACATATTCGTTTCGAAATACCGTTTCTACATCTTCCGTTAACTATACGTGGTTAACATTATGAAGACAATTAATAATATTTGTGAAATACAACTTTGTTTGCGAAAAACATAATGATGTTCGAAGTCGCCAGTTTTTCCACGACAAACGACTTTCAACAACTTATTATATGCATAATTGTTGCAACTGATTGCCGGGAATTTTATATATATATATATATATATATATATATATATATATATATATATATATATATATGAATTACAAAAGGTAAGTACTAAAAAGGTTGCATGGTGCGAGATTCGATCCGGCGACCTTCGGGTTACGAACCCGAGCGCTTACCGCTGCGCCACGACGCTGTAGAAAATTATTAATCGTAGAGAGTATTTCACCGCAACGGTTTCTTTTCATTGTCGATTTTCTCGACAACGGCTGAGAAGTGCACCTTGGTGCTTTGCCACATTACACCTCTGGCCATGAGCTTTTATTATGCGCAGTATGAATCGAATCTGAATTTCACAATTGGCGGCCTCCCCTTGTGAGTCTTTCTCGATTCGAGCACAATGCACAGTACATCCATACAACGCCGTAAAAAAGGTCAGGAAGTCATTTTTAACTCGTTAAATCCAAATGAAATTAAAATAAAATACTCCTATATTACTTAAATATATTTCGTGGTGGGAGACAGTAGGTATTTTATTTAGTTATCATTTTCATGTGCGTGAAGCACAAACTGTTTTCCGTAAAAATTTAATCTCTGGGTATTTTAAAGCTCGATGAAAAAAATATTTCCCAAGTCTCAGTATTAATAAATGCCATCACAGTGTATTTTTATACCCTGAAATCTGAAAGTTTTTGTCTTTTATTCCTAACAAGTTCACTTCAAACAAAAGCTCGAGTAACCTTGGCTTGTAGGATTCTTTGAAACTACGAAATGAAATTATCACTCCTTTGGTAATTTGGAAGAGATGCAGATCCAGTTTTGCAGATAAAACTAAATCACTTAATGTGAAACTGACCAAAGATTCCTCCCAGCAATGCTCAAGGCCACTGATATTAATTATTTAAAAATGGAACACGATTCAGGATATCTAATAAACTGGTTTGAAATTATTTTTACAACTTGAATACAATGCCATGAATCAGCAACAAACCATAAACCACCAATGTCAACAGTAACAGCATGAGAAACGAATAATTTTACATTCGTCGCGTTTTTACTTTTACAAAAGAAAAAAATTTAAGCCTATTACGACGTACTCTGCGTCAGTCTGTGGTTAAGTTATTGATCTTCGATCTGTTGCTTTCCTGTCTCAGGCACTTTTCCTCTTTATCAATTATAACTTCTTACTCTTAAGAAAGCTGACAAGAGTAAAAATATGAAAAATAACTTAAATCTAGGAAAGAGACGCCTCGTCCTTTACACATCCTGGCTTGAATGTAGGTTATGCAGTTACCCTTCATGTGAATTTCTACACTTCGTCGTTGAGTGGTGGGTTCGCATCGATTACACCAACTCTCATCACACCTGATGATTTTTCCCTAGAAGAGGCAAACTACGGCCTCACGTCTACCTCTTCACTCCGCCTGCTCACAGCTGACTGATCGAATGCAGACCTGTTGTTTACAGTTGCCAGTTCCAGCTGCCACATTAGCTACGGCGAACACGTCGCTTAAAGGCCAGAAATGAAACAGCTGTCAGAACACTTTGGACGGACGGTGTATTTCACGACAAAGAAATGGTTCAAATGGCTCTAAGAACTATGGGACTTTACATCTGTCATCAGACCCCCAGACGTAGAACTACTTAAACCCAACTAACCTAAGGACATCACACAAATACATGCCCGAGGCAGGATTCGAGACTGCGACCGTAGCAGCAGCGCGTTTCCGGATTGAAGCGCCTAGAACCGCTCGGCCACAACGGCCGGCCATTTCACCTCAGAAACCAAGTTCATAATCTACGATGGGGTGCTGGAAAGTGATACCTCTGATTAGTTTATGTGAAGACTCTTAAAGTGTTGGCCGCTGTGGCCGAGTGGTTCTAAGCGCTTTAGTCCGGAACCGCGCTGCTGCTAAGGTCGTAATTTCGAATCCTGCCTCGGGCATGGATGTGTAAGATGTCCTTAGGTTAGTTAGGTTTAAGTCTATGGGACAGATGACCTCAGATGTTAAGTCCCATCCTGCTTAGAGCTATTTGAACCATTTGAACTCTTCACGATTTTTTGAAATCTGCTACGGTCGCAGGTTCGAATCCTGCCTCGGGCATGGATGTGTGTGATGTCCTTAGGTTAGTTAGGTTTAAGTAGCTCTAAGTTCTAAGGGACTGATGACCTCAGAAGTTAAGTCCCATAGTGCTCAGAGCCATTTGAACCATTTTTGAACCTATGGCAGCGCCATCTAGCGGGCCATCCATAGTGCCATCTGGTTTCCCCCTTCAAGCCAGACGTGTTTCGTTCTTTGTAGTTTTTTTCGTTTGATGCTCATTTCGTGAGATATTTGGCCCGGTCACTGTTTATGGACCACTATATATACATCGCAGCCCTCATGTGCGGTCTGGCATTGTTTTGCTGAAGGAGAGAGTATGGATGAACGCATCGAATTCCTGTTTTCAGTTTCCTGAAGGTGCTCGTTTCTCACGCTCCGACGCAGTTACGTTACACAACGCCGTGTTACAAGCAACAATCTTGAGCCCTCTAGCGGCAAAGGGCTGCAACTTGTCTCAGTGAAGCGGAGAAATCGACCGAGTAATATGCATGATGTGTAATGCCACTACCAATATGGAGAACAGAATAAAAAATTCTGAGACATTACTTTTCAGTACAGCCTCGTAATGTGGGCACACCTGTTCAGTTTCAAATGGAGTGTCGGGCACTCAGAGGGGCTGCCGCAGTGGCTTCGCACCTCACACAAGATTCCCCCCTCCTCTGACTGGTAGTCGGTCTGCAGTGCCCTAGAAGAGGTGTCGGGGCGAGCAGATGCGAGATCTGGAGAGTCTGTGGTGGCCGCAGTGTGTAGGCCGTTCCCCCCGCACACACACACACACACACACACACACACACCTCCGGCTGGCTTATCGCGATGCGCCGCTGCCGCCTTATCAGATGGACCCTCACCTCAGCTCAGCTCAGCTCTCCAGAGACAGCGCGTGTTTGCGGCGGCAGAACAAACACCACACTCTCCCCCGGCCTCTCCACACGAGAGTGAGTTCGTCCAGATCGGACTCGAGAGCGCGTCAGCACCCCGTGTTTGTCTGAATCGCGTCTGCCCCGCGCTGATTCTTCACCGGCACTGCAGCTAACACAGCGGCGCCCGACCTTTCCGAGATCGTCGCTCAATGGGCAGCGTCTGGACCGTCACCCCTCCCTGTATTCTCTCATCTTTTTCTGCAGAACGGCCAAACCAAATTATCGAAAAGAGGCTTCAGGCAAATTGTTGTGTACATACACTCCTGGAAATGGAAAAAAGAACACATTGACACCGGTGTGTCAGACCCACCATACTTGCTCCGGACACTGCGAGAGGGCTGTACAAGCAATGATCACACGCATGGCACAGCGGACACACCAGGAACCGCGCTGTTGGCCGTCGAATGGCGCTAGCTGCGCAGCATTTGTGCACCGCTGCCGTCAGTGTCAGCCAGTTTGTCGTGGCATACGGAGCTCCATCGCAGTCTTTAACACTGGTAGCATGCCGCGACAGCGTGGACGTGAACCGTATGTGCAGTTGACGGACTTTGAGCGAGGGCGTATAGTGGGCATGCGGGAGGCCGGGTGGACGTACCGCCGAATTGCTCAACACGTGGGGCGTGAGGTCTCCACAGTACACCGATGTTGTCGCCAGTGGTCGGCGGAAGGTGCACGTGCCCGTCGACCTGGGACCGGACCGCAGCGACGCACGGATGCACGCCAAGACCGTAGGATCCTACGCAGTGCCGTAGGGGACCGCACCGCCACTTCCCAGCAAATTAGGGACACTGTTGCTCCTGGGGTATCGGTGAGGACCATTCGCAACCGTCTCCATGAAGCTGGGCTACGGTCCCGCACACCGTTAGGCCGTCTTCCGCTCACGCCCCAACATCGTGCAGCCCGCCTCCAGTGGTGTCGCGACAGGCGTGAATGGAGGGACGAATGGAGACGTGTCGTCTTCAGCGATGAGAGTCGCTTCTGCCTTGGTGCCAATGATGGTCGTATGCGTGTTTGGCGCCGTGCAGGTGAGCGCCACAATCAGGACTGCATACGACCGAGGCACACAGGGCCAACACCCGGCATCATGGTGTGGGGAGCGATCTCCTACACTGGCCGTACACCACTGGTGATCGTCGAGGGGACACTGAATAGTGCACGGTATATCCAAACCGTCATCGAACCCATCGTTCTACCATTCCTAGACCGGCAAGGGAACTTGCTGTTCCAACAGGACAATGCACGTCCGCATGTATCCCGTGCCACCCAACGTGCCCTAGAAGGTGTACGTCAACTACCCTGGCCAGCAAGATCTCCGGATCTGTCCCTCATTGAGCATGTTTGGGACTGGATGAAGCGTCGTCTCACGCGGTCTGCACGTCCAGCACGAACGCTGGTCCAACTGAGGCGCCAGGTGGAAATGGCATGGCAAGCCGTTCCACAGGACTACATCCAGCATCTCTACGATCGTCTCCATGGGAGAATAGCAGCCTGCATTGCTGCGAAAGGTGGATATACACTGTACTAGTGCCGACATTGTGCATGCTCTGTTGTCTGTGTCTATGTGCCTGTGGTTCTGTCAGTGTGATCATGTGAGGTATCTAACCCCAGGAATGTGTCAATAAAGTTTCCCCTTCCTGGGACAATGAATTCACGGTGTTCTTATTTCAATTTCCAGGAGTGTAGTTCCGCGTAGTCAGCGCGTACACAACTTTCCCACTAGAGCGCGCCCCGCTAAGCACAACAGCGCAGGCGCAGCGCTCGTCCGTCTCCGCACTACGAGATGGCGCTGTCATAGAGACGGACCAAATTCTGCTTCCGCCGATCCGCGTATTAATATGTAACGCAGCCAATGAGATTGCTGCTAACGTAGAACCTTTTCTCCTCGCGGATCACACTCGCGCATTGATACATGAACACACGAGGAATTATAACGAGTGTACAGACCTCCGATTAGTCAGTCTGCATTAGTCTGCATCAGTCTGTACGAGTTCTACATTTGTCTGTACCAGTCTATAGTCAAGTTTCAGTCTGCACCTAATAAGATTTCCATATTCCTGTACATAGCCACGAAGAGAAATGTATAGACACTTTTATCAAGTATCAGAGATATATGTGAGAATGAGATTAACGTACCAATACCAAAGGAACTTCCGATTGTCAATTGGAAATAGCATCCAGAACCAAGTTAGGTAATTTTTATGCTTGTTATTATTTTAATAAATGTGTGTGAAAATTAATCTAGTTCTGTTTAAAGTTGGTCACCGTCAATCTGCTACTCTAAGCGTGCAAGTGGCATTTCTATCGTCTGACCTAACGGCAGAAGATAAACACGCCACGATAAGACCACGAGACATATTGCTGACACTCGCCTACTTCGTTAGAGCGACAAGTCAAATAATCTGATGGTGTGTGTACTGAAGGTCTTACAGTACGTACACCACACAAATGATACTGTGCAGAGGAGCACGTAGTTTTGTCGTGTCTGTTGGGTTGCCCCCTCCTCCTGCTGTATATTAACAGGTATTCTCTCAGCCACTTCCTTTCGCTGGCACACTGCTGCACCGTTATTCGGTATGCGAGCTCATTTGCCTCTTTGACAAGGCTACCGGCGATGCTGCAATATATTCTTGGCTGTTGTCACTGAAAGTAAAATCTTCTGGTTTGTCTGGCCAAGTCATAATTCTCGTATACGATCGATGTTCCGATCCCTCCGTTGAGATGTTCCTCGGGATCTTACGGTGGCCACGGCTGACTGAACATTGTGTAAGACCACTGTCGCGTTCTCTTGTGAAGGGCGAGTTTTCACACACTTATGCTGAAGAAATGGGATTATCGAATATAATCCTTGTGGCTGCCATTGGTGGGGCATCGTCATTCGATAGAAAGGGATTTTTCCAGCACTTAGGCTGGAGAAGAGCGATTGCTATAAATCTTCCTGTTGCAGTTGATGGGCCACCGACAATGGGTAGAAGCGATGGCTGAGAGCAAGACACTCAACGTCCAAGAAACCACCTCTGCGGACAATAGTATTTTTGATAAACACCCCCATCTCTTGCTCTGCCGTTTCCTTTCTGTTCGCCAAAAAATTGCAAGAGGAAGAATTTTAACCAATAACTCTTCTCCATCATAAGTGCTAGAATAATCTCTTTCTTCCATAGTAGCAACAGAAACATCTCCGTCATAAGCGCGGTAAATCTCTACCTTTATAAAAGAACGCGACAATGGCCTTTGACACTGTTCATTCAGCTGTGGACACTGCAAGATCCTGAAGAATATCTCAGCAGAGGAATCAGAATGTGGTCGTGTAGAACAAATTTGATGCGTTCTAACAGCCCAGAAGATTCTGCTTTCAAATTACTAATTTCAGCCGGCTGCGGTGGTCTAGCGGTCCTAGGCGCTCAGGTTCGAATCCTGCCTCGGGCATGGATGTGTGTGATGTCCTTAGGTTAGTTAGGTTTAAATTGTTCTAAGTTCTAGGGGACTGATGACGATAGATGTTAAGTCCCATAGTGCTCAGAACCATTTGAACCATTTTTTACTAATTTCAAGTAAAAGTCACCGCTAGGGTCTATCACCTAGAAGAAAATAATGAAGGAGAGCAGGTCGTGAGCCGTCCTTGGATAGCTCAGTCAGTTAATTGGGGGGGGGGGGGGGGGGGGGAGGGGACCACTTGTCCACGAAAGTCAAAGGTTCCAAGTTCGAAGTTCTGTCCTGCACACAGTTTTAAGTTGCTAGGAAGTTTCTAATGAAAAAAAGTTCTAATTGCTTTCACGTCAAGTCGAAATAGTAAGCATGCATCTCAGCTGATTTGATATCAGAATAGTCAGCCTTTTCAAAACATTGTTTACCAGTTAATAAAAAAATATATTGATTCCTTTCAAATTACATCATATCACGCTACCCTACTTGTAATCATCAGAGTAACTGAGTAAACAGATGGTTGCACACGTTCGGATGCAGCATTCTGTTGTTGGTGAACAGGAAAATCTTCTGCAGCCATGATTGGTTGGTATACTTATTTTATTTCACGATGGATCGTTTCCACGGAATCTTGCTGTCTTCATCGGATCCTCGGAGATTTCTTATTAATATGAGGGTCGTTCAATAAGTAATTCCCCATGTCTTTTTCTCAGAATATATTTGAACCGTGGCTGGCTCGTGCTATGCGCTGGATTAAACCTTCGTTGCGATTCTCTGTTTAGTCTCTCGCGGTTATCGCGATTATGCTGTTATCCTCTCCTTCCGCGGGTGGCAGCAGCGGTGTGTATCGATAATCGTACCTTGTACTATCTTTGAGCTGGCGCTTATACAGGGTGTTTCAAAATTGACCGGTATATTTGAAACGGCAATAAAAACTAAACGAGCAGCGGTAGAAATACACCGTTTGTTGCAATATGCTTGGGACAACAGTACATTTTCAGGCAGACAAACTTTCGAAATTACAGTAGTTACAATTTTCAACAACAGATGGCGCTGCGGTCTGGGAAACTCTATAGTACGATATTTTCCACATTTCCACCATGCGTAGCAATAATATGGCGTAGTCTCTGAATGAAATTACCCGAAACCTTTGACAACGTGTCTGGCGGAATGGCTTCACATGCAGATGAGATGTACTGCTTCAGCTGTTCAATTGTTTCTGGATTCTGGCGGTACACCTGGTCTTTCAAGTGTCCCCACAGAAAGAAGTCACAGGGGTTCATGTCTGGCGAATAGGGAGGCCAATCCACGCCGCCTCCTGTGTGTTTCGGATAGCCCAAAGCAATCACACGATCACCGAAATATTCATTCAGGAAATTAAAGACGTCGGCCGTGCGATGTGGCCGGGCACCATCTTGCATAAACCACGAGGTGTTCGCAGTGTCGTCTAAGGCAGTTTGTACCGCCACAAGTTCACGAAGAATGCCCAGATAGCGTGATGCAGTAATCGTTTCGGATCTGAAAAATGGGCCAATGATTCCTTTGGAAGAAATGGCGGCCCAGACCAGTACTTTTTGAGGATGCAGGGACGATGGGACTGCAACATGGGGCTTTTCGGTTCCCCATATGCGCCAGTTCTGTTTATTGACGAAGCCGTCCAGGTAAAAATAAGTTTCGTCAGTAAACCAAATGCTGCCCACATGCATATCGCCGTCATCAATCCTGTGCACTATATCGTTAGCGAATGTCTCTCGTGCAGCAATGGTAGCGGCGCCGAGGGGTTGCCGCGTTTGAATTTTGTACGGATAGAGGTGTAAACTCTGGCGCATGAGACGTTACGTGGACGTTGCCGTCATTTGGACCGCAGCTGCAACACGGCGAACGGAAACCCGAGGCCGCTGTTGGATCACCCGCTGCACTAGCTGCGCATTGCCCTCTGTGGTTGCCGTACGCGGTCGCCCTACCTTTCCAGCACGTTCAACGTCACGTTCCCAGTCCGTTGAAATTTTTCAAACAGATCCTTTATTGTATCGCTTTTCGGTCCTTTGGTTACATTAAACCTCCGTTGAAAACTTCGTCTTGTTGCAACAACACTGTGTTCTAGGCGGTGGAATTCCAGCACCGGAAAAATCCTCTGTTCTAAGGAATAAACCATGTTGTCTACAGCACACTTGCACGTTGTGAACAGCACACGCTTACAGCAGAAAGACGACGTACAGAATGGCGCACCCACAGACTGCGTTGTCTTCTATATCTTTCACATCACTTGCAGCGCCATCTGTTGTTGAAAATTGTAACTACTGTAATTTCGAAAGTTTGTCCACCTGAAAATGTACTGTTGTCCCAAGCATATTGCAACAAACGGTGTATTTCTATCGCTGCTCGTTTAGGTTTTATTGCCGTTTCAAATATACCGGTCATTTTTGAAACACCCTGTAGTTTCCGGCTGGACGGTGTGCGAGGAGTCGGTCGGTTGGCGCAGAGCAGTGAGGAATTCTCGGTGGGGTGTAGTTTGGCCGGGGCCCGCTGGCACTCTCTACACGGTGTCGGAGTGTGTGGCGCTGTTCCCATTGCTACGAGGTCCGTGGCTCACCGACCCTCGACACGAAAGTTGAGTTTTGATTTAACCTACCAGCAAGTCAAGACTGTTCACATTCTGTCCTTTGGAGTTTGTTGTCGCCTGTTGGGATATTCCCACGAGCAACAACGTGGTTTTCAAGTTGAAAAATTCTACCCACCCTCCGGCGGAGTTTCACTGTATTTGTTTATTTTGAATTGAAGTGCACCAGCGGAATCTTCTGCCTTGTGGCCGTTAACGTTCCGGTTACCTACCCTGAACGTTGACGTAAATTTCAGGCAGTGTAGTTTCCTCATCGTGTTGTTGCTGTCCAGCACTGTGTGTAGTTTGACAGCTCCATGTATGATTGTTTGTGGCCGCCAATGTCTTCTACGTTGTTTCGTTGAACTTCCTGTTGTGCCCTGCTCGGGTGAAGTGGAAGTTATCTTGTCGGTGGATCCGCTGACTGTGTGTCGGTTGGGTTGTCGTCGGATCGTGAATGGTTGGCCCGACTGCCTGCCTCACCTAAGCGAGCGTTAGTGTTTAAATTACAGGCCGACCCTCGAACATCTAGGCGCCGTTGTGTGTACTGCCTTATTTTTTTAAATTTGTTCCTGCTGTTGCTACTTGTATGGCTTCTAGCCGGTTTTGTGTTTTAAACTAGAGTTGTTTTACTGTTAAGGCCTCCAGCCTAGTTTAAGGTGCTGTTTCACGTAAGCCCTTCGGCATTAAAAAAATTTTTTGAATTTTTAAGTCTTCGGCCTTCAGCCGATTTTAATTTAATTTGTTTATTTTAACCTGTTGAATTTTTAGGTTTTCTACCTTCAGCCAGTTTGAGTATCAATAGTTTGTTCTTAAGGCCTTCGGCCTAAATTAAAGAATTGTTTCACGTAAGGACTTTGGTATTTATAAAAATTAATGTTTTGGAGTTTTAAGTGTTTGGCCTGCAGCCGATCTGAATTTAACTTGTTTACCTCAGCCTTACTAAAGAACTGTTTCAAGATAAGGCTTGCCTTTTAAATTTGTGATTATGCTTGAGTTTTAAGTTACTGGCCTTCAGCCGTTTTTAAATTAAAGTGGATTTCAGCCGGTAATTAAGTCCCAAAGATTGAAGCTGTGCGTTAAAAATTTTTTTGGGGCTCTTGTAATGTTTGATCATACAATAAAGTTGTACGTTCAAGTGTAACTGACAGTCCCGTATTTTGGCCCCTTTCCACAATTTATTCTATCTGTCCTGTCCTGCGGGATAAGCAGGACATTTCAATGTTTATTGTTAAGAGTCAGACTTTGGTGACAATATACATCAACATGTCTTGTCCATGTTCTATTTTTGTACGTTATACGGCCGTACGCCAACGTTGTGGAAGAGCACGTATTCCCTGCCGGTAAAAGCTCTTCTCTTGTAAGGATAACCATGTTTTTATTGCATGACTGATACCCCCTTAACGGTCCGTGACAGAAAGGTCTCTCTGTCGGTCTCAAAACGCTGCAGCAATTCAGATGAAAAGGCCCTTCTTTGAATCTTGTGGTCCGCTGTGAGCATTCGTGGAACGCATCGTGAGCACCTCTTCGAATAACCGGGAATCTCGATCATTGCAGACGCACCTCCAATGCTGACCGACAACTGTAGAGCCAATTGCCGAGTTGTGATAGGTCGGTCGGCACGAATAACGGCATCCGCACGATTCAGAATGTCTGGAACAGTGGCTGTGACAAGACGTCCCTAGCGTGGCTGGTCATGGAGCTCTGTTTCTGCATCTCCTGAGGCTGTAACTGTCCTTACCCATCGCCCAACTGTACTCCTATCGACTGCACCATCGCCATACACTGCACAAAAACGTTTATGGATGTTCACCACGGTTTCTTTTTCTGCACACAATAATTCAATAACAGCACGCTGCTTGTAACGTCAGTTCATATGTAGACGCTATTTTGATGCTATATTGCGACTCTGCCACCTGCCAGAATCGGCGCACAGAACAAACATCAAATGTGAAGCATCAACAAGGACGATTGTCTATGTATATTACTGGCTTTTTAAAAAAGGTGGAGCGTTAGTTATTGAACGACCCTCGTATGTATACATGGTACCAGTAAAATGCGAACGCTTCCCACTTTCCAGAAACGACAGAAAGTTGGTTTGTCAAGCACATAAAAAAAATTCGTAAAGTATCCATTGCAGCAATAGTGTGCCCATGAGTGGACGTGGAGAATTAGAGTGTGCAGTGGTGGCCCGTTTTGTTGAGACCCACTCCTGTGCAAAATGTAGGTGCAATGGATTTCTTACATTCTTATTGTGCGTGTTCTGTCGTTCCCATGAACAGAAAGTGTTCTCATTGTATTTGTGGAATGTGTGGGTGTGAATAAGAATGAGAGGAATATTCCTTTGAAGCTGGTCATTGTGAAAGAAAATAAATATACCAAGCGATCCTGGCTGCAGAAGATTTCGCTGTTCATTGATAACTAGACATAAAAAACCATCCTACAAATAGTTCAAATCCTAACAGGTAAATCTATATGTAGATAATGCAATTTAAACGTCCGTACTCCCACGGCATTTTCATGTGACATACAGTGAGCGGACAAGAGTATGGAAACGTCAAAAACATAAAACATTATCGTGCCAAATAGGTTGTAGGAAAACCGTTGGCATTCAAAACTTCTCGCAGTCGTCTCAGAAAGGCTAAATACGGGTCCAGAAAATTTTTGAAGGGAATCTTATACCCTTCTCCAGAAAAAATTATGGCGAGCTTGGGTAACGGTGATGGAAGTGGATAGCGATTACGCACACTTGTCTTCAAAGAAGACCACAAAAGTCCAGTAACATGGAGGTCTGGTGACTGCGGTGACGTTGATAGACGCGACAGTTTATCCTCGTGCTCATGTAGCCAGTACTGGACGATGCGAGATGCGTGAAAACGCGATTCTGTAGTCTTGGAACACAGCATCACCATTGGGGAACATATATCGTACCGTGGGACGGACCTGATCAGCCAAAATGTTCACACAATCCTTGGCAGTAACGCGACCTTGCACAGTAACCAAGCAGCCAACGGAATACCGAGATATGGATACCCAAATCATCATCGACCTTCCGCCATTTTTCGCTCTTGGGACGCAAACAACGCGAGAAGTTGGGAACAGTGTGAAACGAAACTCATCTGAACATCTTACTTTCTTCCATCGCTGAGTAGTTTTGTGGGTTCGGCACACCGTTTTCCCGTTACGGGGATTTGTCGCAATGGTGAGCGGTTTCCGGATTTGCTCTACAGTTCCCTCCTTATGGGACTCCGATCGGGTAGCTTTGGTGCTTACAGGGTCCGCGAGTTTGACAGTCCCCTCTGCAGTGGTTTTTTCAGCTGTCGGTCTTCCTATTTACCGCCACATTTCACTTCAGTAACCGTCCGTCGCGATCCCTCAACGCATACTTTAATCCGTGTTGTGGCGCAGGGGGCTGATGTTTTTCGGTTTTCCCTGTGTGCGGTATAAATCTTTGGAAACACCGAACACCTCGGCTACTTCGGTTACAGAAGCACCCACCATAAGACCAACAAAGGTCTGCCCACGTTGGAAGACACGTACCTGCGACGTAACGCGCTCTCGACTACGCAAAACACTGTCCTGATGACAACTGACAATTATAACGTAGCAACGTAGCTAAAAAACAACGTAGGCACGCGCTCCTATGGACTTGCTCTTACCAGGTCGACGCCACGGCCGAAGGCCAAGGCACACGCGTTCTCTGTCACTTTGCATGTCGTTAATATTCTTTACTTTTATTCCAACCGAAATAATGAAAGATCTATGATTTCTTTATTTTCATTATAAAGGAACAACAAGAGGGTATGTTGAAGAAAACAACACCTACGTTTATAGCATCTGTAGGTTCAACGAAGAATTTTGACGATATTAAAGTACACACTTAAAAATTCTGAAGGTAGCGCGGATACAAGATAGGGAACGGAAAGTTCTCTACAACTTGTACAGTTGTCACCAGATCGAGGATGTTTTGCTAGCGAGGAAGTTGGATGTTATCTTGGAGAGAGAGTCTTCGTCAGCTGTAGAAGTAACATCGGATGTGGGACCCTTGCAGTTGATTACGTGTATGTTGATCTTTCGAACAAAATTAATACCAACCTCAGACGTTTTGCAGGTGATTTAGTTATCTATAGGGAAGTGCTGTTTCAAGCATTTCTCATAAATATTCAGTTAAATCTTAATAAGAGTTCAAAGTGGCGCAGAAATTTGCAACTAGATTTAAATGTTCAGAAACGTAAATACATACCTCAGGAGAGGATACAATGGCTTGATGACACCGTTCCCAACAGAATAAGTGCACAATGGTTTGATGACACCGTTCCCAACAGAATAAGTGCACACATCCAGACCAGAGATATGTTACGTTGAACAGATAAGTGGCCTACTTCTTTATAAATTTGACTCGAGTTTCTAATCAGTGAACTAACACCACGTAAACCTCATTTAGTTTTCTCCTTTCCCTCAGAGTTGCGAACGTCAGCAACTGCATTACAAAAAACATAGGTCAAATGGCTCTAAGCACTACGTGACTTAACATCTGAGGTCATCGTCCCCTAGACTTAGAACTACTTTAATCTAACTAACGTAAGGACATCACACACATCCATGCCCGAGGCAGGATTCGAACCTGCGACCGTAGCAACAGTGCGGTTCCGGACTGGAGCGCTTGGAACTGCTCGGTCACAGCGGCTGCCAACTGCATAATATTTTTGTGATATATCCCCTAAGTTACTTTACATACGACAGCTTCACCCTGTTAAAAACGATGTGACACGTTCTTTTTACTAGTAAGTCCTGTATCGAATAAATCTGGTCCGAAAGTCGATTCATATTTTGATCACTGTAGGACAGTGCGGATCTGTACGGAATGCCTTACACAAGTCAAGGAACACGGCATCAACGCGTGAAGGTCACTGTTGCTTGGAGTCCATGCTGATTTCTACGGAGGAGATTTTAGTTCTGGTTGGCTGGTTGATTCGGGGGAGGGGACCAAATAGAGAGGTCATCGGTCCCATCGGGTTAGGGAAGGATGGGGAAGGAAGTCAGCCGTGCCCTTTCAAAGGAAACATCCCGGCATTTGCCTAAAGCGATTTAAGGAAATCACGGAAAACCTAAATCAGGATGGCCGGACGCGGGTTTGAGCCGTCGTCCTCTCGAATGCGCCGCATCTCCTATACTATACGCAAAACTAGATTCTCTCTGCTTTTCCCTCTTCATTCTCCCCATCCCTTTCCTCTTGTAACCACAACCCTACCAATACACCACACTACTCATCACCTTCTGTCTTTCCTACCGTGTGTATTCCGAGTATAAATCTCAACTCTTATCTTCTCCATAGTTTTCCTACCTAATGGACCCCTATCGTTTTTCCCGCACCCCTGAACCCTGTGGAACATATTCTTTCCACCCATAATACTTCTCACCCAGTGCAGGTCCTTTAGATTCTAAGTGAAAGTGCAGCACTCCAGTACTTCATAGAAGAATATCACAATGTAGCAACTGTGTGTGTGTTTTTTTTTTAATTTCATGCATTTATCATCGTTTTAACTGTCCATCTTTAATATTTTTTAATTTAAAGACGATGACGAGTCCTCATGTTATTTTCTCGTCTTTGTTACATTTTGAAGAACGCTCTGTTGAAGAGCAGAATATAGAACCATTAACAGCCCAGCCTCTCTCGCCCATATCGGGCGAGGTAGACAAAATAACAAGAGAGAAAAAGTTGCTTTCTAAACGGCTGGGCACTGTGTACCATCATGTCAATAACTTTATGTTGTTGCGTTGGTGATAACGTCCCACAATGCTTCACAATTACCACGCGGCGAAACTGAAATCGCAATACATATTTTAAAGCCTAAAACAGAATGACTTCATTCAAAAATTTCACGAGGGCTGTGGGCCGAGTGTTTATAAAAATAAAATTGTGGATCTTTTCAGATCTACAATGGTTCATTAGCAAAAATTCAAGGCTATACACTACTGGCCATTAAAATTGCTACACCAAGAAGAAATGCAGATGATAAACGGGTGTCATTGGACAAATATATTATACTAGAACTGACATGTGGTTACATTTTCACGCAGTTTGGGTGCATAGATCCTGAGGAATCAATACCCAGAACAACTACCTCTGGCCGTAATAACGGCCTTGACACGCCTGGGCATTGAGTCAAACAGAACTTGGATGGCGTGTACAGGTACAGCTGCCCATGCAGCTTCAACACGAGTTCATCAAGAGTAGTGACTGGCGTATTGTGATGAGTCAGTTGCTCGGCCGCCATTGACCAGACGTTTTCAGTTGGTGAGAGATCTGGAGAATTTGCTGGCATGGGCAGCTGTCGAACATTTTCTGTATCCAGAAAGGCCCGTACAGGACCTGCAACATGCGGACGTGCATTATCCTGCTGAAATGTAGGGCTTCGCAGGGATTGAGTGAAGGGTAGAGCCACGGGTCATAGCACATCTGAAATGTAACGTCCAATATTCAAAGTGCCGTCAATGCGAACAAGACGTGACCTAGACGTCTAACCAGTGGCACCCCATACCATCACGCCGGGTGATACGCCAGTATGGCGATGACGAATACACACGTCGAATGTGCGTTCACCGCGATGTCGCCAATCACGGATGCGACCATCATGATGCTGTAAACAGAACCTGGATTCATCCGAAAAAATGACGTTTTGCCATTCGTGCACCCAGGTTCGTCGTTGAGTACACCATCGCCGGCGCTTCTGTCTGTGATGCAGCGTCAAGGGTAACCGCAGCCATGGTCTCCGAGCTGATAGTCCATGCTGCTGCAAACGTCGTCGAACTGTTCGTGCAGATGGTTGTTATCTTGCAAACGTCGCCGTCTGGTGACTCAGGGATCGAGACGTGGCTGCACGATCCGTTACAGCCACGCGGATAAGATTTCTGTCATCTCGACTGCTAGTGATACGAGGCCGTTGGGATCCAGCACTGGGTTCCGTATTACCCTCCTGAACCCACCGATTCCATATTCTGCCAACAGTCATTGGATCTCGACCAACGCGAGCAGCAATGTCGCGATACGATAAACCGCAATCGCGACAGGCTACAATCCGACCTTTATCAAAGTCGGAAACGTGATGGTACGCATTTCTCCTCCTTACACGAGGCATCACAACAACGTTTCACCAGGCAACGCCGGTCAACTGCTGTTTGTGTATGAGAAATCGGCTGGAAAATTTCCTTATGTCAGCGCTTTGTAGGTGTCGCCACCGGCGCCTACCTTGTGTGAATGCTCTGAAAAGCTAATCATTTGCATATCACAGCATCTCCTTCCTGTCGGTTAAATTTCGCATCTGTAGCACGTCACCTTCGTGGTGTAACTATTTTAATGGCCAATAGTGTATATAAAACCGAATGAAAGATGCAGTCTGCTAATACGAGACATAGTCCGCTACTAGATTTAACAACATGATTTGCAGCTATAGTGAGCGTCCAGTTAGCCCATAAAAACTACAGTAAGAGAGAGAGGGGGAGGGGAGCGGGGCGAGGGGGGGCTGAGTGAGGGTGGTTGCAGAAGGACCTCGAATCAATACAACAATTTGCTTTACGGTGGCGGCTAGGGTGAAGTCAGCAGTAACTCCCTGGGGTAAACGTTGGACTGGAAACACCGCCAGCCGTAGAGACTTTCCATTAAGAAAACTCTCCGTCAGCGCGACGTTCCCAGAATCTGCGGGGGGTCCTCGACAGCTCCAGAAACAGTTGGCAGCAGGTCACCGACTGCATGCGTCACGTAAACTCGCCTCGGAAGCATCTCTAGTGAAGGACTGCTCTGGTAATAATGGTTGCCTAAGGCTTCAGATGAAACAAACAATGAGTCCGCAGATTGAGTGCGAACATTGTAGATTAGCCGTAGCCGTAACTGTTGTGAATATCAACTGAATTTACAAGTTCTTATAGCCAGTAATAATCTATTTTATTTCAACTCTGCACTTTTCAGACAGTTAAACATCCATCAACAGGTGATTCTATCTCAGTTAATAAGACACGTGGATACTGGTGACCACTGCCAACATTGCCACAGGCTAACCACAGTCTTATTTTCATTACTTGCGTGTCTTGTTTACTAACGTAAATCCACCTGATGATGATGGAAGCTTAACCGCCTGATAGGCGATGCGGAATAAAATAAATTGTATATATAGTAACATGGTATATGTTCTTTCGGACATGTTCGAAAGAACAGATACCATCTTAGTATACATATAGTTAAGACTCACCGGCCACTTGGCCATCTTCTTCTTCTGTGCGGATGCACAAAAAGTGCCCGAACTCATACGGGAATCGGCAACGCGCCGCGAGTAATGAGTATAATGGGCGGGGGCACTACTAATGTAGAGCGGGACTATACTTTGAGAATGTGGGTGGCGCGGTAGGCGTGCCAGAGATAAATCCCTGCAGTTGCGCTACCCTCTGTGTCCTTGGTGGCTCAGATGGATGCCTGCACGGTAACTCAGCGTGTTCGGTCAGAGGGGTAGCTGCCCTCTGTAATAAAAAAACTGAGTTAATCGATCAACAACGAACTTAAAAGGGTGTCTTACGACGTCCGACCCGAGCAGATGCGACGAACTAAAGCGAACAAAATGAGATAAAAAAAGAAACATGGATAGAGCGTCTGCCATGTAAGCAGGAGGTCCCAGGTTCGAGTCCCGGTCGGGGCACACATTTTCATCTGTCCCCGTTGACGTATGTCAACGCCTGTAAGCAGCTAATGGTTGTCTTTTGATTGTAAAATAAATTGTGACTGATTATCAGTCCTAACGGGTAAGGGTCCAACTGATTCAAGAATCGGTCGACCAAGCGCCTTATAGGCCACTTCCTTAGTCGATGAGTTAAATTTTCTGAAGTTTCTCGCTATGAATGTCAGCTTTTGCTTTTCCTACAAGTACTGAACGTTGTTCTCTCTCTCTCGTGTTTAGTACAATAACGGTTAGGTATTAAAGTGACAGTTGCACGTTTTCATACAATCAAAAAGGATGACGGTGTAAATTTACGAGAAGGCACTTGGCAAACAGTGGAAGCCAACTGGCCGTTGTAAAACTGACAGTCTATAACAGACACGGTGGAAAATGAAACTGTCTTTCAATAAATTTATGGCTGTGTCACCCGAAATGAAAGAAAACTGGTAGTGCCGCAGACGTCCGAGCAGTAATCAGTTTGGAATGGATGTAGGTTGCAGTAGTTATGCAGAGATGGACAGATATCCACAGAATGAGATTTTCACTCTGCAGCGGAGTGTGCGCTAATATGAAAATTCCTGGCAGATTAAAACTGTGTGCCGGACCGAGACTCGAACTCGAGACCTTTGCCTTTCGCGGGCAAGTGCTCTACCAACTGAACTACCCAAGCACGACTCACGCCCCGTCCTCACAGCTTTACTTCTGCCAGTACCTCGCCTCCTACCTTCCAAAGTTCTGCAAGGTTCGCAGGAGAGCTTCTGTAAAGTTTGGAAGGTGGGAGGCGAGGTACTGGCAGAAGTAAAGCTGTGAGGACGGGGCGTGGGTCGTGCTTGGATAGCTCAGTTGGTAGAGCACTTACCCGCGAAAGGCAAAGGTCCCGAGTTCGAGTCTCGGTCCGGCACACAGTTTTAATCGCCCAGGAAGTTTCAGGTATCCACAGGACAGAACCGCGCGCAGATCTGCATCAAACCGCTTTCGGGCTGAGGACCACAACAAGAACACAATGGAAAGACAGAAGCCACGTAAAACCATATTCTTTCTTTGATGAAATCATCTAGGGCTACCTGCCAAATCTAAACGTTTCGACAAGTTTCCTGCCCGTCATCTAGAGGGGAAGGGTCAGTTACATGCCCACTTCACGATCAGCACGCAATTGGCGAAACCGTTGGTTCCTCAGCAGAGCAGTCTGTAGTCCAGCGGCAGTAAGGGAACTAGTTGCACACGAACGCGACGCCTTCTCCTGTAGACTATGTGTAGAAAACTCGTCGAAACGTTGCCGCAAAGAAACGCTGCGGCTCAGCTGATAACCCGGGAAAATTTCATCTATCTCCCTTCCCTCCTACAGAGCAGACGCCGAGATTCGGTATGTCGGGTCGTACTCACCACAGCGCAGCGCAGCCCAGCCCAGACGTGTACTCCCGCGTCGCGGTGGCGACTGCCGAGGGCCTGACCTGGGCCTTCGCGCAGCCCTTCCGCCGTCTACCGTCCTGAGGACTCGGCGGTCCTTTGTGAGGCGCGCAGCGTCACCGAAGAAAGGACCCCCGCGGCAGGCCGGCCGTTCCTTTGTGCGACACGCCACTTGCCCTCTTCAGCTGTTTTAGGCCTGACAACTGCCGTCGTCTGCTGACAGCCAGTCAGCGTAACTGCTGAGAAAGCCCGCCGCTTCGCGTTACGTCGGAGATGGTTCGACACATCTGCAGCATAGACACGGTCTGCGACAAAATTTAGGAGGTTGATCAGGGATGTTTGCTGACTGCTGTAGGTACTCACTCATCCGATGGGTCCCTCAAATGAGGGCGAGGCAGATGGAAAAAACAAATAAACTGTTTATTATTTCAAAAGCATTCGGCATAACTTATTGTGATGTGCGAACTGTAAGACCTTCGGTACACACACCATCAGATTATTTGACTTGTCGCTCTAACGAAGTAGGCGAGTGTCAGCAATATGTCTCGTGGTCTTATCGTGGCGTGTTTATCTTCTGCCGTTAGGTCAGACAATAGAAATGCCACTTGCACGCTTAGAGTAGCAGATTGACGGTGACCAACTTTAAACAGAACTTGATTAATTTTCACACACATTTATTAAAATAATAACAAGCATAGACATTATGTAACTTGATTCTGGATGCTGATTACAATTGACAATCTGAAGTTCATTTGGTCTTGGTACGTTAATCTTATTCTCACATATCTCTGATACTTGACAAAGTGTCTATTCATTTATCTTCATGGCTATGTACAGGAATATGATAATCTTCTTAGGTGCAGACTGAAACTTGACTATAGACTGGTACAGACTAATGCAGACAAATGCAGACTGGTGCAGACAAATGCAGACTGACTAATCGAAGGTCTGTACACTCGTTATAATATCTCGCGCTTTCAGGTATCACTGCACGAGTGTGATCCGCGACGAGAAAAGGTTCTACGTTAGCAGCAGCAATTTAATTGGCTGCGTTACATATTAATACGCGGATCGGCGGAAGCAGAATTCGGTCCGTCTCTGAGGCAGCGCCATCTCGTAGTGCGGAGACGGACGAGCGCTGCACCTGCGCTGTTGTGCTTAGCAGGGCGCGCTCTGACTACGCGGAACTATGTACACAACACTTATAAAATGACTTTTTTATTTAATAATAATAATATGAATATTTATATATGTGTTTGGAGAGAGAGAGAGATTGATTTTTGATTGAGATTTTTACTTTAAGTCGTAACTGGTACGTGAATTTTGGTTACTGCCTCCTTGAATGATCAGCTTCTGCACCATTTGTTGACGTATTGCAATCTAGAGAAAGTTATTGTTCTTTAAGGTTTAAAGTACAACTCTGTTAGTTACTTGGCCGTATTGCGGATAGCTTTGAGCCCAAATTTTTGTAGCTTTTCGTACCTAAGGGACCACTGTTGTAAGCAAGTAAGATCAAACAGCGATCTGCTTTTCGTGAGAAAAGGAGATTGCTTGGCACACAAACTTCCTTCAAACTACACGTCTTGCTACATCAAAATTGGTCAGTGGAGTTCAGCACCATACTATTGTACAAGAACATAAGACAATTACTGCAATTAAGAAATTTGAGAGGTTGTTACTTACTGAATGAAAACTATAGAGTATGCATTTCTTTTCCTATATTTTAGTGAACTTTGTACACTTACAATTCTGTCAATTGATAGACGGCGACGACAATGAAGTTCACCTCCTTTTCCAAAAACAAGATAAATATTTGGCAATTCTTACACATACTTCATTCGGTTTTATCACTAAAATATCAATTTTCGGTAAATGTAACAATACGTTCTGAGCGACGGCCTAGCAACACATCCTCTTTCCCCAAGATACAGATTAACAAAAAAAACCAATTGTCTTTTTTTTTAGAGTCCATACTCAAAGATTCTCTAATACTATCGTTGCGAGGATTGCGCGCTAAGAGTTGCTTGCTGTCCAGCTGCGCTTCACTTCACCTCAAGTGTTTTTGGGTCACATTTACATTTTCTGTATTTACATACATTACTGAGTTTCTCAGAATAAAATCAGGCACAAATTAGTTAAAGAAAACAAGCAGTGAGGCACACATAACATTACAAACTGTTAGTGTATCTGTCCTACTGTGAGACAAGGCGGTCAGTGCCTAATGGAAAAAACGATTGCGGTCGCCTATGGAACCGTGGCCGAACTCACGTGTGCATCTCTTCGTCCGAAGGAAATCGACAGCCACAATTGTATCTCTCCAGGGCTCCAAAAATATGGAAGGGGAGGGATCTGGATTGTACGGGTGTTCCATAGACGAAACACCGTCGGCAATACGTGGCAGGTTATTCCGACTAATATGCAGAAGTTTCGCTGGGGAGCCCTTACCCAACCTCCATACAGACTGGATGTGTCTCTAGGTGAATTCCATATTTTGTAGCCTTGAGCAAAAGTATTAGTGGCGGCAGATTTAATCCGCCCTGAGTCATGCACGCCTGGATACAATGATGGTTCCGTACTCGACCGCAAACATGTTTCCTTGAAGGCATTGAACGTTTTGTTCAAAGTAGGATGACTGTATTAACAGTTATGCTGATTATGTTTTATATAAGAAACGATTTGCGTTTTTCCATCGCACTCCTTTTCGTTTGACTGCCCCTTATACATGGAATCGAGGCTCGTACAGGTGATCTAAAATACTGATAATCTGGAACGTCAGAAAAAAGTTATACGGAATAATTATTTTCTCGTAAAGACACAGTTTCTACACTACTTTCACATAAATCATCTTCTTCCTCAGCGTTGGTGTCACAATGTAGCGAGCCCACCAATTTTGGTTCTCTCTCTCCCTCTCCTTCTTTACCTCTCCGTCTCCCTCTCCCTCTCTCTCACTCCTTCCCTCTCTCTCTCTCTCTCTCTCTCTCTCTCTCTCTCCCTCCACTTGAGGCGATATTGTGCTTCGACAGGTTGGAGTCTATGTGGAGAGTTACCTTGATCTGCCAGTACGTCTTTTCACAAAACTCATAAGACACACCTGTATCTGGTTGTTTTGTTGTACTATCAGTTTCGGTTACAAACCATCATCTGATACGAAACTCGAACAAAAACACCTTGCATACTACGAAAATGGAAACGTAGGACTTCAGCTACCGTCACAGTCATTGACGATAATAAGTCATAGGTTTTTCAACCTCAACCTGAGTGACGTATGCTAGTCGAAGGATGTGTCAGTAGCTTCAGTCCTACGTTTCCATTTTCGTAGTATGTAAGGTGTTTATGTTAGAGTTTCGTATCAGAAGATGGTGTGTAACTGAAACCGGTAGTATAACAAAAGAAAATGTTCGAATGCGTCTTTTACCAGCGACTTTCAACGAAAACCCTCATTTTGTTTCAGTCCGGAACCGCGCTGCTGCTATCGCTCGCCGGTTCTAATCTTGCCTCGGGCATGGATGTGTGTGATGTCCTTAGGTTAGTTACGTCTAAGTCTAGGGGACTGATGACGTCAGATGTTAAGTCCCATAGTGCTCAGAGCCATTTGAACCATTTTTGAACGGCGTTTCCCCATACTCTCAACTACGTGTGCCCATACCGTGTGAGTATTTCATGATTGGTCACATGATCATGAAGTATCAGACGAGATACGCATCGAAATCAGGAGGTGTCCCATGACTTTTGTCAGCTGTGTGTGGCCGTCTTGGGAGATGTGAGCAGCAAATGTTTATTTACTTTATATTTTCAGCCTCAGTCAATGCGTGTGTTCTCTGTATTTTGTGCTGGAGCTCCTACCGGCTTGGGCAATATAAAATTTGAAGCACATGGAACAACTCGGTTTATGAAATCAGATTTGTTGTGTGTGGTTCATTTTTTTTAAGATACTGAAGGGACACTCATTCACGTGCTGCAGTACTGTTACAGCTGACAGAGCGCTACGTGCCACCTTAACTGTTTTTCTGCAGTCGCTCGAAGACTAGTAAAACCGGTTCCGCACAATGGGGATACAGCCTCAGTGCGTAAAAATGTCTGTAAAAAGGTTTATAACTGTCATATCACTGACCTACAATTTTTTTTTAAATCATGGCACGCACATTAACACCAATTAAGACCCGCTATCATAAAATTACAAGTAGTGGCTGTGGTCAGGCACAAAGCATTAACGGCCTGATATGTCTAATGTTCCATATTGTCTAAAGGGCTCAATGTGTGTTCCAAGGTGCAGGAGTATTAACTGACGCAACTACAAGTGGTAGTCAAACTTAATAAAGCCAGGTGTCACTCATAATTTATGTTCGGAGAGCGCCGGATGTCTCTAAAATAAGTTTTAGTGCCTAACGTCCAACAGGGTTACAAGTATACCCTAATGAAAGAATAATTAAGACATGTGGTAACGTGAAACCATTGTTTTAAATCATTTTTTTAATTGAAGTTATGCATTTTTTTTTTCGAATAATCTTCTGAGAGGGTATGATAAACCAGCATTTTTTTCTGCTTCTTAGTTTTCAGCTGCATGTTCCTTAGGGATGACGCTTGTTTCGTTCGTCGAGAATGTCGTTCTCTTTTTTGTGTCCACTTTCTTCCAGTTCTTGATTTCTTTCTGTCCTGAAAGCCCGCATTTTCTATTGATTCTTTAAAGCTGACTCCCACGTTTTCGATATATCTTCCAGTTTCTCTCATCTCTTCGCCATATAAGTTTTCATTTGTAATTGTTTAATAAGTGAAAGATCTACATCTACATCTGCATCCATAGTCCGCAAGCCACCTGACGGTGTGTGGCGGAGGGTACCCTGAGTACCTCTATCGGTTCTTCCTTCTATTCCAGTCTCGTATTGTTCGTGGAAAGAAGGATTGTCGGTATGCTTCTGTGTGGGCTCTAATATCTCTGATTTTATCCTCATGGTCCCTTCGCGAGATATACGTAGGAGGGGGCAATATACTGCTTGACTCTTCGGTGAAGGTATGTTCTCGAAACTTTAACAAAAGCTCGTACCGAGCTACTGAGCGTCTCTCCTGCAGAGTCTTGCACTGGAGTTTATCTATCATCTCCGTAACGCTTTCGCGATTACTAAACGATCCTGTAACGAAGGGCGCTGCTCTCCGTTGGATCTTCTCTATCTCTTCTGTCAACCCTATCTGGTACGGATCCCACACTGCTGAGAAGTATTCAAGCAGTGGGCGAACAAGCGTACTGTAACCCACTTCCTTTGTTTTCGGATTGCATTTCCTTAGGATTCTTCCAATGAATGTCAGTTTGGCATCTGCTTTACCGACGATCAACTTCATATGTTCATTCCATTTTAAATCACTCTTAATGCATACTCCAAGATAATTTATGGAATTAACTGCTTCCAGCTGCTGACCTGCTATATTGTAGCTAAATGATAAGGGATCTATCTTTCTATGTATTCGCAGCACATTACACTTGTCTACATTGAGGTTGAATTTCCATTCCCTGCACCATGCGTCAATTCGCTGCAGATCCTCCTGCATTAAAGTACAATTTTCCATTGTTACAACCTCTCGATACACCACATCATCATCTGCAAAAAGCCTCAGTGAACTTCCGATGTCATCCACAAGGTCATTTATGTGTATTGCGAATAGCAACGGTCCTATGACACTCCCCTGCGGCACACCTGAAATCACTCTTACTTCGGAAGACTTCTCTCCATTGAGAATGACATGCTGTGTTCTGTTATCTAGGAACTCTTCAATCCAATCACACAATTGGTCTTACTTTGTTCATTAACGACTGTGGGGAACTGTATCGAACGCCTTGCGGAAGTCAAGAAACACGGCATCTACCTGTGAACCCGTGTCTATGCCCCTCTGAGTCTCGTGTACGAATAGCGCGAGCTGGGTTTCACATGACCGTCTTTTTCGAAACCCATGTTCAGCTATTCTGTCGTTATTCATGCCTTGCATATGTCATAAAAGAACTTTAATCTCCTTGGTCTCGTATGTCAGTAGAGTCGTCTATAACAGTGTTCCACGAATAATGTTTGATTAACAAAAATCATCATGCTCCTAAACCAATGTACCCAACCTGGGGTTAATAATTATTCTCTGAGGGGTAAAATGAAATTTTCTAAGGGTTAAAAAGTAAACAATTCGATTCTCTCTCAGTGAGGAAATTAAATTATTTTCAAAAGATTATGACTATTATCATATTTTGTAAGAACCTATAATAATTATTTGTTATCAATAATTACTTTTCTCAATTAGTAGAATTAATGAGGTGGAGATTACAGGTTCCTCACATAGTCCACCGACTACGCACACGTCTTGTGCTTTGTCCCGTACATCGCTGATGATAAAAGTGAAACATATACCTAATAAATGCTAATTATCCCAAGAAAATGTCTCCTCGACGTTCCTGAGAGTACCTGCAGCAGTCCATAAATTGCTTCATTACCCGCTTCGAAAGAGATAAATGAATTAATTGACAGCACGATACAACAGTAGTTACATAAGGGTGACTATAGTGCTGGACACAGAATTATAGTTATTAATTGCTATTATTACAATTACAAGTAGTGGCTGTGGTCAGACACAAACCATTAACGGCCTGATATCTTCCAATTTCTGCCAGTTCAGAAGTATGGAGTGCAGCAATCAAGTGTTTTATGAACAATAAGTACACCGCACACAGCTTCGTTGACTTTAAGTAGGGTTGCAGTATGCAGGTCATGCAAATGCCGCCATGGAGAGGAGTAATGCAGGGGAAGTACGTTTCGTAACAAATGGTACCCTCACTGTGGATAGTCAGCTTTCTTATCTGAGAAGCAGTTGTCGATAGCACTTGCGACGCACCACTAATTCCTTGGTTATTCGTTGTAACACACACACACACACACACACACACACACACACACACACACGCACACACACACACACACACACACACGCACGCACACACACACAACTAAAAAATCATTCATCTTTGGAAACTTCATCCTCCACTATTTTAAAAATAAAACTGTTCCACGAAAAGTCTTTCATTCTACAGTTTAGTCAGGTGCTAAAGTTGGAGATAATGTGGGGGAGGGGGAGGGCAATAGACGGCAGGAGAGGAAAGAACGGAGGTGGTCTAAGAAAGGTTGGCAACCACTGTTATGAACACACTGCATTAGTAACATTAATTTTTACGTATCCTTTGCTAACGTCGATTTATGACCTTTTTTACTTATATTTTTTTCTGATATAGCGATGCGTATTCAAATGTAGAAAAACGTAAACAGGCAGAATACGGCGCTGCGGTCGGCAACGCTTATATAAGACAACAAGTGTCTGGCGCAGTTGTTACATCGTTCACTGCAGCTACAAGATTCAAATAAGACTGAACGTGATGTTATAGCCGGCGCACGAACGATGGGACACAGCGTCTCCGAGGTAGTGATGAAATGAGGATTTTCCCGTACTACCACTTAACGTTTGTGGCGTGAATGTCAGGAATCCAGCAAAACACCAAATCTTCGACATCGCTACGGCTGGAAAGAAGATCCTGCAACAACAGGAGCAACGAAGATTAAAGAGAATCTTTTAACGTGACAGAAGTTCAATCATCCTGGATATGGCTGCAGATTTCAGTGGTGGGCCATCAACAAGTGTCAGCGTGCCAACCATTCAACGAAACAGTCGTCGATGTAGGCTTTCGGAGCCAAAGGCCCACTCGTGTACCCTTGACGACTGCACGACACAATGCTTTACGCCTCGCCTGGTTCCATTAACACCGACATTTGTCTGTTGATGACTAGAAACATGTTGCCTTGTCGGTCTAATCTCGTTCCAAATTGTATCGAGCGGATGGACGGGTACGGGTATGCACGCAACCTCATGAATCCAGGGACCCTACATGTCAGCAGGCGACTTTTTAAGCTGATGGAGGGTCTGTAATGGCGTGCGGAGTCTGTAGTTGGAGTGATATGGGACCCCTGATACGTCTAGATACGACTCTGACAGGTGACACGTATGTAAGTATTACATTCTGAGGGACTTGGGAAATTCCAGCAGGACAATGCGACACCCCATACGTCCAGAATTGCTACAGAGTAACTCCAGGAACACTCTTCTGAATCTAAACACTCCTGCTGGCCACCCCCCCCCCTCCCCCAGAAATGAACCTTACTGAACATATCTGGGATGCCCTGCAACGTGCTGTTGAGAAAAGATCTCCACCCCCTCGTACCCTTACTGACTTATGGACAGCCCTGCATGATTCATGGTGTCAGTTCCCTCCAGCACTACTTAAGAAATTTGTCGATTCCATGCCATGTTGTGTTGCGGCTCTTCTGCGTGCTTGCTGGCGCCCTGCACTACATTAGGCTGGTATACTAGTTTCTTTGGTTCTTCAGCGAATTTTCGCCCTGTTGAGAGTTTTCGAACCGGTCAGGCGACACAGTTCTACATTTCCTTCTCCAGCCACATGATGGCTCTTCGCTTCTTTCCGGCCACTCATACCGGTCGCTGGTTTACCTCCTACGACGTGCTGCCCCCTAGCACTATCCTACCACACTGTCATGCCGATCTCCCTTTTTCCGCCACGCTTGTAAGTGAATTACCATCAGTAGTCACTTTTTATTGTTCCACGTATACCACACGGACGTAGACTACATTTCGTCCCTTGTTTTAGTAAATTTGTACAGCTGGAAATCGGACGGCCGAAGTGGCCGTGCGGTTAAAGGCGCTGCAGTCTGGAACCGCAAGACCGCTACGGTCGCAGGTTCGAATCCTGCCTCGGGCATGGATGTTTGTGATGTCCTTAGGTTAGTTAGGTTTAACTAGTTCTAAGTTCTAGGGGACTAATGACCTCAGAAGTTGAGTCCCATAGTGCTCAGAGCCATTTGAACCATTTTTTTGGAAATCGGAATGTACTCTTTCGGAAACCGCTCGTGTTTGTAATAAATTACTCACAACTGAAGTGGATATTTTCAATCTCACCATGCAGCTCAGTTGCGGATGTTGTGATAAATATGTTTTACGCGATCAGTGTAAGCATTTCTGCTCTCCGTTCTCAGGTCTAGTAAATCGTCGCCAGTGAACAGTTTCCAGGCCTAGAAAATGCTATTAGCATTTCTGGCTTTCCAACTAACACAAGGAAATTGCGTAATTGTATTGTGAGACCTGGTACTGATATTTTGGTTGAGGACATTTATCGACCATTTAGTTGGTACTTCTCTCGACAAATAACAGTGTGCTGATTCACTGGAAGAGGGACCGGAACCAACGACGCTTGTCGATAGAGAATCTCAGTTAGTGTTAGTGTCCTTATCTAGCTGACAGGAATAACGACGTTATCTTCACCGTCCAGCAGTTAGTCACTCGTTTCTCTTTCTGTGTTGCTAGCACTTTCAGGAACAACATTAGGATCTACGTACCAGACGTTATCATCAAATAAGCTCTTTAATTTCTTCCTGATTTACTATACGTTAACTAGCCACTTTCGAGCAATTTTATTATTCACTGTCAGTATAACAATTAACAAGAAAAGTGCATAAACAGGAAAAGCTACCGTAAACTGACCAGTTGAGTCTCTCAGGCCTAGAACACGTTTACTACCACGTGAACAATCAGCTTGGAACAAAGAGGAGCGGTGAATCAAGTAGTGTCCTCTAGGAACGTTCACTGAAAGCTGCAATTAATGGCTTTCTTGTAAGTTGTGTACTCTTGCGGATTTTTTAAAGCAAAATACGTCTGGGTCTGAGAGACATAGCCCGTCCGTTCTAGGATTAACAAAATACTATGCAGTTTCATATAAGGTTTTGTATTATACCTTAATCTGTATTCTGATTCTCTGCTGCTTTGAGACCCCAGTTCATATTTTACTACACAATGTGTTTCATAATCCATATCACGCGCTTATGGAGGTTGTAGAGGGAACTTGGTAGCTCAACTTTTACATGGGAACCATTGTCCGGAAACCTCATCCAACGAGGCTAAAGAGTTAAAGTTATAGGCGCCGGTGTCTGTATGTGTATGTGATTCCATGATGATGTTACAAACTTTCTAGGATTATGGAGAAGGATAAATGTATCACTCTGAGGGAAGGGTACCTGTACCGCAAACGGACAAGACAAAAGTGTAAGTGAAAACCGTTACCTCTGACACTGGAATGCGTGTACCGGTACTGTTGTTGCTAAGATTGTAGGGTAGGAAACTTTCAGAGGAACTAGTATGATCAAAACGAGAAAAAAATGTCTATTAAACATAAGCTCCAAAATGCATAGTTTAAGACCTATGAACAGTTGTTCAATAGAGAAGGTGTTTCACACTAACGAAGATTAGCAACTCCCCATAGCTCCTCAGGTATGCAATTCACACCCCTTTTTTACTGCACATTTCTGCCTTGTTTTGGTCGGAAATACCACCTCTGAAAGTTGCCTACCCTACATTCTTAGCAAAAACAGTACTAGAACATGTATTACAGTGTCAGAGGTATCAGAATGGTTTTCGCTGGTAACTCTCAGCTCGTTCGTTTCCTGTGCAGGGACCCTTATTTCAAATTGATACATTTATGCTTCTCCATCATCTTTGAAAGATTGTAACGTTACGGCATCAATATACATACATTTACAGGCGCCAGCTCCTTTAAGTTTCACGCTCTGTAGCGTTGCTGAACGACTTTTCCGGTCAGGGGGTTGCTACATAAAATTTGATCTATTAAGTACGCTCTGCAGTCTCTGTAAGTGTGCAACATGAATTGTGAAACACACTGTACATGGATAAACTAATCTGGAAAAGTTTTAGCATGAAACAAGTTTGCAGGGAGGAGGAAGGAGAGATTAGTGTTTGACGTTTCGTCGACAACGAGGTCATTAGAGACGGAGCACAAGCTCGGATTACGGAAGGACTCAGAAGGAAATCGGTCATACCCTTTTCAAGGAACCATCCCAGCATTTGCCTGAAGCGATTTAGCGTAATCACGGTAAACATAAATCAGGATGGCCGGACGCGGGTTTGAACCGTCGTCCTCCCGGATGCGAGTCCAGTATGCTAACTACGGAGCCACCTCATTCATTGAAAATGTGTGGCTTGTTGCATTTTTTTTTTCTACAGCGATATTCTCAAACCATCATGATATAATGCAATTGACATCATTTCAGGGTTAGTCCCAAAGACGGAATTTCTACATTCTGACAATACCGAGACATTTGTTTAACTGTAGCGGGCTCCTGCTGAACGTCTCCGGCGTGTCGTAATTCGGGGACGCAGTTTGCCGCTATGACCTGCAAGTGATGTGGCTGCTGCATTTGCATTGGCGGCCGATGGCGGCACTCGTTGCGGGACACCCTGTGGCCAGCTGAGTAAGCGGCGAGCGTCGTATGCAGATCGCGGCGGCGGCGGTGGCGGAGGCGACCGCCCTCCCGTGGTGCTGTCAGGGGTGGTTGGGGGCAAAAAAGTCTCTCCCCGTCCCGCAGCCGATGACGACAAAAATCACACTCCCCGCGTGCCAGCTATCTTCACGCTTGTCGCTTCCAAACCATAGTTAATGCACAGGCTGTCACTCACCTTCCGTCTCTCCACTATTTCTGGCAGTATATCACACACACAAATTGTGGTGTGCGTACTGTAAGACCTTCGGTACACACACCATCAGATTATTTGACTTGTAGCTCTAAAACGAAGTAGGCGAGTGTCAGCAATATGTCTTGTGGTCTTATCGTGGCGTGTTCATCTTCTGCCGTTAGGTCAGACGATAGAAATGCCTCTTGCACGCTTAGAGTAGCAGATTGACGGTGACCAACTTTAAACAGAACTTGATTAATTTTCACACACATTTATTAAAATAATAACAATCGTAAACCTTACTTAACTTGGTTCCGGATGCTATTTACAATTGACAATCTGAAGTTCCTTTGGTCTTGGTACGTTAATCTTATTCTCACATATCTCTGATACTTGACAAAGTGTCTATACATTTCTCTTCATGGCTATGTACAGGAATATGATAATCTTATTAGGCGCAGACTGAAACTTGACTATAGACTAATGCAGACTAATGCAGACTGACTAATCGGAGGTCTGTACACTCGTTATAACACCTCGAGCGTTCAGGTATCACTGCGCGAGTGTGATCCGCGAGGAGAAAAGGTTCTACGTTAGCAGCAATCTCATTAGCTGCGTTACATATTAATACGCGGATTGGCGGAAGCACAATTTGGTCCGTCTCTAAGACAGCGCCATCTCGTAGTGTGGAGACGGTCGAGCGCTGCGCCTGCGCTGTTGTGCTTAGCGGGGCGCGCTCTAGTGGGAAAGTTGTGTACGCGCTGACTACGCGGAACTATGTACACAACACAAATGTAACGAAGAGACGAAATGTCATTAAATGAAGAAGTATCTCAGCCATTTAAAACAAAAACTGGTTTAGACAAGGGCCCACTGTGTCGCTTTAACTGTTTGACTGCCGGCTGGAGTGGCCGAGCGGTTCTAGGCGCTACAGTCTGGAAGCGATCGACCGCTACGGTCGCAGGTTCGAATCCTGCCTCGGGCATGGATGTGTGTGATGTCCTTAGGTTAGTTAGGTTTAAGTAGTTCTAGGTTCTAGGGGTAGGACATGTCCTGAGGCATCGAGGGATCACCATTTTAATACTGGAGGGCAGCGTGGAGGGTAAAAACCGTAGAGGCAGACCGAGAGATGAATACACTAAGGAGATTCAGAAGGATGTAGGCTGCAGTATGTACTGGGAGATGATGGAGCTTGCACAGGATAGAGAAGCATGGAGAGCTGCATCAAACCAGTCTCAGGACTGAAGACCACAACAACAACATGTTCTAGGGGACTGATGACCTCAGCAGTTAAGTCCCATAGTGCTCAGAGCCATTTGAACCATTTTTGAACTGCTTGACTGCGTTTTAGAAAAAATAATAAGCACCTTGAATTTGGAGACTTAAAAAAAATCACTAAATTGTCAAAATTCTGGGAAGTAAAATAAGTGGAATTGAGCTAAACTGCCTAGCTTTTGCGGACGAGTTCGCAACATTTCAGAAAAACTGACAGAATCGGACACTCAAATAAATTTTCTGCTAATGGTAGCAAATAGATCTGGACTCAAAACTACACGTCAAAGATCAAATTCACGAGAAACATACAAAATCCAGGTAAGTGCGAGGTTCTGTACAATCTTAATTATATGTAGACAGTTCATCCATCACGCGAATCGATAATTCCGGTGTTTTTGCCTGTTATCGATATCGATACTGCGACGATGTCAAAATGACATAAATGGCCGTATCTTCTGATTTGATTGATCCCGTGCTTAACTTTTTACACCTCCAAGGGACCGTATATGGCATGACTTTCAACTCCATATGCCAGCTCCTTCCTGAGAAAAGGAGTCATAATAGACGGACTGACAGACCGTCGGATAATATGGCAAAAATATTGTTTTTTCGTGCGTATGGTTCAAAATTAACGATTTTCGGAATTTTTGCTTTACTTATACGTTGAAACCATGCTTCTTGGCAAATTTCATGATTCGAGATCAAAGGGAAATACCCTATAAGGTCAGTTTGCGAGTATCAAAATTTGTGATACAAATGACCTTATCTGTTGGTTACATTGATTTGGAAGCTTAAAGTTTTTGTACCGCCAAGGATTCATAGACCTTTGTATCTAACATAAATTTCAACTAGATACAGCCACCCTGTCCTGAGAAAATTGCGTCTTAACAGACAAAGGGACAGAGAGTGGAGTGGTTCGGAAACAGAATTATGCAGAATAGAGTTAGTAAGTTGAAATGGGTTAGAGAAAAAATATAGTAGGATGGAACACCAAAATTTGTAACATATGTAAGACTTAATACAAGGGAAACAGAATGTGGTCTGACAAGAAATATCTACAACAAGAAATGCATACTTAGAAAACGAAATCTAAAATAATTTAGCACAGTGGTGGGATCAGGATGTTTATATGTAAGTGGATATTTAACGATGAACGATAAATTAGATACAACAGAATAGTTTATTAGGAAAAAATGGATCAAATAGAAACTGAGGACGGCTGCAAAATGAGCACTAACGAGGAGATCAACGAAAATATATAGAAAATATCAGAATTGATGGCAAATCTAAGATCAATCTTATTTTTTACACCACAATGTACTGAATGAGAACGGTTTCACTAAGGAAATATTTCTGAATTTCTGGAAAAATAAATCGGTAATAACACTACTTAAACCTAACTAACCTAAGGACATCACACACATCCATGCCCGAGGCAGGATTCGAACCTGCGACCGTAGCAGTCGCGCGGTTCCGGACTGCGCGCCTAGAACCGCGAGACTACCGCGGCGGGCTAACACCGGTTACAGAAATACGGGAAGAACTAGGAATAAACACCATCAAAGAATCTGAAATAACAGACAGAAAACTTTCTAGGAATAAAATACTAAATTTAGAACGCTTTCAAGCCAGAAGAAATACGAAATTCGGAACAATATAGACAGAACGAAGGAAAATATCATGGGGACAAAATGAGAGAGTAGTGTAAAATAGAAAACATGAAAGGAAGAAGAGGAAATTTTATGTGATCCTAGTTGCTTAATACGAAGATAAAAAACAGTAATGATGCACCATCTTAAAAATGTAAACTGTGGTCTTTAATTATTTAACACACTAAAACAATGTTTCGTTAAATAGTACAAGTCATGGCATAGCGATATGCACATATACAGATCGCGGTACTATCCCATACAAAAGGTATGTAAAGGCAGTGCATTGACGGATCTGTTACCTGTACTCAGGCGATTCTTGTGAGAAATTTTCGGCGTGATTACGGCCGAACGACGGGAATTAGCAGACTTTCACCGTAGAGTGGTAGTTGGCGCTAGACGCATGGGGCATTCCACTTCGGAAATCGCCAGGGAATCCAACATTCCGAGATCCCCAGTGTCAAGAATGTGCCGAGAATTCCGAATTTCATTCATTACTTCTCACCACAGACAAGGCAGTGGCCGACTGTCAGAGCGAGAGCAGCAGCGTTTGCGTAAAGCTGTCAGTGCTAACAGACAAGCGACACTGCGTGAAATAACCGGAGAAATCAACGAGGGACGTACGACGAACGTATCCGTTAGGACAGTGCGGTGAAATGTGGCGTTAATGGGCTACGGCAGCAGACGAGTGACGCGAGTGCCTTTGCTAACAGCACGACATCGCCTGCAGCGCCCCCCCCCCCCCCCCTTGTCTCGGGACCATATCGGCTGGATCCTAGATGACTGGAAAACCGAGGCCTTGACAGACGAATGTTGATTTAAGTTCGTAAGAGGTAATAGTAGGGTTGAGCCATGGACCCAAGTTGTCAGCAAGATAGGACCCAAGCTGTCAACAAGATACTGTGCAAGCTGGTGGTGGCTCCATACTGGTGCGGGCTGTGTTTACATGGATTGGACTGGATCCTTTGGTCCAAGTGAACAGTGACTGGAAATGGTTATGATCGTCTACTTGCAGACCATTTGCAGCCATTCATGGAATTCGTGTTCCCAACAAGCAATGGATTTTTGTATGGATGACAACGCACCACATCACTGGGCCACAACTGTTCGCGATTGGTTTGAAGAACACTCTGGAAAGGCCGAGCGAATTATTTGGCCACACAAATCGGTCGACATGACGACATGATTCCCGTCGAACATTTATGGGACGTAATCTAGTGGTCAGTTCGTGTACAAATTCGTGTGCTGGCAACACCTTCGCAATTATCTACTGTTATAGAGGCAGCATGGCTCAATATTTCTGCAGAGGACTTCGAACAACTTGTTGAGTCCATGCCACGCCCAGCTGCTGCAGTATTTTGGGCAAAAGGGGGTGTCCAGTGACTTGTCACCTCAGCATATATCACAGCTCAGCAGTAGTGTGTCTTTAATATTCGCCACAATGTAAATGTCCTTGAATGTTGTTTACGTAGTTTGTAGTCGCAAGACTGGTGTAATGCAGCTCTCCACGCAACTCTATCCTATGCCAGCCTCTCCCTCTCTGAAGTAACTACTTCACAACCTCATCAGTGTGAAACTAGTTAATGTATTGTTGACTTGCTGACTTTCTACAATTTTTACATTATACGCTTCCCTCCATTAGGAGTTTCACGATTCCTTGATGATCACGATGTGCCCTATCAAGCGAACCCTTGTTTTAGTAAGGTTTCATGTTTTTTTCCTGATGACGACATCATCTCGAGTAGTTTTGGCCCGGAGATCAGAATGAGGGGCTATTTAACTACACTGCTGGCCATTAAAATTGCTACACCACGAAGATGACGTGCTACAGGTGCGAAATTTAACCGAGAGGAAGAAAATGCTGTAATATGCAAATGATTAGCTTTTCAGAGCTTTCACAAAAGACTGGCGCCGGTGGTGACACCTACAATGTGCTGACATGAGGAAAGTTTCCAGCCGATTTCTCATACACAAACAGCAGTGTACCGGCGTTGCCTGGTGAAACGTTGTTGTGATGCCTCGTGTAAGGAGGAGAAATGCGTACCATCACGTTTCCGACTTTGACAAAGGTCGGATTGTAGCCTATCGCGATTGCGGTTTATCGTATCATGACATCACTGCTCGCGTTGGTCGAGATCCAATGACTGTTAACAGAATATGGAATCGATGGGTTCAGGAGGTAATACGGAACGCCGTGCTGGATCCCAACGGCCTCTTATCACTAGCAGTCGAGATGACAGGTATCTTATACGCATGGCTGTAACGGATCGTGCCGCCACGTCTCGATCCCTCAGTCAACAGATGGGTACGTTTGCAAGACAACAACCATCTACACGAACTGTTCGACGACGTTTGCAGCAGCATGGACTATCAGCTCGGAGACCATGGCTGCGGTTACCCTCGACGCTGCATCACAGACGGGAGAGCCTGAGATGGTGTAGTCGACGACGAACCTGGGTGCACGAATGGCAAAACGTCATTTTTTCGGATGAATCCAGGTTCTGTTTACAGCATCATGATGGTCGCATCCGTGTTTGGCGACATCGCGGTGAACGCACATTCGACGTGTGTATTCGTCAACGCCATACTGGCGTATCACCCGGCGTGATGGTATGGGGTCCACTGGTTAGACGTCTCGGTCACGTCTCGTTCGCATTGACGGCACTTTGAATATTGGACGTTACATTTCAGATGTGTTATGACCCATGGCTCTACCCTTCATTCGATCCCTCCGTAACCATACATTTCAGCAGGATAATGCACGACTGCATGTTGCAGGTCCTGTACGGGCCTTTCTGGATACAGAAAATGTTCGACTGCTGCCCTGGCCTGTACATTCTCCAGATCTCTAACCAATTGAAAACGTCTGGTCAATGGTGGCGGAGCAACTGGTTCGTCACAATACGCCAGTCACTACTCTTGATGAACTGTGGTATCGTGTTGAAGTTGCATGGGCAGCTGTACATGTACATGCCGTCCAAGCTCTGTTTGACTCAATGCCCAGGCGTATCAAGGCCGTTACTACGGCCAGAGGTGGTTGTTCTGGGTACTGATTTCTTAGGATCTATGCGCCCAAACTGCGTGAAAATGTAATCACATGTCAGTTCGAGTATAATATATTTTTCCAGTGAATACCCGTTTATCATCTGCATTTCTTCTTGGTGTAGCAATTTTAATGGCCAGTAGTGTATTTTTCTTGCGGAATATTTCATCGATGACGACGACATCTTAATTCAGCCGTACAGTAAAGCGCATGCCCTCGTGGAAAATATCGGCTGTAGTTTCTGTGGTGTCACCGCCAGACACCACACTTGCTAGGTGGTAGTTTTAAATCGGCCGCGGTCCATTAGTACATGTCGGACCCGCGTGTCGCCACTGTGTGATCGCAGACCGAGCGCCACCACAAGGCAGGTTTCGAGATACGGAATAGCACTCGCCCAGTTGTACGGACGACGTAGCTAGCGATGCACACTGACGAAGCCTCGCTCCTTTGCCGAGCAGATAGTTAGAATAGCCTTCAGCTAAGTCCATTTCTACGACCTAGCAAGGCGCCATTAGCCTTACATAGCAATTGATACTTATCGTATAAAGCATGTCTCATCAAGAACGATGTATACAACAAGGATGGATTAAAGTTAAGTATTCCAGAAGCTACGTACTTTTCTTTATAGCATTCATTACGTATCCTGTTTCAGACCTCACGCCATCCTTCGTGTGTTTATAGCGTGCATTGCGGTCCCCTCAAATCACACTGTGTCGGCACTTCTGTCGACACATCAGTTTCCTATTGCTTTCAGGCATGATTGTTGATCTTACAAGACCAGACTTCTGCCCTGGCGAGGTTGCGGCCCCTCTTAAGGAACGGTGTGTTAGTCTGGCATCTGTACTATCGAGGCTCACAAGCCACCCCACCTCCGCAAGATCCACGAGTCATACGCATTGTTCTCCGATATTAGTCCGTTCTTGAACATATTATTCCTGTACTGAGGAACACCAATAACATTAGAATTCAATACTTTCTCAGACATCCCTTTTGGCTTATGGTAGCTTTCAAAGCTCTTGCATATTACGAGTAATTTCTGCAGTCAACTCTGGCACAATAGCAACCACTATCATTTCTGCTTTTTTTTTCAGACTTGTTTTTGAGTCAGTTCTATTCCTCTTGATCTTTTTATTCCACACATCTGCCAAGGTATTACCGTCGGCAACATAGATGTTTCCAATATAACTTTACTACATAATACAGAAGCCATTCTTTTTCAAGTGCTTCAGGCTACTATTATGGAAAAATTTAAATATATTTCAGATTCCCCACCTTTGCCTCATTCTTGGGCAAACTTTGCATCAAGGCGTTGGGATATCTCTCCTTGTTAAACAAGATGTCAATGAAAGAAATCGATCTCATGCATTTCAGTTGACCAAGCATAAATCCATACCAAAATATATAATGGCCCGAATGGTTCTTGTGGCTGTATTAGCATACCAGCACTATCTCTGAGAAGTTTAGCACGGTGAAAGCTAACTTGCCGCTTGGTTTTGCCGCCATTGTCGATGATAACATCTTCTGTGTCGTCACAATCCCCTTTCAAAATTCTTCACTGCTCGACGTTTCGATTCTTCTGCTGATTCCACTGATGTCCCCGGATGACTGGATTGTCGAAAGAGGATGCCGCGTCCATTCAAAATGAGCTACTTTCCTGTGCTTTTTCGGAGGTTGCTGGGAAAAATCTTCCAACTGTTGCTAATGGATCGTTGCAATTAGGTGCCCACAGAAAGGAGATACTGACAGACAGGAGAATACAAAATGTTGTTATCGTTGTGCTGCCTAGGTTGTTCTGCGTAGATGTTAATGTTCCTCGCTCGCCGTGGCTAGGTGTTTACTTCAGTGATAACGTGTAGCCACGAAGATGGAAACCTTAAGAGGTAATCTCCATTTAAACAGATTCTTTGACATGTCGACTGCTTGACTCTTCTACAAAAGTTATTCACTGGTTTGCACATCGATGTTCTTAAAATACGTAACCTTGTCACACTCTTCTTCGCTTCTATGTTAAACATGTGTGAAATGACACGGCCCATTGAAACAATCTGAGCTTGTGCTCCGGCTCAAATTTCTCTTTGTCCATGGGACATCAAACATCAGTCTTATTTCCTTCCTTTAAACACATGTAGTCCTTGTGCTCTTTGACGCGCTCTTTTACTGCCCTTGCACTTCCGCCGAAATGCAGGGGCCGACCGCAGTGGTCTCGCGGTTCTAGGCGCGCAGTCCGGAACCGCGCGACTGCTACGGTCGCAGGTTCGAATCCTGCCTCGGGCATGGATGTGTGTGATGTCCTTAGGTTAGTTAGGTTTAAGTAGTTCTAAGTTCTAGGGGACTGATGACCACAGCTGTTAAGTCCCATAGTGCTCAGAGCCATTTGAACCATTTTTTTCGACATGCAGGGTAATTCAGCTGCCGCTACCGCTGTCGTTGTATGCAACCCAAAACATTATACCTGGCCTTCATAAACCACGTGCGAGATGTTTACATTCTTTTGCAACCTATTATTCCTACAGAAAAAAATGAACAGGACACTTTTGCAGGAAGTTTAATGTGGTAAAATTTTGTATTGGGACACGTTTTCGCTAGATGTCGTAGTTTTCTTGTTATTCCAGAAAAAACTAAACAAAGTGACCTCCAAACGTACCCCTATTATCACACTCAGGATTTCTGGTACGTTGTTGATGATACTGTAACACTTAGAAATACTGCCTATAATGGTGTTATCTAACTTCTTTGTCCACTTTTACTTAATGTGATTTCTGCATAACTATGCTCTTTGATGTGACATGCATGTAAATGTTTTATTGGTTGTTTATGAAAATTTATATAATTGTAATTAATGTAAGGACGTGATGTCAAAATTAATCTGTTGTAAAGGAACGAAAATGTTATCTTTTCCTGGTTTACGCATAGGTGTTGTGTACCTAGTTCCACGTAGTCAGCGCGTACACAACTTTCCCACTAGAGCGCGCCCCGCTAAGCACAACAGTGCAGGCGCAGCAAGCGCACCACTCGTCCATCTTCGCACTACGAGATGGCGCTGCCTTAGAGACGGACCAAGTTCTGCTTCTGCCAATCCGCATATTAATATGTAATGCAGCCAATGAGATTGCTGCTAATGTAGAACCTTTTCTGCTCGTGGATCACACTCGTGCAGTGATACCTGAATGTGCGAGGTATTATAACGAGTGTACAGACCTCCGATCAGTCAGTCTGAATTTGTCTGCGCCAGTCTGCACCAGTCTGCATTAGTCTGTACCAGTCTATAGTCAACTTTCAGTCTGCACCTAATAAGATTACCATATTCTTGTACATAGCCATGAAGAGAAATGTATAGACACTTTGTCAAGTATCAGAGATATGTGGGAATAAGATTAACGTACCAAGACCAAAGGAACTTCAGATTGTCAATTGTAAATAGCATCCAGAATCAAGTTACGTAATGTCTATGCTTTTTATTATTTTAATAAATGTGTGTGAAAATTAATCAAGTTCTGTTTAAAGTTGCTCACCGTCAATCTGCTATTCTAGGCGTGCAAGTGGCATTTCTATTATCTGATCTAACGGCAGAAGATAAACACGCCAGAATAAGACCACGAGACAAATTGCTGACATTTGCCTACTTCGTTAGAGCGACAAGTCAAATAATCTGATGGTGTGTGTAACGAAGGTCTTACAGTACGCACACCAAAATAGGTAATGTAGGTTTGTAATCATGTAAAACTTAGAGTCTGTCCGCAACGGAACTGGCTAGGCGGGACCCCACAGTCAAACCCAAAAGCTTCTTTGTGGCCTGAGTCAGCCGGTGGCTACCAGGCAAAGAGTGTGCGTCTTGTGAACTGAGAGAGGCGAGAAGAACTCCAAGATTATATAACATAGCCTCGGATGCGGAAGTTATGCGGCTTATTATTCACATGTCATACTTCGGTTAGCTCTGTACTACGAAAATGCGACGCTTGTGTCAGAGGAAGAGCCATAGATACTTTCAAATTCAAATGGCTCTGAGCACTATGGGACTTAACATCTGATGTCATCAGTCCCCTAGAACTTAGAACTACTTAAACCTAACTAACCTAAGGACATCACACACATCCATGCCAGAGGCAGGATTCGAACCTGCGACCGTAGCGGTCGCGCGGCTCCAGACTAAAGCCTAGAACCGCTCGGCGACAGCGGTCGGCATAGATACTTTCGTCGCCTTTTTTCGGATAGTACAGGAGATCGTCACTGCCACCATCTTCAGCTCAAAATATTAATTTAATATTGTATAGCTACATTGACCAGTTACGTAGTTTGGTTTTTCAATAATAAGTCTGTGTTGTGTAAATTTTGTGTTGAGCCACCGGATTTTATCCTTAGTCTTTTACCTAGATAGGGTCCTATCGAAAGTGCTACGATGAATCGGAGTATTGTGTTTCAGTGAACTTAACAAAAGTTTATAAACTTTGTGGAGTAGTAAAGTACATAATTCTTTAGTCAACCAACATAAGTTTTGAAATTCTCCACGTAGTTTTGGTAAACGGATAGTTAGTGTTTCATCGAAGTACAGCTGCTGACTGAAGGTTCAAAGTATTTAGTTCAAAGATTTTTCTTAGAAATAATAGTGTTTGCAGTTTCATGTATTATGTTGTTAACGGTGTTTCTCATATTGCCCTATGACTAAATTGTCCAGCCTCGATCTGAGAGTGCCGATAGATTAGTGTCTGGGTCCCCATGCTAATAGTTGAGCCAAATTTGAAATGTCATGTAACAGTAACACCAATCAAGAATAAGCAACTGGCTACAAATATTGAAACTGTATTACATCCAAGAATCACATCTTCCAATTCACCTAAATAATATAAGCAAGTACATGTTCCGTGTGAATGCATATAATTACTACTACAAAAGGTACAGTTAGTTCGTAGTAGTAATTTCTTATAATTAAATTGACAAAAGAACCTCTTGTCCAAGTCAGTTGTACTCATTTACCCACAATTATCATTATCTTCCTATTTTAATGTACAGATGGTGTTACTGAGAGCCAGTTAATACCCAAAAGTATTAATACTCATGCTGTGTAGATCAAGTCGAATCTTTAGTACATTACTTGCTAGACTGTGTCACTGCCTTGTATCTTATTAGCAAAACAGAAGTTCAGTATGAAGTAAAGTCAAGCCCAATTGCTAAATTTCTTTATGAACCATGCAAGCACTGGGTACAACTATGCCTAGTCAGGATGGCGACGGTTTAATTTTACGTAATTACAGTTCACTTGATAACTAATAGAGCCTTGGTTCGATTCCTGTTTAGCTTGCTATGCTTTCAATAGTAATTTTTATGGAAACATATTAGTCGGACTCCTTGCCATTACACACCATCAAGGTCACAAAATAAAAGTCCTTTCAGAGGAATAACATTACCGGCATATCACTATTTTAATTGTAGCCTGTAGGATTATAACAATCACTCCTATCACTGTAAAAATATTTGCCACTGTACAGATTATTTCCCACATTCGACCCTTTCTGATATTCACCGATTAGCCTTTTAACACCACCCACTTAATCCAACGCTTGAAAAGTATAAAATTGACCTTTGTGCGTATTTTACCTAATAATTTTGTGAATTTTAACAGTATTAATTAAACAATTACATCTTTGTATTCGCCATGCCTGCCGACTACGAAGCTACTGTGCTTGTAAGGGTAAGTTTGTATGGAATTGTCAACGTAATTAGTTTTAAAATAACGTTTACAAAACTCGTTTTCGTTCATTAACCATTCGACGACGTTTAAATTAGTAACGTTAACGAAGTAACCGGCTATGCTGATGTCGTAATAGCCCAATCAATAGAGACCAAAAACTGTCGAATACCGGGAATAGTAGGTATAGTCGGAAATTTTTGTACTGCGGCACTAGCAATCTTGACCGAAGGGGGCTGAGCGCGGGGTGAAAGTGCATTGGAGGGTCACTCTTGTACGGTTTTCTTTTGTAATCCATAAACCATGGCCACCAATGAAAAGGCATACCAGTACAAAATTTAACTATATTTAACTCCCTACAAAGAGATCCTGCTCATTTTTTCTGTAGGTCTAATAGTCTGTGAGCGAGAAAATATGATACTCCCGCGCGAGTTTATGAAGGGCAGCTCTAACATTGCGGGTCGCATAAATTTACACGAGTCGCTGCAGCTCAATGACCCTGTATATATATTTCACATTTTATACTCCCGCACATGCGGTCAGGCGCGTCCTTGGTAGGTCGGAAGAAGTCATTTATCTTGTTTTAACTGAAAGACGTTGTCCTTAAATCATTCTTTTCTACCGCAGAATTGTCACTGTTGCGTCGCTACGACCCACCTGGACCTTATAGACAACGTATAGGGGCGGAACGGTGGCTAGTGAGCAGACATGGAGAAACAAGCCTCTTCAAAACACACGCAACGCTTGTCCACCATATGAGAGATCTCAAGTCATGCACCGGGGAGCTGAAAACTCTTTTTCTGAGCACGTGCGTGGCGATTTACGTCGGGGAAGAACCAAGAAGCGCTCGGGCCGCGTTGGACCCTTTCTTGAGACAGTTCGGGACCTCAAGGGGACGCGACGTACATAAACCTAGTAAGGCACGTTGAGGAAAACGCGGCTCGCGGCCCGCCGTTTCCACAGACGGGCCCGTGGCCTGACAGTAATGGACAGGACAATTAGCCTCCGGGACAAAGCGCGCTCCGGGCTCTCTCTGGCTGCTGAGGTTACGGGAAGTGGGCCGTCTGTTGTCGCGTCATCGGCGCCTGCAGCCTCCAGCATGGAGTCTGCCGCCGCCACCCTTTCTCTCGCCCTCAATACGCGACGTTTTTTTCCGTCCCTCCCTTTCTCTTTGCATTCTCCTCCTCATTCTCCCCCCCTCCCCCCCTACCTTACATTTTAGCCGGCTGTCCCGGTCCCCTACGGATGTTTTGTGTACGTTTTTGCATGGCGCCGCGGCCTTATTATAATTTTTTTCTGTCCCTTACCCTTTCCTACAGGGTGCCTCGCCAGTTGGACTCCAAACCGCTGTCGGTTTGCATACGGGCTGGCCTAAACAGTACCGGGCGATCGCCAGCTGCTTTTTATTTGATCCTCAGCGTGAGTCACTTCGTTTAGCCATCGACAACTACACTGTTCACCCATCAACGATTACATCTTTTAACCACCAACAATTACAAAATGATTTTTAAAACATGATAAATAAACATATTGTTTTAATTTGACCTCTTTTTATGCCACCCACCACGAATTTCTCTCCTGAGCCAACCTCTTCTTCTCAGAGTAGCACCTGTATCCTATGTCCCCGATTACTGGCTGGATGTATTCCAATGTCTGCCTTGCTCTACAGTTCCCTCTGGTACCATGGGAGTCTTTTCCTGATTTCCTAACACATATCCTATCATCCTGTCCCTTCTTCTTGTCAATGTTTCGTACATGAATTTCTTCGCCGATTTTGTGCAGAACTTTCTCAATCCTTACTTTACCAGTCCACTTAATTTTCAACATTCGTCTGTAGCACCACATCTCTAATGCTTCGATTCTCTTCCGTTCCTGTTTTGCCTCGCTCTACAGTTCCCTCTGGTACCATAGGAGTCATTCCCTGATTTCCTAACATATATCCTATCATCCTGTCCCTTCTTCTTGTCAATGTTTCGTACATGAATTTCCTCGCCGATTTTGTGCAGAACTTTCTCAATCCTTACTTTATCAGTCCACTTAATTTTCAACATTCGTCTGTAGCACCACATCTCAAATGCTTCGATTCTCTTCCGTTCCTGTTTTGACTATCATTCAATGCTGCGATCCAAACATACATTCTCAGAAATTTCTTCGTCAAATTAAGCCCTATGATTGATACCAGCAGACTTCTTCTGGTCAGGAATAATGTCGTCTCCTGTGCTAGTCTGCTTGTGTCCTCCTTGCTTCGTCTACAACTGCTTATTTTGCTTCCAAGGTACCAAAATTGCATAACTTCACGTAATCCCTGATCGTCAATACTGATAAGAAGATTCTCGTTCTCATTTATGTTACGTCTCATCATCTTTTCCTTTTTCTGATTTACTCTCAATCCATATTCTGTACTCATTTGACTGTTCGTTCCATTCAACCAATCCTGTAACTTTTCTTCACTTTTTTTGCGATAGCAATGTTATCAGGTAATCTCGTCATTGTTATCCTTTAACCCTGAATTTTAATCCCGCTCTCAGAGGTTTCTTTTATTACCATTATGGCTTCTTCGATGTATAGAGTGAACATTAGGGGCGAAAGACTGCATCACGATTCCATCGTTTTCCATCAGAGCATTTCCTTCTTGCTCCTCCAGTATCACTACACTCTCTCTCGTTTCTTGTCCATATTGTGTATCACCTGTGCTTCCCTGTAACTGAATCCTATTTTTCTCAGAATTCCGTACATCATGTACCATTTCATATTCCGGGTCGACAAATATTATAAGCGTGTCTTGATTTTTCTTTGTCCTTGCTTCCATTATCAACTGACTCTCTGGTGTCTTCACCTTTCCTAAAAATGGTGCAAATGGTTCTAAACACTATGGGACTTAACATCTGAGGTCATCAGTCCCCTGGACTTAGAACTACTTAAACCTAACTAACCTAAGGACATCAGACACATCGATGCCAGAGGCAGGATTCGAACCTGCGATCGTAGAAGCAGCCCGATTCCTGGCTGAAGGCCCTACAACCCCTCAGCCACAGCGGCCGGCTTTACCTTTCCTAATGCCAAACTGATCGACGTCTAACTGATCTTCAATTTTCTTTTCCATTTTTCTGTATATTATTCCTGTCAGCAGCGTGGATGCATTAGCCGTTAAACTGACTGGACAATAATTTACGCAGTACCTGTACTTACTGTCTTCTGAATTGTGTGGTTCGCATTTTTCCGAAAGTCTGTTGGAACGTCAACCCTCTCACAGAATCTACACACAAACTTGGACAGTCATTTGGTTGCCACTTCGACCGATGATTTTAGAAATTCCGATGGAATGGAATGTACCTGACCTGTCTTATTTTATCTCAAGTCTTCCAAGAGCCGTTTCAAATTCTGACTCCAATACTGGGTCATCCACACCGACTCCAATTTCTTCTCCTAGCACATCACTGGATCAGTTCCCCTACTCCTGCGTTTAACAGTGAAATTCCCATTGCACTCTTGATGTTACCAAGTGTACTTTTATTTCAGCGAAGGTTATTTAGATTTTTGTTTACACTGAGTCTTAACTTACAAGGAAAACCTTGAAATGTCACGACACAGAAGTACAGTAATAATTAAATATGTCGCTCTCCATAGACCTGTGGTCACATTTTAAAACTGCTAACTATTTCTATTTGTTTGTCCTGCTTAGGACGATACGACTCGATTTTATGCTTTGCACGGGTCTTGGATCTTCACCTTGTTCTCAGCCTAGAAAGCATTCAGTTTCTGCCTGGTAGCATGCTTCCTCTCCTCTGCAAAGTTCTGTCTGCTAGAGCCTCGGCTCTGTTTGCTGGTAAGAGACACTTACAGAGTAAATGAAATATCGTGTGGTTAGGGCATCCCGTCGAGTAGACCGGTCGCCTGGTGCGAGTCTTTCTAGTTGACGCCATTTCGGTGACTTGCATGTCGATGAGGATGACATGATGATTAAGACAACACAACACCCAGTCCCCGAGTGGAGAAAATCTCCGACTTACCCGCCGCGCTGGCCACTCAGCTATGGAGGCGGACACTTACAGAGCGATCTGACGGAATTTGGACCGATCCCACATGGTTTCTAATGAAATTTCAAGTTGATCCAGATCCGATTTCATGGTGGTGGTCCATTTGTTCCTTCTCCTCTACCTGTTGTGTTAATGATACTATTCGTGAGTCTGCGGTGGTTCATGTAGGCCAGATGTCTATAGAAGACCACTCTTTTCTCCCTAGACGCGTTTGTTTTCTTAGACATGGTACAGCTCACTGTTGTATCTGATGCTGTAGGGGCCATGCTCTTCTCATGTTGGCCCTACTACTCTCCTAGGACTCTTCCTATTCATCAAGAGGCTTACTACTGAATTGTGATGTTTGATCTTAAGGTTCTTGGAAATGTATTTGGAGATGTAAATGCTCTTCCAGGCATGGTAAACCAATCCAAGTTGACACATCTGATGTCCATTGCCAAGTTCTCACTCTCATTTGCTTTAATTCGTTCTCCTAAGCATACGACTGCAGGGGCTTTGCGAATGGTGGTGCCTTGTAGTGGAATTACAGACGGGCTATGTTAGTAATGAAATCAGTTCTTTGCATACTGATTTTCTTACAGAACTTAGGTGCTACGCTGTATAGGCCCTGTGGTTGGTAGACACACTACTCTATACTGTTGGCTTACAAGGCAAAGTCATCTACGAAGGCTGGGCATGGTAAATCGAGGTTGTGAGTGTTGTACATCATGTTTATTCCAGTTCCCGATTGGAGTGTGCAGGTCCATTCCTTGATAATCTTCTCTTCTCCACTGCACAGTTGAAGAGCACGTATATCACGTCCAAATAAAATAAATCTTATCACACGTTTAACAATAGTTTATCATCGTTTAGATCAATAATGCCCGTTTCTCACAGAGAGGGATAAGAACAACTGAGGTTGAAAGATGATTATCGTTAATGGAGTAAAATATCCACGCAGTGGACACCAAGTGAAAAAGCTACTCCTTACGTTTCAGATCTAGACTGCCATAATAAAATGGGAAGGCACTGTTAATTAGAACTCAGGGAGAAGTTGTAGTCTAATTGACAATCGATTTATTGATCTTAAACATGACAAGCCAACAAAATTGTCAAGAAACATTACACATACACTTTTATTTAACAAACGCCTTATGGGATCTGTGGTGGACAAAGTGATCTGCTGGAGATCAACACACGACAATAACTAGAAGACTACTCGCTCTATCTGCCTTCATACACCTGGATCCAGGTTATGTCACCAAACTACGCCACCACCAAGCAGCTATATTCTACCATACAAAAAAACAAAAACAAAAGAAAAAACGAAAAATATGGTTCGAAAGAACAGTCCTGAGAAATATATATTATAGCCCTACGGTGCAGCAGCAAAAATTTTGCCGTCCTGCTGGTCAAGGCGGCACACCACGATGCGTTCGGCGACTGAAGTCGTGGACGGCGGCAATCTGTTATTAAACGCGCGCTCCCGCAAAATGCAAGTACGCGGTCTCTCGTTCAGTTAATTCAGAACGCAGGTACTTCGCTATGAGACTCTGAAACCCCGATGGATTCCAGTGTGCAGGTGGACCTATTTGCTGGTCTGCCAAACCAATTTGACTCCGTTCCATGACTGTGTAACTGTGCATGTCGGAATACGTCATATGTTTAGACAGCCGACTCAAGACAAGTAAGTACACGCACGCGTCCCTCACTGTGACCGTGATGATATAAGCAGTACCTCCGATGGTTCAGAAGGTGACTGGCTCTAAGTCACACACTATCAAAGGACACAAGTCTCACTGTTTAGGTAGAGACTTGCAGTTCTTTACAAGCTTGTAGAGGAGTGATCATTCTTCCTTTCTCCTTGCTTCCTCCTCAGCTAGGTTCCAGAAGCACATTTCTCTTTTTTGACTTCCCCCACTTTCGCACAAGCCAGTCACGAGTGGGAGCCCGGCATTCTAAGCTCAGAGAATGGTCTTTGCACTGAAAACCGATTTGACCAATCAGATACTTTAAAGTTAATTGGCAGAAAACGGGAAAACGATTCTGCTTTGCGGCCTCTTTCCCACATGTTTGCCATGTCTTTTGCTAACACAGTACAGGACGGAAGTACAGCCCTCCATAAACAGCTTGTTATCTCCCGCGTTGCGACCATTTCAAAGTTACCAAAGAATGGCCTAAACTCGCCACGAGCGTAGTGCGTTCACAAACATGTTTTGAGAGTCTGGACGTCTGGACGCCAGTTTCCCTGTCCCACAGAGATTTGCAGAACGTTTACATTTCTTTTGGCGGCTTGCTCCCTAGCAAGGGCCCATCCTCCGCTTTATTCCCGGCATACAGTGCGCTGTCCGGTGCAGCGGCGACGTCTCGGCGCTAGGCTGTATACATGGACTTCTGCCTCCATCCGGCGCCAACTTAGGTGTTTTGCACAATGCTACCGCGGCGCGTGGCCATCTGGAAATGTCTCCCCATCGTTCCCCAGAAAAAACGCGCTTTGTCGGCCCACCAACGCCGTGCTTTTACTGCAGTCGTTTAAGTCAGCACCCTGTTCCTTTGAGCACAGGTAAAGCAGACCATATTTCCTTCCCTAGAGTACGCAAACAAGACCATAGACTACTGCCCTCTATCATAATTTGTGAAGCCAAATCGCACTAAAGATCGTATTCCCTACGAACATGAAGTGGCATAACACCAAATCAGAAGTGAGAGTGCCCTGCAATCTCTCAAGGTTCCTAAGGACAGTTGAAGTCTGCCGTAAGTCAAGACCGCATTACCAAGGAAGAAATTAGAGAACTGGATACTAACAGGGTAAACAACAAAATAGAGAAATACAGAAATAAATGGAAAGAGCATGTGACCAGAATGCCGGAAGAAACAACTTTTGAGATGCAGTCTGAGACGAAGAAGAAAGCCTGGTCTGTCTAGAGCCAGATGGTACCAACAGTAGCCTTTGAAGAAGGAACAATCAGCCTAATTCCTGGAAGACAAGAGGAAGGTGACAAGAAACGTCTGTAGGGAATGATAACATAAGCTTTCTAGAGTCTGCAAGGAATTTATTTCTCCATGATGCTGGAACCTGAAATTAGCGAAGATTAAATGATAAATGTCTCCAAAGTCGGACTTACTGCAAGCATAAATGTTTGAATTTCTTATTTGTAAGCGATGCAAATGAGAAGGGAAGCTACCGTGATTTAAATTCATCCGAGTCATTGTAGCGATATGTTTGCAAAAACAGACATAATGTCTTATGGGATAACAGCAATCAGTGATTTTATAATGTTACTTGAAATCCGTCTTGATTGCAATTTTTTTTTTTATTATTCATATGACCGGTTTCGGTTCATTCAGAACCATCTTCAGATCTGATATTTAAGTTACAGGAGTAACCCGTTCAATTCAGCAACTTTCACATGCTACGTCACATAAAAAAAAAAGTTGCTGAATTGGACCATCTTCAGATCTGATATTTAAGTTACAGGAGTAACCCGTTCAATTCAGCAACTTTCACATGCTACGTCACATAAAAAAAAAAAGTTGCTGAATTGGACCGGTTACTCCTGTAACTTAAATATCAGATCTGAAGATGGTTCTGAATGAACCGAAACCGGTCATATGAATAATAAAAAAAAAATTTGCAATCAAGACGGATTTAAAGTAACAGTAGCGATATGTACTGATATATTACGAATCCAAGGTAAGAGAGTTATGTGGGATTGATCCGAACCATAACATTTTTTCTTTATCTTCGTTTGATGTTTTCCATTCGTCTTCCCACAGGGACCTGACAGCAGTTTTTTGAAGATGTGAGAATTCGGCGAAGGGGAACCGGAGATGAAGGTAAGTTCTGCAACTTCCTTGGCTAGCCCGTCTGCCCTTTCGTTATGCAGAATGCCTGCGTGTGCTTGTATCTGAAGCAAATAATAATGCGACAGGAAATCGGGCCGGCCCAAGTGGCCGTGCGGTTAAAGGCGCTGCAGTCTGGAACCGCAAGGCCGCTACGGTCGCAGGTTCGAATCCTGCCTCGGGCATGGATGTTTGTGATGTCCTTAGGTTAGTTAGGTTTAACTAGTTCTAAGTTCTAGGGGACTAATGACCTCAGCAGTTGAGTCTCATAGTGCTCAGAGCCATTTGAACCAGGAAATCGGTAGATGTGATGTACATGAACAAACAAATGATAATAGTTTCGCCGGCCGGTGTGGCCGAGCGATTCTAGGCGCTTCAGTCCGGAACCGCTGCGGTCGCAGGTTCGAATCCTGCCTCGGGTATGGATGTGTGTAATGTCCTTAGGTTAGTTAGGTTTAAGTAGTTCTAAGTCCTAGGGGACTGATGACCTCAGGTGTTAAGTCCCATAGTGCTCAGAGCCATTTGAACCATTTTTTTAATAATGGTTTCAGAAAACAATTGGATTATTTATTCAAGAGAAAGAGCTTCACAAGTTGAGCAAGTCAGTTAGGCATTGGTCCACTTCTGACCCTAATGCAAGCAGTTATTCGGCTTGGCATTGATTGATAAAGCTGTCTGATGTAGTCCTGAGGGATATAGTGGTAAGTTCTGTCCTGCTGGCGTGTTACACCGTCGAAATCCCGAGATGGTTGGAGGGCCCTGTCCATACTGCTCCCAACGTTTTGAATTGGGGAAACATTCGGCGAAATTGCTGTCCAAGGTAGGGTTTGGCAAGAACGAAGACAAGCACTAGAAACTCATCCCGTGTGCTGGCGGGCGTTATCTGGCTGAAATGTAAGCCCAGAATGGTTTGCCGTGAAGGGCAGACCACCTGCCTGTCTTTCAGTGTGTTGGGCGACAGTCAGGTTGGCATCCCATCTCTGTGCCTGGCATATCCAGACATGACTTTATGGTGGTGACTGGGGCTCAGTTCGAAGCAGGTCAGATCACTGAAGACAATTCTACTACAGTCAATGAGATTCCAGGCCGATTTCCGTCCCATTCCGATAATTCCTTCATGTTGCGTCGTTTCTCTCTCTCTGTCGGTATGTATTTGTTTCTTCGATAGCCGGCCGTAGTGGCCGAGCGGTTCTAGGCGCTTCAGTCTGGAACCGCGCGACCGCTACGGTCGCAGGTTCGAATCCTGCCTCGGGCATGGATGTGTGTGATGTCCTTAGGTTAGTTAGGTTTAAGTAGTTCTAAGTCCTAGGGGACTGATGACCACAGATGTTAAGTCCCATAGTGCTCAGAGCCATTTGAACCATTTTTTTCTTCGAAAGCATTGCGTGTTCCTGCTCTCTATGACACTGTGGATGCTTTTTCCATCAGAAATAATAAAAATCTTTTCGTCGTTCTGAGCTCAAGAGTACTTGATTGTCTCCATGACTGCCACTGCTTTCGCTTGTACTGTTATTAGTGAAATTTCGAAATTTTTGGTAAGATCTTATGGGACCAAACTGCTGAGGTTATCGGTCCCTAAGCTTACACACTACTTAATCTAACTGAAACTAACTTACGCTAAGGACAACACACATACCCATGCCCGAGGGAGGACTCGAACCTCCGAAAGAGGAAGCCGCGCGGACCGTGACAAGGTGCCCTAGGCCGCGCGGCTACCTGGCTGTGGCTCCAATCGGTAGTCGAACGGCTCACGGATGACAGTCGTGTTGGCTTTACTGTAAATTGTTGTGGTCCTAGACCAACGTGATTTAAAGCAAACTGTGACGTTCTTAACAACGCCTGCAAAGTTTGGGGTGAATGTCGAAATATTTTTTTTCATTTTCGATTATTTGGTCTCTAGCTCCCATAGCGATTAATCCATTAATATTCTTAATTTTGTAAGAAGGCTGTTTAGGTTTTTATGCTGGTAACGCCACATAGTGCTCTATATGAAAATCACTGACTGGGCTGTGTGAAGTCTGTGGCTGGTTAGCGTTGTTGGAATATTCGCTGTTGTAGTGTTGGGCAGTTGGATGTGAATAGCGCGTAGCGTTGCGCAGTTGGAGGTGAGCCGCCAGCAGTGGTGGATGTGGGGGGAGAGATGGTAGAATTTTGAGAGAGGACGATCTGGACGTGTGTCCATCAGAAAGAGTAAATTTGTAATATTGGATATCATGAACAGTCATCAAAGTCATCATATATATATATATATATATATATATATATATATATGATGACTTTTGAACATTATTAAGGTAAATACATTGTTTGTTCTCTATCAAAATCTTTCATTTGTTAACTATGCCCATCAGTAGTTAGTGCCTTCAGTAGTTAGAATATTTTATTTAGCTGGCAGTATTGGCGCTCGCTGTATTGCAGTAGTTCGAGTAACGAAGATTTTTGTGAGGTAAGTGATTCATGAAAGTTATAGGTTATTGTTAGTCAGGGTCATTCTTTTGTACGGATTTTTGAAAGTCAGATCGCGTTGCGCTAAAAATATTGTGTGTCACTCAAGGCTAGGCGAGAAGGGGTATAGCGCGTGCGGCGCGACGCAGCGCAGCGCGCGCTTTTGTAACATCCCAGGTTCAAATGTGACCGCGCAAATTGCGACGCGACGCGACTGGGACGCGACACACGCCTGCGCCAGGTCGCGAGGCGTTGTGGCTGAGGCACAGTTTCTCGCGTTGCGCGTCGCGCGTGCCTCGGTAGCACCGTGGGAAATCTGAGGCGGGGAGCGGAAAAGTAGCCCGGCCATATGCTCACATCGGAACGGCGCATACGAGCAGTGGTAGTATTGCCCGTACGATAAATTTCGCCTTGCTGTGTACTAAATTTCATTGTCTTATGGTAGTGTTTCGTTTTTCACCATTTAAACGCTCCATCTTTCTTCGTTAGTACATTATACTTTTCTGTTATTTATATCTTTACAGTTTTGTTTTGTTTTTCTTCTGTCAAGAAAAATGCATACTTCAGTAACTGATGAGCCAGTAGCCGCTGGAATTGTATCATATGCCTCCGAGATGTTTTCAGATCGCAAGAAGGGACAGAGGGTAGTGAATAAGGAAGCAAGGAATATTATAATATCATGTGATTAAGAATCAAGGTAGGAAAGTAAAATAAGGTTATCTTCTCGCTGCCTAGTATGCTGGCGTATCTGTACGATCTGTTACAAAAATTTAGAAAGTTATAATCGCCACATGTGTGATCCCTTTGTGCTCCTGGTAAAAAGCGTCCGAGATCTGAAGTATAGAAGTCTCACTGTGATTACTCTGATATGTATGTAATAATGTAATACGACACACTGTACTACATGCATTTGAACATCACATTTCCACTGCAGCCGGCCGGAGTGGCCGTGCGGTTCTGGGCGCTACAGTCTGGAACCGAGCGACCGCTACGGTCGCAGGTTCGAATCCTGCCTCGGGCATGGATGTGTGTGATGTCCTTAGGTTAGTTAGGTTTAAGTAGTTCTAAGTTCTAGGCGACTGATGACCTCAGAAGTTAAGTCGCATAGTGCTCAGACCCATTTGAAGCATTTTTTTCCACTGCAAGCTAGAAAGAGTCGAAAAGCAGTCACAAATAACAATGTTTTAATTGGTTCGCCGTGATGAGAAGAAGCATTTCAATTGTTGCATGCACATTATCAGCATTAATAAACTAATTATTCAACAGGCTACACAAATGAAGAAAATGATCGGTATTATTACGAAAGTAGGAATATCCTAAAAGAGTGTTATGATTAGATATATTTAATTTGCTGAAATGTACTGCTGACAAGGGCAGATCTACTTTCATGACAATGTTTTTCGAGCTCCAACTCACAAGGCACACATGGCTAGCCTTTGCATTCCTGTCGCACGAATTATCCTCCGGTGCTGACAATACACTGACCATTGTGTTGTGCGACAGATCAGTTGTTTATTTTTCTCAATAACAACTATTTTATTCGCGATCACTCATTGTCAGTTTGGCAAGCCGTAGGTGAGTAGCCAGTATCTGGCATGTGTCTATCATTCCGCCTGAAGGAACGCTCATTATTTTAATACTGATCAGATCAAGAGAAGGAATAAAATACTTTGGTAAGTTTCCATTCCAGTCGCTCAGTGTTAAGAATACGATGGGTTACGTGGATTCCACCAAAATTCCAACGGAATTGGCAATCTATTTTTGTGTGAGTTGTTAATCTTTTCTCATTCGGAGAAGCATCACTGTTTGTAAGTAACGGCCACATTACTCTTGGTGACTGGTTTAATTGTACTTCCTTTGTCACAATGTAATTTGCCAAACTCATATCACAGCAGCTATTGAGACAGAATTCCGAAACGGTGTGCCTTATTAAACAAGTAATTGGCAATCACAGAGGTCAATAGCTTACGAAAAACTTTATAGTGTCGGTTTGCAGTAACATAAAAGAAGAAATTTCATGTTCAATTTCATACTAGGAAGCTCTTGTTTCGCTAGCTGTCGATAACTCTTAAAAAATTACAGTCACTGGAGTGAAATAATTAAAAAGGGAAGTATAAGTACTGATATATCGTCATAGATAAGAAAGTTCCGTGTGTTTAAGAATTGACAAAACACTCTCCTCTTTGTGTGCTATCATTCGCCAAACTTTCGATGTCTCGATCGGTTCAGGAGATATGAGAGATGTTGCGAGTATTTCATTCTCGCGGGCGTGAGATCGGAAGTGAGCGCGCTACATGGGATCCATTTTCTCGAGATCGGAGGCAGATGGAGACCTCCTCCCAAATCTAAACAAAAATTCAGCATATTAGCTAAATTTCATACGCAGCAACATATGGTGTAACATGCACCAAACGCAAAATCATAGCGACCCCTAATTTTCGTTGCAAACTTTTTGAGTTTTGCGTAGTGTCTTACTAAAATGTGTAAATCACAATAAGAACGGTCATTAGCGAGGTGATGGACACTTCGGCACGACGCTCACATATAACGCTACAAGTAAGGCAAAAATCTTATATTTTCAGAGAATAGTTTCTGTAAAATCGTTTGAGAAAGATAACAGGTTGCGCGCGTTTCGGTTCTGTCAGCGCAGAGCGTCGCCAGTCGGCGCGTGCGAAGTATGGTGTGCGCGTCGCAATATGCGCTGCACCCGCGCGGCTCGTGCGCCACGTGCGTGTCGCGCTGTAGCGTCGTGTCACGTCACACGTGCTATACACGTCTCAATTTGCGCCTAGCCTTTGTGTTGGTGAGAATAAGAAAGAGAGAAATGTCTGAGTACGTTCAGTTCTGCTCAGCTGTTTGAAAATCAAATAACGTAAGAGGTTTATCAGCACAGTAATTCATTAATTTTTCTAAGGGGACGTTACTGTAATTTGCTGTGGTCCAAGACCAACGTCATTTAAAGTAAGCTGTGACGTTCTTAACAACGCCTGAAAAGTGTGGGGTTTATGTCGAAATACTTTTTTTTTTCATTTTCGATTATTTGGTCTCTAGCTGCCATAGCGATTTACCGATTAATATTTTTAATTTAATATATTTGCAATTGCTCAATCATTTATTACTTAACAGTTAATTTTCGTACATTTCACTATTTCTTAGTATTATTCTGACAAATAACACAAATGATTTACACAGTGTCTGCGTTTATACAGTGCCTGTATATTACATTGCAATGTCCTTCAGGCATGCATGCATTGTGTAAATCATTGGTATATGTGCCTCGACGGGCTTCAATGGCGGTAGTAAAAATTGTTCCTCCCTCTGCGTGAATGACGAAGTGTGAGAATAGGGGATACTGACAATATATGATATGTGGAAGTTGGGATCGGTCCAGGAAGCGTGAACTGAGAGCTGAAGGGTTTGAGGCGACAGCTCGCGATAAGCGGGAGATCAGGTTCGAGCCCCGGTCCGGCGCAAAAGTTCATAAATAAATTGTGCAGCTGGTGTCAACACGTATTCGCAGTTTGCGAATCCATTTTGTAAAATAACACAAACATATCAACCTTCTTATTCTCATTCTGAGAATATTAGTAACTGCTATATTTCAATGGGCAATTTTTTGCGGCTGCATCATTTAAAATAAATAACTAATCTCGCAGGAATTTAGCTCTTATGCAAATAACCAATTTTCAAATGCTTACAGGCGGTTTCTTCTCCTGGTAACAACGGGTGGTGTCAAACAAGTATTGCCGGTTCTGTGACTCCGTGTTTCCACATTTGTGAGTTTAGAGCTGAATGACTGCCCCTTTGAAGTATTTTTCTATATGAACACAGATCTTTGGCTTTCGGGAAATGTACGCGAGGTCTATGGGTATGGGTGTGCCCATTCTGATGACTGTCTAATACCGCTGCAACAGCCGGGCAGCAGGTGGTTTAAATATGGCACTTCTGGCTGGTTTTGGTCGCAATGTGGAGAGGTTAAGACTTACATTCTGTAGAGATGTGTCCAACTCACATTCTTGTGATTGACGTTGTATGTCGCCATAAAAGTTTCAACTTTAAATACCACGTTGCTTTAGAAATGAATGGTTGAATCTTTGCAGTGTTGTGTCCTCTCGCCATCTGAAAATTTTCCCAGACCCATGTCGCCACAGTAGTTACGAACTCTGTACAGTGTGTTCCAGGAGGAATGGTCAATATTCACGGATATGACAGGATTAATGATTCGGATCAAAAAAGTCCAGCAAACATGGGCTCTAAAATGCATACCTGAAGATCTATGAGCACTTCGCCTTCGGTTCTGTGAAACAAATCTCTTGTACTGCAAGTTCTTTCCTTTCCATATTTTGGACGGAGGTAGCATCGACTATACCAACAAAGAATTGTGTAGTAAACATGGGCTCTGTAATGCATACCTTAAGAATTACGAGCACTTCTTTAGTAGAAGAGCGAAGCTGAAGAAATGCTCATAGCTCTTAAAGCATGGATGTTAGAGCTTACGTTTATTGGTTATATTTTTGATTCAAATGATCGTTCTTGTCGTATCCCTGAATATAAACCATTCCTCTTGTGACATACCGTATAAGATATATGTAAAAATAAAAATATTTTCTTACATGATGCTACTCTTTGCTCATTGGTCAACGATTTCGTTGACCGTCCGAAATTGCACTCTTTTGTTTTCTCCGATACACTGAGAGATTAGTTTCTGTACATCGAAGAAGTTAATTTTGAAGTGAATGTTGAAATATATCTGGCAGATATTACAAGTGCAAGTATTGCCTATAAGCAAAGTTGTTAAAAATACCTATATGTGTGCTCGACTACATGTATCAAGTACACTGGTTCGTTGTATGAAAATTAATGGTTTTGTGGGTGTCAGTTAATTAATTTAAAGCTCATTTTTTAAATAGTAGAGTTTTTATATCTTTATTTCATAAATAAACAAATGAAACATTCGCACATGCTTTGATGTCAATGTGCCTAACTTGTGAACCTAAAATTTCTGAATAATTTATTTTGTAAATGGCTACATCAGGCACACGTCTGGATCCAATGTGAACTTACTGACAATGTCCCTTCTGTTTCAAACGGTTCTGTTTAAAAAGTCAATGTTTACATTATCATTTACGAGTGTAAACGTGTTTCAAATAATATTGCTGTCGACCGATGGCCCGATTAAAAGCTAAAGGTACTGCAAGTTTAAATTGTGTCCCTTACAGATTGCTAGTACTTTTTCTATGGAAAAATTATTTATGGTTATTAGATTGAAAGTGTGAAAGAGACAGAGCATGTTGGTGCCAATCCCGCACCGTGCTATATGTCTGCTACATACGTATACTAGTTGATTTCCCGTTATCGCCTGGGTATATATTTATTTCGTTAGTTCCGTTAGCGTATCTCCTCCTTCCCCTTCTCTTTTTCCTTCCCCATCACCCTCCTCTCGGTCCAACATCTTCTGCCAGCCCCCTCCCCCCCTCCCCACTGCTCTCTGTGACCTCCTCCACACTCTCTGCCTCCTCCTGTACCTCTCTCTGTCCTTCTGCTACTCCCCCATTTCTTTCTCTGTCCATCTGCTTCTCCTAACTGCCTCAATCCTTCTGCTCCCGCCCCCTCTGTACATCTGCTCATTTCCCTTCTGAGTCCATCTCCTCCTGCCCTCTTTATCCTCCTCGCTCCCCTTATCTTATCTTTCCCCTCTCTGTCCGTCTCTTCCTCTTTTCCTCTGTTCTTCCTCCTCCCCACCTCTCAGGCCAACTCCTCCTCCACCCTCTCTCAGGCCATCTCCTCTCCTTTGTTCGTCTCTTCCTATTCCCTTTCTCTGTCCATTTCCCTCTGCCCCTCATTGTAACCACATCCTTCTCTCTCATATCTGTGCTATGACTGCCTTCCCCCCCCCCCTCTCCCTCTCTGTCTAAGCATCTCTTCCTCCCCTTCAGTCATGATGTTGTCACCTACACCTCAAAAGGAGGTTACTGGTTCTTACCCCTACAGATTTTCTTTCCAGATAGTAATATGACACCAAGGTTGGTTGAAATCGATCCAAGGGTTCTGAGGAGCTTTTTACACATGTATTTGCCAAAGTACGCACATGTCATATATTCAACATATGTTTAAAATTTCACGCATACTTCACCTGTATCTCTAGAGAATTTCGTCCTGGAGTTTCGTTTTAACGTAGCTCAATATCTGTGTCGTCATATCTCCTGAAGATTGTGTTGTAAAATGACGTAACTTTGCAGGTACCTTCAGTGGTATATTTGAATACCGCCTGCGTAATGCGTCATGAACAGAGTTAGTAGTAAAGACGTCATAAATTTAAACCTCTTGCATGACGCAGCAGTTTTTTTGCACATCCTAGTGTTTCTGACGTCATTTCTCGTGAACTGTGTGTTGTACAATGACACAATTTTGCAGGTGTATTCAGTGGTATGTGTTGTGTTGGCAGAAGAGCCAACACCGTTTTACGAGTGGAGGCCGAAATGCACGCGTTTTAGCTCGCGCAGGCTGGCGTGAGGAGGGAAGGACTATACTGACATGAGGTCTGAAACATGACAAGGAATGAGAATTCAGAAAGCGGACGAAATTAGTTTGATTACTTAACTTTAATCCATTAATGATGAACGTCGCTCTTGACGGTACATGATTCTTAATATTGTTTGTTCAGATATATAGTAACTGAATATGGCGCCTTGCTAGGTCGTAGCAAATGACGTAGCTGAAGGCTATGCTAAACTGTCGTCTCTCCAAATGAGAACGTATGTACACAGTGAACCATCGCTAGCAAAGTCGGCTGTACAACTGGGGCGAGTGCTAGGAAGTCTCTATAGACTAGACCTGCCGTGTGGCGGCGCTCGGTCTGCAATCACTGACAGTGGCGACACGCGGGCCCGACGTATACTAACGGACCGCGGCCGATTTAAAGGCTACCACCTAGTATGTGTGGTGTCTGGCGGTGACACCACAGTATGTGCTAATACTGCCTGAAAAATGTGTCGTGAATACAATTAGTAGTAAAAAAGCTTGATGTGGCAGTTTTACTGCATGAAGAGTGAAAATGTGGGAGACGAACAAAGAGCCTTTTATTTACCCGCAGAGTAGGTGTTATAACACCATCAGCGCGGTCACAATTAAGGACGTTTTGAGTGGTATTAGAAGGATATCTGCCAGTTTCCTACGAGCCACAAGTTATTTATCTACTTCCGATCTTTATCCAAGACGAATTTATGAACGCGTGGTGTGAGGCTAACGTCTTTCACCGGTAATCAAAACTTTCTTGGTCAAGGGTTCAAAAAGAGCCACTGCTTAAATTTTAAACATCAGCAGTGGTGGTCGAAGACTTACGTCATCAGCAGTCACCCTCATTCAGCCAACGGCCTCGTCAAACATGGCGGAGGGGCGTACAGAGGTTCAGGGCACTCTCTTGCCCTTGGGGTGCGAAACTGCCCCTAAAATCAGCGAGAATCAGCAGTGGTCAGCGGTACGCGCGTGCAGAAGCAAGAGAAACCACTGCATTAAAGATGCTCAATGTGTATCAACATACTCCAGGCCTGTAATTCAAAAGAGTGTTCAAAAACTGGTTCAAATGGCTCTCAGCACTATGGGACTTAACATCTGAGGTCATCAGTCCCTTAGATCTTAGAACTACTTAAACCTAACTAACCTAAGGACATCACACACATCCATGCCCGAGGCAGGATTCGAACCTGCGACCGTAGCGGTAGCGCGGTTTCAGACTGAAGCGCCTAGAACCGCTCGGGCACACCAGCCGGCCCAAAAGAGTGTCATGAAGATCTTTCCACTGCCAAGAGAGTCCCACTTTCAGATCTCCGGCTAGTGATTGCCAAGGCGAATGTGACCATGAGGAAAAGATTGAATAACCAACGAAAGGATAACGTTCTATGAGTTGGGGCGTGGTAGGGAAGCTACAAAAAGGCTCAATCTAGGTATAGTGGGGGTCATTGAAGTGAAACTGAAAGAAGACACGGATTTTTGGCCAGACGAATGTGAAAATAGTATCATGGGAATGGGATTCGCTATGAATCTGAAAGTTGGACAGACGGAGGGTTACTGTGAACAGTTCAGTGACAGGATTGTTCTGATCATATTCGATAGCAAACATACGCCGACAACGTTAGTTCAGGTGTACACGCCAACGTCGCAAGCCGAAGACGTAGAAGAGAGAGAAAGTATATGAGGATGTAGAGTGGGTATTCACTATGCAAAGGGCGTTGAAAATCGTATAATCATAAGGGACTAGAACGCAGTTATAGGAATCGAAGAAGCGTTTACGGGAGAGTATGGGCTAGGCAGCTGCAATGAGAGTGGAGAAAGGTCGTCTGATCTCTGCAATAAATTTCAGATGGTAGTAGCGAATACTGTGTTCAAGAACTACAATAGGCGGAGTTAATATTCCTTATGTGGTGTGGATTACATAATGTTCAGTCAGACATTCTGAAATTAGCTATGGCATTGCTAGCGGACGCAGGAGCATATATAGGCTTAAATCACTACTTAGTAAAGGAAAGAAGGCTTGGCTAACGAAAGCAATACTTCAACTGATCGACAAAAGACAGAAATAAATTACAAAAACGTTTAGAGAAAAACAGGAAGACTGCAGTATAAATCACTTAGAAATGAAATAAATTGGGAATGCAGGGCATTCAAAGCGAAATGGCTGCAGGAAAAATTTGAAGACATCTGAAAAGAAATGATGGTCGAAATGACTGACTCGGCATATACGAGAGTTGGAACTTAAAAAGTGGCAACTATTTATTCACAACCGATGCAAAAGAGTTACATGTTTGCACCTGTTACTGCCCTTCAAAGTAGTCACCAGCGTTGTGTAGAACCCGTTGCCAGCGATGTGGAAGGCGTAGTATACCGTTAGCAGAGCCTGTACTGTTATTGGTGCGAATGGAGCGGTCTACTGCCTGTCGAATCTCTGGAACAGTTCTGAAGTGAATGCCACGCAGTGGTTCCTTCATATTCGGAATCAAATCAAAGTCACAAGGATGGTACAGTACTTCCCAGTCCCATCGACCGAACAGAGCAGCCACAGCTTGCGCTGTATGCGCCCGCACATTGTCGTGGAAAATAATGGGTGGGTTGCGCAGAAAGTGTCGCCGCTTCTTCCGCAAAGCTGGTGGCAGGTGATGCTCCAAAAACGAACAGTAATACTGTGCAATGACGGTAGCATTCGCTTCAGACTGTTCCAGAGATTCGACAGGCAATACACCGCTCTATTCGCACCATCAACAGAACAGGCTCTGCTAACGGTATACTACGTCTTCCACACCGCTGACAACGGGCTCTACACTGTGCTGGTGACTACTTTGAAGGACAGTAACAGGTGCAAACATGTAACACTTTTGAATAGGTTGTGAATAAATAGTTGCCACTATTTAAGTTCAAAGCCTCGTAGAAAAATCACAGACAAGTCAAGACAACCTTCCGTGAAACTGAAAGCATGGGTGGTAACATCAAGAGTGCAATGAGAATTCCACTGTTAAACCCTGAGGAAAGAGCGATTACTTTTAAGGAGTACATCATTGGAGGCCTCTACGAGAGGGGGGGAGGGGGGGGGGACGACACGACTGATGGCGCGTTAGAAAAAACTGGCGTCGATATGGATGACACAGGGCACCCAGTGTCAGAATTTAAGAGCTGTAGAAGGCTTGAGATCAAATAAAGGAGAAGGGCTACATGGCACTCCATCGGAATTTCTGAAATGATCGTGGGGAAATGACATCCAAGGAAATATTCCAGCTGGTGTGTAGAATCTACGCTACTAGCCATTAAAATTGCTACACCAAGAAGAAATGCAGATGATAAACGGGTATTCATTGGACAAATATATTATACTAGAACTGACATGTGATTACATTTTCACGCAGTTTGGGTGCAGAGATCCTGAGAAATCAGTACGCAGAACAACTGCCTCTGGCCATAATAACGGCTTTGATACACCTGGGCATTGAGTCAAACAGAGCTTGGATAGCGTGTACAGGCACAGCTGCACATGCAGCTTCAACACGATACACAGTTCATCAAGAGTAGTGACTGGCGTATTGTGACGAGCCAGTTGCTCGGCCACCATTGACCAGACGTTTTCAGTTGGTGAGACATCTGGAGAATGTGCCAGCAAGGGCAGCAGTCGAACATTATCTGTATCCAGAAAGGCCCGTACAGGACCTGCAACATGCGGTCGTGCATTATCCTGCTGAAACGTAGAGTTTCACAGGGATCGAATGAAAGGTAGAGCCACGGGTCGTAACACATCTGAAATGTAACGTCCACTGTTCAAAGTGTCGTCAATACGAACAAGAGGTGACCGAGACATGTAACCAATGGCACTACATGCCATCACACCGGGTGATACGCCAGTATGGCGATGACGAATACACGCTTTCAATATGCGTTCACCGCGATGTCGCCAAACAGGGATGCGACCATCTTGATGCTGTAAACAGAACCTGGATTCATCCGAAAAATTGACGTTTTGCCATTCGTGCACCCAGGTTCGTCGTTGAGTACACCATCGCCGGCGCTCCTGTCTGTGATGCAGCGTCAAGGGTAACTGCAGCCATGGTCTCTGAGCTGATAGTCCATGCTGCTGCAAACGTCGTCGAACTGTTCGTGCAGATGGTTGTTGTCTTGCAAACGCCCCCATCTGTTGACTCAGGGATCGAGACGTGGCTGCACGATCCGTTACAGCCATGCGGATAAGATGCCTGTCATCTCGACTGCTAGTGATACGAGGCCGTTGGGGTCCAGCACGGCGATCCGTATTACCCTTCTGAACCCACCGATTCCATATTCTGCTAACAGTCATTGGATCTGACCAACGCGAGCAGCAATGTCGCGATACGATAAACCGCAATCGCGATAGGCTACAATCCGACCTTTATCAAAGTCGGAAACGTGATGGTACGAATTTCTCCTCAGGCGAGGCATCACAACAACGTTTCACCAGGCAACGCCGGTCAATTGCTATTTGTGTATGAGAAATCGGTTGGAATCTTTCCTCATGTCAGCACATTGTAGATGTCGGCACCGGCGCCAACCTTGTGTGAATGCTCTGGAAAGCTAATGATTTGCACATCAGAGCATCTTCTTCCTGTCGGTTAAATTTCGCGTCTGTAGCACGTCATCTTCATGGTGTAGCAATTTTAATGGCCAGTAGTGTATGAGATTGGTACCTACAGAATCCCCAAGATGACAAGACAGATGGGCGCGAAATCTATCGCACAATCTGCTTAACATGTCATGCATCCAATCTGCTGACATTACATACAGAAGAATGGAAAAGATGACGATTAGTTTGATACCAGAGAGGAGGCTATGACGTGTCGATGTGAGCAACACTTAAGTAAAATCAAGATATATTCATAGTCCTCAGCTCGTGGTCTCGCGGTCGCGTTCTCGCTCCCCGAGCACCGGGTGCCGGGTTCGATTCCCGGCGGGGTCAGGGATTTTCACCTGTCTCGAGATGACTGGGTGTTTGTGTTGTCATCATCATTCATGAAAGTGGCGAGTTTAGACTGAGCAAAGGTTGGGAATTTATACGGGTACTGATAACGGCGCAGTTGGGCGCACCACAAACCTAACATCGTCATCATCAAGACACGTTCATAGGATATTCCGACCTCGAAAGTCGTTCGAGTATATAAAATGATACAAGACAAAGGAAAGGCTGCGAAAAATTGGAGTGAGCTGTATGGGAAGACGTGTAATATACAATACGTACAAGAACAAAGTGGGAACAGAAAGCCTGAAAGACCAACAGCGCAGTACTCCGATTAAAAAGAGTATTATACAAGGATGCCGCCTTTCAACCATACTGTCCAACTTATACATCGAAGAAGCAATGGTGTTAGTGAAAGGGAGGATTAAGAGTCGGATTAAATTAAAGGGTGAGAGAGTATCAATCATAATGTGCGCTAATGACATTACTATCCTCAGTGAAAGTAGTCAAGGCTTACAAAGTCTGCTGAATGGAATGAACAATCTAAAAAGAACTGAATATCGATTGAGAGTAAATTAAAGAAATATGAGAGTAATGAGTACTAGCAAAAGTGAGGATAGCGAGAGACTAAACATTAAAGTCGGTGCTCACGAAATAGGGGGAGATAAGTAATTCTGCTACCTTGGAAGTAAAATAATCCATGATGGACGGAGCAAGGAGAACGTAGAAAACCGGCTAGCACAGGCAAAGAAGACCATTCCTGGCCAAGAGAAGTCTGCCTAATTTGAGGAAGAATTTTCTGAGAAAGTACGCCTGAAACACACCGTTGCGTGGTAGTGAATCATGAATAATGGGATAACTGGAACTGAAGAGAATGGAAGCGTTTGAGATTTGGTACTAAAGAAGAGTGTTGAAAAAGAGGTGGACTTATAAGAAAAGGAATTGGAGGTGAGGGAAGGAACATGGAAAACGCTGATACAGAAGAACAGGATTGTAGGACGTGTGTTAAGGCATCAGCGTATAACCTCCATCCAGAGGGTAAAAACTGTAGAGAAATGATGATATCGGAATATAGCCAGCAAATAATTGAGGACATGGGGTGCAAGAGCCGTTCTGACGCGGAAAGGTTGGCACAGAAGAGGAGTTCGTGGCGAGTTCCATCAAACCAGTCAGTCGACGGGTGACTAAAAGAAATGCTTGAATCGACCCAGAGTAAAACATGCTTAGAGGTACCTATATGGAATTCTTAGGAACACTCTACGCTACGCTCCTGTGCGTTCCAAAAATCTCTTCTTACGTAAGTACCTATTCACGCAATGCACTGAGCTCTTGTCAACGTAACAATCTTCATACGAAGGCTCAAAGACGTACCGATGTAAGAGCGAGGATTACATGCGCTTCGTGACTAAAAAATATCACGAAAATATCTGTATCCTACGATTTATTTACTCGTACTTATCTTCTTTTTAGTTGGTTCCATTGTTTTTTGAAAAACAAATAAATTATAAGCCTCTAGTGATGTGTGTGTTTATCTCTCACTTACAATCACAAAAACTAATTGTCACTGACAGTACGACAAAAAATATTGCATAAATCATTAGTGTCAACATAAAGTGTGTGTCCCACGCAGACACACACAGCCACATATCGATCCCTACGTGAATGGAACGTAGGGAGACCATTATAGATAGTACTATGGGGATTATGCCCTGCCTCGCGCTTCGCAGTGGTTTGCAGAGTATGGATGTAGGTGTAGGCGACCAGCTACTCCTAAGATATTGAGGTTGTTTTTCGATCAGGTTACCAGTGAATAAACTATATGAAAGACTTTGCTAAATATGTTTTTTGTGCTTCAGATATCCAAACATAAACAGAGTATAACGTCGGCCAAGTATGAAAATTAAATGTGGCTGACATCGGTGTTGTCAATAGCAAACTTGTTCCTCCAACACCCTGAGAGCAACACGTGTGGCTTACATACACTGTAAGCTCTCTGCATCTACCACACACAGCCCGCATCTCGTGGTCGTGCGGTAGCGTTCTCGCTTTCCACGCCCGGGTTCCCGGGTTCGATTCCCGGCGGGGTCAGGGATTTTCTCTGCCTCGTGATGGCTGGGTGTTGTGTGCTGTCCTTAGGTTAGTTAGGTTTAAGTAGTTCTAAGTTCTAGGGGACTTATGACCACAGCAGTTGAGTCCCATGGTGCTCAGAGCCATTTGAACCATTTGAATCTACCACACACAGACATCTGGGATAGCTTGTTTTAGTCAGTGATTTATGACGTCTGAATGACAACATAACTTATAACCCAATACTTTTATATATATTTTCGTACTGCTGAATGTTTCCAGGCCTAGATGAAATAACGGTAATGAGAATATTATACCACAGAGATGCGTTCAGATAGTACCGAATATAGCATTGCCAGGTTGTAATAGCAAAACAGGTAACGTAAGAATTTAATTGAAGAAAAAAAAGCCTCTCGTTTATTCTTCAGTCTCCGTTACACCGTTTTTTACATGACGTGTTTCGATCTCTGGATCATCTTCAGATCTAAATAGCTGCGACCGCAGCCCCTCCTGTCTGTGTCAGAAACTCACGCCAGAGTATCGTACCTTGCGATTGCAGTCAACGTTTTTGGCTGCAGTTGCAAAACACAGTACTTTGAAGCGAGGTTCTGACACAGGCAAGACGGGTTGCTAACGCAACTACTTGGATCTGAAGATGTAAAAAAAATCTGCTACTGAAACCCAAGAATAAATGAGATTTGTTTTAAATGTCAATATAGTAGCCGAATTACTCAGGACCAGTATGTGAGCTACAGATAAATTATTGTTATTATTATTACTATGATTATTATTATTGTTATTAACAGGCAAAACTGTGGAAGTTGCTATCTACGAGCGTCGTGCAATAAGTAATGTCCTACATTTTTTTCTAAGAACATATTTATTGTTAAGAGTCAGAATTTTGTGACATTATACATCAACATGTCTTGTCCATGTCCTGTTTTCTACGTAGTCTCCATCACGTTCTGTGACCATACGCCAACGTTGTGGAAGAGTATCTATTCCCTGCCAGTAAAAGCTCTTCTCCTGTAGGCGTAGCGCACAGAACAAATATCAAATGTGAAGCACCAACAAGGTCGTTTGTCTATGTATACTAATGGGTTTTTTTAAAAAAATGTGGTGCATTACTTATTGAACGACCCTCGTAAATGGGATGAAAGTAACACGTAGGAAACGATAGCAAAGGTCATCCTTTCTTGAAATGACAATCAGGGACGCGGGTGAGAAAAATCGGCTTCCGAGAAGTACGTAAGGTGACAGACTTTAACAGTTACGAGAAACCAGAAGTGGGCATGAAGTCTGTATTAAGAAGCATCATATTTTTATTGTATTTTTTCAAGAACATTCAGCGATTGAAAGATACGGTATCGTACGACGGTTTCAATAAGACAAAAATGAAGGCGGGTAATAACTTTTACTATAATGAAATTATCACAGGGCAGCGGAGTGTGCGCTTTTATGAAAATTCCTGGCAGATCAAAACTGTGTGCCGGACCGAGACTCGAACTCGTGACCTACGAAAATGTCTCGAGTTCGAGTCTCGGTCCAGCACACAGTTTTGATCTGCCAGAAAGTTTCAACTTTTACTATGATTTATGAGAAGACGTGAAGCAGGAGGCTGAAGCAAGGAAAAAGTTGACAGATTCTTTGGCGGTCAAAGTCAGTTGATGGAAAATTCAAGTTTACTGAAATTTAGGATTCAATCAAAACTTTTTTGTAACAAAATTACTTTCTTAGACATTACAGTTTCGAGACGGATAAAACACTCCCAAAACTTAAACGACCAGAATTGAAAGGGCAGATAAAAATTTAAGAAAATCAACGAACATGAAATCTTATGTCATCGAGTTTTCTGGTTGTATTAGATACTGTACCATATTATTGTTTATTATGAAGAATGTTCCAGTGAAACATTCAGGAAATATACCGGGTGAGCAAAAAGTCAGTATAAATTTGGCAACTGAACAAATCACGGAATAATGTAGACAGAGAGGTACAAATTGACACACATGCTTGGAATGGCATGGAGTTTTATTAGAACCAAAAAAATACAGAAGTTCAAAAAATGTCCGACAGATGGCGCTTCATCTGATCAGAATAGCAATAATTAGCATAACAAAGTAAGACAAAGCAAAGATGATGTTCTTTACAGGAAACGCTCAATATGTCCACCATCATTCCTCAACAATAGCTGTAGTCGAGGAGTAATGTTGTGAACAGCACTGTAAAGCATGTCCGGAGTTATGGTGAGGCACTGGCGTCGGATGTTGTCTTTCAGCATCCCTAGAGATGTCGGTCGATCACGATACACTTGCGACTTCAGCTAACCCCAAAGCCAATAATCGCACGGACTGAGTTCTGGGGACCTGGGAGGCCACGCATGACGAAAGTGGCGGCTGAGCACACGATAATCACCAAACGACGCGCTCAAGAGATCTTTCAAGCGTCTAGCAATACTTTTTGTTTTTTTTTGTTTTTGGTTCTATTAAAACCCCATGTCATTCCAAGCACGTGTGTCAATTTTTACCTCTCTATCTACGTTATTCCGTGGTTTATTAAGTTTTCAAATTTATACTGATTTTTTGATCACCCCGCATTTTCGAAAAAGCTTACGAGCGTGGTTCTACACAACCTTCGTCTCTTAAGGTAAGAGCAGTGGTTTATGTACGACAACCGTAAAAAACCAGTGTGGTAGGATTTGACATCACAGAATAATGATGGCCAAAGAAACAAGGGAGGAAACTTGATAACGGTATAAAGCTGAAATAGTGCACCAATAAACTAAAATTCAACTGTCGAAGCTAGTGATTCTTCGATGTGTTTCGCCAGTGGACAGATCGCCACTGCATAACTCGGCAGGAACGGACAAAATTTCTCCGGTGGATGGCGGTGAGCGTGCACAAGAGAGGATAGTCACGAAGACGTAAGCCCGGCCTTTGTCTCGATTTAATGAGAGATGTTTTCCTGGCGGCGGGCCCTTTGCCGGTCCTCTCGTTACTCGGCCACGGGGTCCAGGCTGCTGGCTGCGCGGTCCTGCTTTATATTCGCTGTCCTGTCCTGCTGCAGACTTGTTCTCTCCGGCCGCAGATAAGCGGGAGGGAGCGAAAGCCGGAGGAGGGCGTGGCGGACGTCTGAGGGGGAGCAGCGAGGGGGAGGAAGCGACGGAAGAATAACAAGGTGGCGGCAGAGGGCAAACACCGCGCGCAGGGGCGGTTGCCTCCAGGTGAGGCCGGCTGTGGCAGTGCGGCCAAGCACACGGCTGGATGCTCGACTGCTGCAAGAGACGTCGATCCACCACTTCGTGGCATCGGCAATATGACAATGAAATCACTGGCCACGCAGTGGGAAAGACAAGGAGGACCGTCATCGACTGGAAAGGTACACCATCACACCAACCACCACCACCACCACCACCACCACCACCACTAGCAACAACATCATCTTCATCGTCTTCTTCTTCTTCTTCTTCACCATCTTAATAACCATTTTAACCACCATGACAGTCATCACTATTTTCACCACTGTCATCCCCATTCTCACCACCACCCATCACCACTGACGTGTTGACGTATTTTCTTCAGCATTTACACTTTCATGATCATTTTTGTGGTGTGCGTACTGTAAGACCTTCAGTACACACACCATCAGATTATTTGACTTGTCCCTCTAACGAAGTAGGCGAGTGTCAGCAATATGTCTCGTGGTCTTATCGTGGCGTGTTTATCTTCTGCCATTAGGTCAGACGATAGAAATGCCACTTGCACGCTTAGAATAGCAGATTGACGGTGACCAACTTTAAACAGAACTTGATTAATTTTCACACACATTTATTAAAACAATAACAAGCATAAAAATTACTTAACTTGGTTCTGGATGCTATTTACAATTGACAATCTGAAGTTCCTTTGGTATTCGTACGTTAATCTTATTCTCACATATATCTCTGATACTTGACAAAAGTGTCTATACATTTATCTTCATGGCTATGTACAGGAATATGGTAATCTTATTAGGCGCAGACTGAAAGTTGACTATAGACTGGTACAGAGTAATGCAGACTGGTATAGACGGGTGCAGACAAATGCAGACTGACTAATCGGAGGTCTGTACACTCGTTATAATACCTCGTGCATTCATGTATCACTGCGCGAGTGTGATCTGCGAGGAGAAAAGGTTCTACGTTAGCAGCAATCTCTTTGGCTGCGTTACATATTAATAAGCGGATCGGCGGAATCAGAATTTGGTCCGTCTCTAAGGCAGCGCCATCTCGTAGTGCGGAGACGGACGAGTGCTGCGCCTGTGCTGTTGTGCTTAGCGGGGCGTGCACTAGTGGGAAAGTTGTGTACGTGCTGACTACGCGGAACTATGTACACAACAATTTTGATGATCAACATTTTCATCGTCAGTATCATTTTATGCACAATTACAGTCATAATAATTTTCACCACCACTACCGCCGCCGCCGCCACCAGCACCACCACCACCACCACCACCACCACCACCACCACCACCACCACCGCACGTAAAGTGCCCTCCGCCACACACCGTTTGGTGGCTTGCGGAGTATAAATGTAGATGTAGATGTAGATGTACCACCACCACCACCACCACCACCATCACCATCGTAATCATTTTCATCGTCTTCATAATCACTATCACTATGGACACTGTAAACACCATTAACCTATTCAAGTTACACGTGTCGTTTATGACACACGGGATTGGTAGTTTTGTATGCACAGAACCGATAGAACGCCAAAGATACAAGTGCCAATAGCTGATCACTTTCTGCGAAATATCATGACCTACCACAGCTCTGAATGATCAGTTATTGAAAGTAGCTGTTGTTTAGGTAACGTCTGCAGTCAGCAAACCGATGTCGAGACTCTGTAAGAGTATAATTATATTCATTTATTCATGTCCTAAGTACCTTGAACCGATGCTTTTTTATCATCAGTAAAGTGTAAATGGGATATCTACATCTACATCTACGTCCATACTCGGCAAGCCACCTGACGGTCTGTGGCGGAGGGTACTTTGAGTACCTCTATCGGTTCTCCCTTCTATTCCAGTCTCGTATTGTTCGTGGAAAGAAGGATTGTTGGTATGCCTCTGTGTGGACTCTAATCTCTCTGATTTTATCCTCGTCCTCGTAGGAGGGAGCAATATACTGTTTGACTCCTCGGTGGAGGTATGTTGTCGAAACTTCAACAAAAGCCCGTACCGAACTACTGAGCGTCTCTCCTGCAGAGTCTTCCACTGGAGTTTATTTATCATCTCCGTAACGCTTTCGCGATTACTAAATGTTCCTGTAACGAAGCGCGCTGCTCTCCGTTGGATCATCTCTATCTCTCCTATCAACCCTATCTGGTACGGATCCCACACTGCTGAGCAGTATTCAAGCAGTGGGCAAACAAGCGTACTGTAACCTACTTCCTTTGTTTTCGGATTGCATTTCCTTAGGATTCTTCCAATGAATCTCAGTTTGGCATCTGCTTTACCGACGATCAACTTTATATGATCATTCCATTTTGAATCACTCCTAATGCGTACTCCCAGATAATTTATGGATTTAACTGCTTCCATTTGCTGACCTGCTGTATTGTAGCTAAATGATAAGGGATCTTTCTTTCTATGTATTCGCAACACATTACACTTGTCTACATTGAGATTCAATTGCCATTCCCTGCACCATGCGTCAATTCGCTGCAGAACCTCCTGCATTTCAGTACAATTTTCCATTGTTACAACCTCTCGATATACCACAGCATCATCCGCAAAAAGCCTCAGTGAACTTCCGATGTCATCCACAAGGTCATTTATGTATATTGTGAATAGCAACGGTCCTACAACACTCCCCTGCGGCACACCTGAAATCGTTCTTACTTCGGAAGACTTCTCTCCATTGAGAATGGCAAGCTGCGTTCTGTTATCTAGGAACCCTTAAATCCAATCACACAATTGGTCTGATAGTCCATATGCTCTTACTTTGTTCATTAAACGACTGTGGGGAACTGTATCGAACGCCTTGCGGAAGTCAAGAAACACGGCATCTACCTGGGAACCCGTGTCTATGGCCCTGTGAGTCTCGTGGACTAATAGCGCGATCTGGGTTTCACACGATCGTCTTTTTCGAAATCCAAGCTGATTCCTAGAGAGTAGATTACTAGTCTCCAGAAAAGTCATTATACTCGAACATAATACGTGTTCCAAAATTCTACAACTGATCGACGTTAGAGATATAGCTCTATAGTTCTGCACATCTGTTCTACGACCCTTCTTGAAAACGGTGATGACCTGTGCCCTTTTCCAATCCTTTGGAAGGCTACGCTCTTCTAGAGACCTACGGTACACCGCTGCAAGAAGCGGGGCAAGTTCCTTCGCGTACTCTGTGTAAAATCGAGCTGGTATCCCATCAAGTCCAGCGGCCTTTCCTCTTTTGAACGATTTTAATTGTTTCTCTATCCCTCTGTCGTCTATTTCTATATCTACCATTTTGTAATCTGTGCGAAAATCTAGAGAAGGAACTACAGTGCAGTCTTCCTCTGTGAAACAGCTTTGGAAAAATATATTTAGTATTTCGTCCTTTAGTCTGTCATCCTCTGTTTCAGTACCATTTTGCTCACAGAGTGTCTGGACATTTTGTTTTGATCCACCTACCGCTTTGACAGAAGACCAAAATTTCTTAGGATTTTCTACCAAGTCAGTACATAGAACTTTAGTTTCGAATTCATTGAATGTCTCTTGCATAGCCCACCTCACACTACATTAGTCAATTGTAGAATATTAGTCAATTGTAGCACTAAAAGAGCACTTTCTAATATGTTGTTCGAAGAGTTTTACGTGTTTGCCGTTTATGACACTGTGGATATGTATCTAGTAAAAACGTTTGTCAATTTGTAGATATTCAAAAGTAATTTGTTATGAGTTTTGGCACATTTCGCTATTGCTGAGAGATAAGTAAGTATAATAATACCAATTAATAATAACAGTAATAATAACAGTAATAATGAATTGCTTGAAGATGATAAAGTAAGTAAACGTTTCTCCCTTGTGTTGGAAGACAGACATCATCAGTTGGGGGAAGCCCTTGGACTTTGATGGAAATCTGTCAGAATGGAATGTCAGGCGATGATGAGGGTGGTGAGACAATTGTCCCACCTAGCGCCACAGGCTCTGTAATTTTGTCTTCAGACGTGACGTTCACGAATTACTTCTGCCGTAACGACAGAGTAGCCCTCTTTGGCACCATGCAGATGTGTCTGAGTCCTTGCCACCTGCTCCAGCATTTGAAGAAACAGTTTGGGAAGGGAAAGAAGATCAGCCACACCAGTACCTCATAAAATACTTCATAGCAGAGATTCGTGAGCCGATACCCACATATACAAGCCAGATGTAATTCATACATACTGGCAAGTGACTATACACAACTGAAGAAATAAAGGTATATTCTGGAATATCTCTTATGATGTCTTATGTTCTGACATATTACCAACGAAGCTGGCTGAATGCCTACCAAGCCAGAGACCCGTTTCTTGGCTCCTGTGTTCCACGAAACAGCGCTCTACCCTTCCCAGCATAAATAATACGGCAATACAAGCCCTTTCGGTGCAACTGAAAAGACAAAGTAGTTTCCATCCAGTGGAAAGCATCGCCACCACCATCGTTATCTTCGTTACCATCACCATGATCACCATAATCATCACTACTTTATCATACCAATTCACCATCATCGTTGATTCTGTAGTCAGAGATCTTCTGAAACTCAGTTTTCATTCTGTGCATGTAAGTCACATGTACACACTTGCAGGGTGGACTCAGGTCCGGACAGAGACGTGGCAGTTTGCTTGAACGCTGTATGAGACGTAGTCCCATCACTTCACCACATAAAAGATACTGCATGCGACGCGAAAGGATACGCTGATTTTATTCATTGGAAATGGTCATTGTCGACATTATCATCATTACCATTGTCATCATCATTATTATCATCCACCTTCACCATTATCATCAGACACTTGATGCTGCGTGAAGGCGTCCTCTAGACTCTTTTATGCATAACAGTATTCAGTTGCAAACATCAATTATGCCGCAACATCAACTGGATATATACTATGATGAGGAAAGATTCCATACTTTCTTCTTCTGCATGAAATTATGACGGGAACTTTGAGAATTCCAAAACGAAATCAATGTCACATGTTGTGCATGGATTTTTCAAACTGTTTTTTTTTTTTTTTTTTTTTTTTGTGGGCTATTCGGAATCTCACCCCAAAGATGTGTGTGCGATGGCAAAATAAATTTCATGCTGTCACCAATTTTACCATACATTTCTTTGTCAAGTAATACAAAGTAACAGTTTGAATTGCACTTACCGATATTTTTACGTTTGATTTTTGATGTTTTAAGGCACAGTCGTTACACAACAATTTCGAAATGAAAAAAATATAAACAAAAATATGCACGTGGAAATCGAACGCAGGTTGTCTGCTCATGTCTTGGTCACTACGCCAGCGGCTCGTCGTTGGACAGCCTTTATCTCTTGAGTACATAGTGGCAGTCGAAGAACTTTCTTTCCTCGATTTCTAGTAAAATACAAGTCTACCCAGATCCTGTTTTCGATTATTTATCGACTTCCTAAATTTTGCGCCGACTGCACATCATGAACTTTAGGAGCGGTTTTCTCAAAATCGGATAGAGGGGGGCGAAAAGTCTTTAAATTTGTGTTGTACACAACCAAGCCGAATCGATTGGCACTGTCTACGGCCTTCGGCTTGTTAGACCCAGTATTGCCTCGCGTGTTCCTACATTGGTTCTCATCTACGTGATAAACATAAGTGAAGATATCCATAATATAGGAAGACAGAACAATTTTGCAAAAACCGTTTCACGAAAAATAACGCGAAATTAGCGATTTTCAGCGAAATAAAGCGGACGTTTCTAATTTTGCCATGTAAAAATACTATAAATCTGAGAATATTCGAGACTGATAGTTACTCAACGTTTAAACTAAATTTTGACGACTAATCTCCTCATGGCAGAGGTTCATGTTTAATCTTAAACTGACACCTCATTTCCGTATAATGAACACTGATGTGACGTCGGAAAGAGCACTGAAATTAGCAAGAATATCAGAGAATATGTCAGAAAACCCATCGAATGTGGCGAAAAACAGTATCGAACTAGAAAAAAAACACCAGACTTTCCAAAAAGTAGAACTGAATTTGGCAATACAGTAACACCGAATTTTGCAGAACAGTAACACCGAATTTTGCAAAATAGAAACACAGAATTTGGTAAAAAAAAGCATCCGACATGACAAAAACTGATACCAAATACGGCAAAAAGTAACATCTCATACAACTAAAATGATACCGAATTTACCGAGGTGGCGCAGTGGTAGCACACTGGACTCGCATTCGGGAGGACGACGGTTCAATCCCGCGTCCGGCCATCCTGATTTAGGTTTTCCATGATTTCCCTAAATCGCTCCAGGCAAATGCTGGGATGGTTCCTTTGAAAGGGCACGGCCGACTTCCTTCCCTAATCCGATGAGACTGATGACCTCGCTGTTTGGTCTCTTCCCCCAAACAATCCAAATGATACCGAATTTGACGAAAAGCAAGACTAAATCTTTTTAAAAAAATCATTAAATTTGGGAGCAAAGTAATACCAAATTAGGAACAATAACATCCAACTTGGCAAAAAATAAGAGTTAATTTCGTCAAAAAACACCGAATTTGGAAAAAAAATAATATCAAATTTGACAACAACCTTGAGTACGGCATAAAACAGAATGTGGCAATAATGTCACCGTATTTTGCAAAAAGATTGCACTGTTTTTGGCAAAAGCCAATATCTACTTTGGCAGAGAATGATACCTAACGTGGGAAGAATGACACAGAATTTGACAAACAAGTAATATAGAATTTGGCAAAAGTACTGATTAAATTACAACAATAATAACCAATCCTGCAAAAAATTCTTGCAAGACATTACACCGAATGTGGCAAAAAATAACACCGACTGGGCCATAAAATGAAGCTGATTTTTCTTTTCCTTAGCTGTCTCGTGATTTGAGGTTGTGGAGAACCGACGGATGACAGTGGTCTGGTGGTGGGCGGAGGGAAGCCACCACCGGCCCCCGGTGGCTCTTCCGCCTCCGCTGCACGGCCCCGCTTCCGGGAGACTTTGAGGAGCGACACACGGCGGGAGACAAGTTGGTTCCCGGAAGCGAGGAGGCGATGCGAGCGGGCCGTAACCAGATTGCGCGCCTCTCGGTGCTGCCAGGTAGGGCCTAACTCATTTCCGGGGGCGGGCGCAGTGACCAAACGCGATTTCCTGCTGCGGAAGTGGGCCAACTCCGCTCCCCCACGCTGGCGACGCGCCGGGACGAACACACGCGCGACCGCTGCTCTGCCTCTGCGAAAAAAAAAAATAGAGATGGGGCCCCTCCACGCCCGCACCAACGTGGTGACCAAACCAAAAGTTCTACTGTCACCTCCGTAAACATGTTAGTTGTCTAGTATGTGGATCACAGGATGCTGGGCTGTGATGTTGTCCGTGCGTCTGGGTAAGGCTACGCATTAACACGGTCCATCAGGTGATAGATAGTGGACGAAACGCGAGTGAGGGTAGCGATTTGAAGACCAGAGGAAAAAAAAGTGCCATGGCTCGTGCCGTGGGAAAAAAACCTCTGCGACAGTGGGATGGGTAGTAAGAGCAGTAGTGGCTTACTAGCTGCGATAGTTCATGCAAGGTTGGATTTGTTAGTATAGGTATCATGCATCATTACCATGACAAGCGATGGCGATGTGTCCCAGTTGTTGCTGCTGCTGCATTACTGGAACAATCAAGATCTTTATACAGTAGTGGGAGATCGGCCATAGATCATCTCACTGTGTGGGGGATGTGTGGAGCTTGTTTGCATGCAGTGGACGGTACGGCTTCCCTGTGTGGTGCCAGTTATTCGGCAGTGTACTCCAATCCAGCTGGATATCCAGTAATGGGTCTGATTAACAGGGGCTCGCCTGTGCCGTTATGTTTGCGTATGCTTGGCCATAGATGTTATGTCCTTACAAGTATATCTTTTGGTCTTTTATGTTTCCATCTATGGTTGTGGTCGTAGTTCCCCAGATTCAGAATAAACGGGTTCTGCGAATGTCTGGAGTTTCTGTATAGTCTTGTGGTGAGTTTGTGGATTACCTCCGTGAGAGTCTCAAGTCGGTATTCCCGGTGAAGGTCCGCGATGCGTGTGTATCGTGGAGCATTGCTTATGATTTTGAGTACTTTGTTTTGTATGAGCTGCAGACGGCGCAGACGTGTAGGCGCAGCGTATCCCCAGACAGGAGCTGCGTACGTCATCAGGGGTCGGATAAGTGTCATGTACATGGACCTCGACACCCTTCTGTTCAGTGTGCTACGCCTGTTGAGCATAGGATAGAGCTGTTTGAGCCTCGCGCTAGCTCGGTTGGTCATGTGTTGTATGTGGTCCCCCCAGAGTAATTTCCGGTCCAGCCAGACACCGAGGTATTTGACTTTCTCACGGAAACGTATTGGGCGTGCATGTAGAGTTATTGGTCTGCAGTAGCGGTGTTTGCGCAGTTGCTTCGGTCTTCTAGTGAACAGAACGGCTTCACACTTGTCGACGTTTACTCTAACACGCCATTTCTCCAACCAAGGCTCGGCCACTCTGAGTGCAGTCTGTAGGCGTGACGTAATGTTTGATGGTTTCCAATCTTGCGCAAGGATGGCTGTGTCATCCGCGTAGATTGCCATCATTGTGTTGTGTGTGGTTGGGAGATCGTTTATGTAGAGGTTAAACAGCAGGGGCCCTAGGATGCTTCCCTGGGGTACTCCCGCATGTATACCGTGTTGTGTTGATTGATTTCCCTGCACGTCAGTGTTGAAACTCCTGTCTGTGAGGTATGAGTGTATTAGACGCAGCAGCCCGTCAGGGAATCCCGCGTCGCTGAGTTTGCGGATGAGGCCGTTGTGCCATAGACGGTCGAAAGCCTTTTCGATGTCCAGGAACACTGCCCCTGTAGCTTTGTTTATGTTGAAGCCATGTGTTATATGTTCAACGACCCGTAGGAGTTGTTGTGTTGTGGAGTGGTGATTCCTGAAGCCGAATTGCTCCGGTCTCAGGATGTCATTTGTTATGCAGTGCCTAGTGATGCGTTTGAGAATCACCTTCTCAACAATCTTACTGAGCGAACTCAGAAGGCTGATGGGTCGGTAATTTTGTGGGAGGCTGTGGTCTTTCCCCGGCTTCCTGAACATCAGGACCTTGGCCGTCTTCCAAAAGGCGGGGAAGTGTTGGTGTTTTAGTATGGCATTCGTTATGTGTGTTAGGTACTCAGTTGCTTTATCCGTGAACTCCTGGAGGACACGGTTTTGAATGCCATCATGACCAGGGGCTTTCCTAGCAGCGGAATGCATTATAGCCCAGGAGACTTCGGCTGTGCTAGCATGTCGAATGTCGTCGCGCGATGGTTGGGCTAGAATGCGTGTAACCTCTTGGTCAGTAGCAAGTGTGAACACTGGATCTGATGGTACCAGGTTCGGTGTGAATGACGCTGCGAGTGTTCGAGCCATTAGTTCTGCTTTCTCTTCCGCTGAGTATGCAGGTCCGTCAGGCCCTTGAAGCGTTGGGGTGTATATTTTCTCCCTGGTGAAATGTCGGGCTAGCTGCCACACGCCAGGTCGTGCGGTGTCCAGCCCTTCGAGTTTTTGGTTCCACTGTTGTGTTCTGTGTGTTTGTATTTTATCGTGTATGATGCCCTGTAGTCTGTTAATGTGCCGTTTGAAGTACGGACGCCTGGTGCGCTGCCATTGAAGGCTGCACAGCCAGACAAGGTCAGGCCGCTGTAGCAGAGACATTGTCTAATGAAGAGGTAATTGAGTGAGGACTACTAAAAGTTCCATGTTGATTAAAAACCGTAGCAGCTGTTTGTTGAAAATCCATTAGTAAAGACACAACCGGTTTCGTAATTTTAAAAGGCATCATCAGGTGCAAAAATATAAGATGCATTGAACTTACTTGCTCCTGATAATGTACGATATATACGAGAAGAAATAAAAACTTTGAGGTTCGCCAATGACATTGTAGAATATAGTAATTCGAATCCCAAAGAAAGCAGGTGTGGAGAGATGTGAAAATTACCGAACTATCAGTTTAATAAGTCACAGTTGCAAAATACTAACGCGAATTTTTTACAGACGAATGGAAAAACTGGTAGAAGCTGACCTCGGGGAAGATCAGTTTGGATTCAGTAGAAATGTTGGAACACGTGAGGCAATACTGACCCTACCACTTATCTTAGAAGAAAGATTAATGAAAGGCAAACGTACGTCTCTAACATTTGTAGACTTAGAGAAAGCTTTTGACAATGTTGAGTGGAATATTCTCTTTCAAATTCTGAAGGTGGCAGGGGTAAAATACAGGGAGCGAAAGGCAATTTACAATTTATACAGAAACCAGATGGCAGTTATAAGAGTCGAGGGGCATGAAAGGGAATCAGTGGTTGGGAAGGGAGTGGGACAGGGTTGTAGCCTCTCCCAGATGTTATTCAATCTGTATATTGAGCAAGCAGTAAAGGAAACAAAAGAAAAGTTCGGAGTGGGTATTAAAATCCTTGGAGAAGAAATAAAAACTTTGAGGTTTGCCGATGACATTGTAATTCTCTCATAGACACCAAAGGACTTGGAAGAACAGTGGAACGGAATGGACAGTGTGTTGAAAGGAGGGTGTAAGATGAACATTGTGGTGTCACCGCCAGACACCACACTTGCTAGGTGGTAGCTTAAATCGGCCGCGGTCCATTTAGTACATGTCGGACCCGCGTGTCGCCTCTGTGTGACCGCAGTCCGAGCGCCACCACAAGGCAGGTCTCGAGATACGGAATAGCACTCGCCCCAGTTGTACGACGACTCTGCTAGCGACTACACTGACGAAGCCTTTCTCTCATTTGCCGAGAGACTGTTAGAATAGCCTTCAGCTAAGTCCATGCCTACGACCTAGCAAGGCGCCATTAACCGTATCTGAAGATAGTCTTATTTGTATTATCAAGAGCGATGTACCACAAGGATAGAATAAAGTTAAGTATTCGAGGAGCTGCATACTTTTCTTATTAGCTTTCACTACTTATCCTGTTCCAGAAGTCACGCCCGTCTGCGTTAGATAGCGTGCATAAAGGCCTCCTCTATCTACAAGGTGTTGGCACATATACCAACACATCTAACATCAACAAAAGCAAAACGAGGGTAATGGAATGTAGCCGAATTAATTCGGGTGATGCTGAGGCAATTAGATTGGGAAATGAGACACTTACAGTAGTAACGGAGTTTTGCTATTTGGGGAACAAAATAACATGATATCGTTATAAAATGTAGACTCGCAATGGCAAGGAATGCGTTTCTCAAGAAGAGAAATTTGTTAACATCAAGTATTTATTTAAGTGTCAGGAAGTCGTTTCTGAAAGTATCTGTATGTAGTGTAGCCATGTATGGAAGTGAAACATGAACGATAAACAGTTTAGGCAAAAAGATAATAGAAGCTTTCGAAATGTGGTGCTTCAGAAAAATGATGAAGATTAGATGGGTAGATCACATAACTAATGAGGAGGTATTGAATAGAATTGGGGAGAAGAGGAGTTTGTGACACAACTTGACTAGAAGAAGGGACTGGTTGGTAGGACATGTTCCGAGGCATTAAGTGATCACCAATTTAGTACTGGAGGGCAGCGTGGAGGGTAAAAATCGTAGAGGGAGACCAAGAGATGAATACACTAAGATTCAGAAGGATGTGGGCTGCAGTACGAATTGGGAGATGAAGAAGCTTGCACAGGATAGAGTAGCATGGAGAACTGCATCAAACCAGTCTAACGACTGAAGACCACAACAACAACAACAACAACAACAACAACAACGACAACAATGTAGGAGGGGTATTTGGAAAATAAGGAACGATCGGTCACGAAATGGAAATGACAGTGAAAATCCGATGAAGCTTTGCACAGATGTCTCTGCTATGCCCGTAGATAGTGTCGTGTCGCCCTTATCAGTTCTGAGTGCGCCGTGGGGGCATAAATATGCCTACAGAAATAGTGCCTCCCAGCAGTTGTGGGTACCTGTCTGTCGATTTCGCCTGATTTCAGGCAACCCCAGATAACGTACCTGATGCATTTCCCTCTTCATGACAAATTTTTGGCCGCACACTGCAGTGGCAAAGAGGACGCCCCTTCAACGTTTTCGATGGAAAGTGTTTGCTCACCCACCACAGGGCCCGCACTTGGCTGACTCTGACTTTAATATCTTGCGAACCATGGACGAAGGGCATCAGACGGATGCCATATTCCTTGACTTCCGGAAAGCGTTTGACTCGGTGCCTCACTGCAGAGCCGGCCAGAGTGGCCGTGCGGTTCTAGGCGCTACAGTCTGGAACCACGTGACCGCTACGGTCGCAGGTTCGTATCCTGCTGACGTACGTTGTCCTCGATGGTGAGTATTCATCGGAGGTGAGGGTATCATCTGGAGCGCCCCAGAGAAGTGTGGTAGGTCCGCCATTGTTTTCTATCTACACAAATCATCTTTTGGATAGGGTGCGGCTGTTTGCTGATGATGCTGTGGTGTACGGGAAGGTATCGTCGTTGAGTGACTGTAGGAGGATACAAGATGACTTGGACTGGATTTGTGATTGGTGTAAAGAATGGCAGCCAACTCTAAATATAGATAAATTTAAATTAATGCAGATGAATGGGAAAAAGAAGTGTAGCGCTTGACACAGTCACGTCGATTAAATATTTGGGCCTGACATTGCAGAACGATATGAAGTGGGACAAGCATGTAATGGCAGTTGTGGGGAAGGCGGATAGTCGTCTTCGGTTCATTGGTAGAATTTTGGGAAGATGTGGTTCATCTGTAAAGGAGGCCGCTTATAAAACACTAATACGACCTATTCTTGAGTACTGCTCGAGTGTTTTGGATCCCTATAAGGTCGCATTAAGGGAGGACATAGAAGCAATTCAGAGGCAGGCTGCTAGATTTGTTACTGGTAGGTTTGATCATCACGCGAGTGTTACGGAAATGCTTCAGGAACTCGGGTGGGAGTCTCTGGAGGAAAGGAGGCGTTCTTTTCTTGAATCGCTACTGACGAAATTTAGAGAACCAGCATTTGAGGCTGACTCCAGTACAATTTTACTGCAGCCAACTTATATTTCGCGGAAAGACCACAAAGATAAGAGAGATTAGGACCCGTACAGAGGCACATAGGCAGTCATTTTTCCCTCTTTCTGTTTGGGAGTGGAACAGGGAGAGAAGATGCTAGTTGTGGTACGAGGTACCCTCCGCCACGCACCGTATGGTAGATTGCGGAGTATGTATGTAGATGTAGATGTAGAATCTCTGTTCAGATGAACCGTTGGCTGTGAAGACATCGCTTTGTCACAGACAGCGAACTGCAGACCAGCTTAGAGAATTGTCCGAAAGCACAGGAATCTGCCTCCTATGACGGTGGTACAGGAAAGTTGGTACAACGTTACGACAGACGTCTAAGTCGGAGAGGTGACTTTGAAGAGAAGTCGCTGGAAGCCGTAGGTTGTCAATAAAACGGCTTCGATTTTCACCGCGCTTTCCATCTCGGCCGGCCCGAGTTGCCGAGCGGTTCTAGGCGCTTTAGCCTGGAACCGCGCGACCACTACGGTCGCAGGTTCGAATCCTGCCTCGGGAATGGATGTGTGTGATGTCCTTAGGTTAGTTAGGTTTAAGTAGTTCTAAGTTCTAGGGGACTGATGACCTCAGATGTTAAGTCCCATAGTGCTCAGAGCCATTTTCCATCTCGCGAACGATCGTTCTTTACCTTCCTAGAAACAGTCGTAATTTAAAATTACTGAACCGGTCTTGGCTTTGGTAGGGAAATTACAACAGCTGTAAGGGTATTTAATCAACATAGCGAGAATTAGCCTCATCAAGTTATCAGCCGGTTTTTCAAATGCACCATTCACTGGAAACAAGGAAATCTATATGTGCAGCTAGAAAATACTGTCTTCTATGTAAACAACTTTTATTGTACTTATTTTCTTGTCTTCCAATGTAGTCAAGGTTACAGGGTGCACCAGGAGGAATGGTCAGTATGCAGGTACATGACACGATCGACCATTCGAAGCATAAAAAGTGTAGTGAACATTCGTCTGAAATGCCTGTCTTAAGAACTATGAGAACTTGTTCGTTTTTGCTACTGTGAAACACGTGTTCTACTAAACAAGCACTCATAGCTCTTAATGTATGCATTATAAAGTTCATGTTTGCTAGACAATTTTGTTCTTGTTTTGGTCCATACTATCACCCGACAAAATACAGAAAGCAGAGAATTTCTCATAGACTTTAAGGTACGCAATTTAATGTTCTTGTTTACTAGAGTTTTTTGCTTCGAATGACTTTTCCTGTGATATACCTGAAAATTGACCATTCCTCCTGGGACACACCGTATAAGATATACAGAGAAAGAAAATATTTTCTCCCTACATTCTACTCATTGCTTAACGATTTCTAAAGTGCGTACCTTCAGAGCTATGACCATTTGTTCATTTTCGCTATTGTCTGGTTCACCCTATTTGTTGTTTCAAAGCACCGACGATGAAAATCTCACGATAAAGCATCGTTTTTGCCACGATTTGCCGGTCGGAGTGGCCAAGCGATTCTAGGCACTACAGTCTGTAGCCGCGCGACCGCTACGGTCGCAGGTTCGAATCCTGCCTCGGGCATGGATGTTTGTGATGTCCTTCGGTTAGTTAGGTTTAAGTAGTTCTAAGTTCTAGGGTTGGCTGGCTCTGAGCACTATGGGACTTAACATCTATGGTCATCAGTCCCCTAGAACTTAGAACTACTTAAACCTAACTAACCTAAGGACATCACACAACACCCAGCCATCACGAGGGAGAGAAAATCCCTGACCCCGCCGGGAATCGAACCCGGGAACCCGGGCGTGGGAAGCGAGAACGCTACCGCACGACCACGAGATGCGGGCTAAGTTCTAGGGAACTGATGACCTTAGCAGTTAAGTCCCATAGCGCTCAGAGCCATTTGAACCATTTCTTTTGCCACGATCTGTTGTGGTAAAATTTGAGAAACAACATATTGGTGTTAAAAGCTTTTCGTATTTGGCGCTTCTCGTATTACAATTTATGTGCTATCAGTGCCTGCTGTTTCAAAGTACGGGCGCATAGAACAATTATCAAAAATACGTCGAATTTTGAATGAGTTCTTATAAATAATAGTCACTTAGTGATGTATCAGTAACACCATCGTCCCTGATTTTTAAAGAATCAAACTCTTCTATATAAAGCAGTTTCACTTAATCTTTGACATCTCCTATGGGGGGAGATATGCGATCTGTTGATTTAAAACATGTGTTGGTAAAAATTCTACGTCAAGATCGCCGAGTACCGGTTTCGGCTCAATACCCGGCCATCTTCAGATCAATCTAAAATGTCGTTCAATGTATGACACTCACTAGAAATCGTCGTATTTCTTAACGCTAAGGACCTTAAAGTGAAAATTTTAGTTGTTTATGCAAACTGACTAATCGAATGTTATTACAGTGTCCATTTTGCCACACATATATACAAACGATCGACAGCAATGATAGTTGGATCGCCCATGAGCTGTCACACAGACATTCCCTGGTTCCTGATACCAATGTTAAAAATTATATCTTCTTCACATCCACTCATTTTTTTCCGTAAGAAAATGTCCTATTCTAGCGCCTAAATGGAAAAGTAAACGTTGTGAATATTGCCTATCTACAAAACTTCGCACAACCACAAAAGAGGTTTCTGTACGTTCTAAAGGAGGTTTTACAAGAACAGCAAACCCAAACATTTAACATGAACAAGACAGATCTACAGGGTATTCGGAAATTTCCGTTACAAACTCCAATGACTTGTGGAGGGAATAGGAACCATTGTCCGGAAACGTACCGTTTCCTTGCTACAGGCTTTTTGCAAAAAAAAAAAAAAGTTCAAATGTGTGTGCAATCCTATGGGACTTACCTGCTAAGGTCATCAGTCCCTAAGCTTACACACTACTTAACCTAAATTATCCTAAGGACAAACACACACACCCATGCCCGAGGGAGGAGTCGAACCTCCGCCGGGAGCAGCCACACAGTCCATGACTGGAGCGCCTTAGACCGCACAGACGTTTTAACGCATGTTTTCTAGGTAGATATGTGACGGGGTAGTCGTGGCAGGGGGTGGTTACGTCGGATTGGCGGATCTCATTTTACGTCTCTCCTACTTCTCTGACGTGTTTCGAACCTCATTCACGTGCAACATGGCTGAGTACGTGCTTGTAGAATACACCGACATGATCGTTCCGTATGATGAAGCTCATGTTAACGGAAAAGGTGCTCCTCATCTTTATCAGAATCGTTCTCCGTTCTCTACAACGTCCTGCCCCATCGCGTACCCTTTTCGCCCCAATTACATTACGGCTTCGAGAAAGGGTAAGTTCACCGTCAGCATGCGCCGCACACCAAAATTGGAAGAGGCCGTACTGCATCACTTTAAAAAGAACCCATCAACGAGTAAACGTGCAATTTGTTTGGCTGTTAATGAGTGAAAGTGTGAAACACGTGATGTACTGGGTCACGCCTAATAAATTACTCGTAAAAGTGGTCGCGTTACCAATATGTTTTCTAAAATGGTTCAAATAGCTCTGAGCACTATGGGACTTTACACCTGAGGTCATCAGTCCCCTTGAACTTAGAACTACTTAAACCTAACTAACCTAAGGACATCACACACATCCATTCCCGATGCAGGATTCGAACCTGCGACCGTAGCGGTCGCGCGGCTCCAGACTGAAGTGCCTAGAACCGCTCGGCCACCACGGCTGTTTTCAAAACGTTGTAGAGCGGAAATGGTATGTTTATGGACAAGGTTCCAATCGAAATGCTAGCTGCTCACTCCCTTCTACAAGTCCTAGAAATCTGTAACGGGAATTTCAGAACACCCTGAAGACAGCGTCAGTCGGCTTTACAGCTACTAACCTTCGCAAGCAAAACAGTGAAGTGGTGGGGAAAAAATTCCAAATGCCTGCTGTGAATGGTTTCATTCTGTACAAGGATGTCACGAAGCAAAAGCGTGATTCACATAAAAAAAATTAATATGAACTTTGCAGTTACAGGTAATTCGAAACAACACCAACCACTAGCCTATACAGAATTTTTGGACCCTGTTAATGAGAAAAGATGCCATCCACTACGGCATAGTAAACGCCAGGTGCAAGTGCAAAAGTTGTTCTGAAAAATGAAAGAATGAGACTGGCAAGCGAATAAGGAAAGAAAGAAGATCGTGGTACAAATACTGGGTTGTTAGAGCAATATGGCTGAGTAAATGTTCGCAGAATACACCAACGTGATCGTATGGTCAAGCTCAGTGTTTTCAAGACCACCATCTGGAAGTAAACGATGCATAAATTACACGTAATTACCTTTTGTCATAAAATGTGAAATAAATATGCAATTGCGAAGTTTTTTTCTGCTTCAAATCTTTGTCAGTAAATAGAAAACTTTTTCCGGGGTAAGGCAGTTTTTCGTGTTTTTCACAAAGCTAATACACCAGTGTTAATGCGAACATGTATGTAAGGAAGCATATT